>NC_069706.1:39974504-40289123 GCF_023699985.2 Odocoileus virginianus
TGTTTATGGGAAGGGGATACCCCGCCCCCCCCCACCCCCGTCCTCCCGTCCCCCAGTCCCTCCCTCCTGGGCGCAGGGGCGAAGGGGCGGCGCGCCCGGGCCTGGTTAACCGCAGAACGATGGAGCTGCGCCCGCCCCGCGCCCGCCGCCTAATTGTCTCCGCCGCCCGTCCCCATCTGTCCCTCTCCGCCCGTGTGTGTTTTGGCCTTTGTCTCGCCGCCCTGCGCTGACACCCTCTTTCAAAGCCCACTTCTGTCGCCCTTCACCGATCGCTTCTGCCCCATTAACCCATCGGCACGAGGCTCCCGCAACAAAGGCCCGGAGTCGGGCGGACGCGCGCGCGCGCGCCTGCCCATTGTCCGCCGCTGACCCCGCGGCCCCCAGCCTGGCCTGACCGGCCCGACGGGGCGGGGCAGGGCCGGCCTTGCAGATAAACAGAGGAGGCGTCCTGCCCGGGCCGAGCTCCGCCCTCAGTGAACGGGGCCCGGACCAGGACGGCCGCCTTGGCAAGGCCGGCGAGCAGCTGCCGCCGCGGGAACCGCGGGCCCGCCCGCCGGGCAGCTAATCCGCCGCAGGCCCCTTTGTCCCTCGCTGGACGTGAAGCTGGCAGAGAGCGCGCCTGGGGAGAGAGCAGGCCCGCCGCGTGGCCTGCCTGGTAAACAAAGAGGAGTGTTGCTGATCGGGGCTGCCATCCTCCAGTTCCCGGTCCTGCTGGAGGGAAGGAGAGCAAGCCCCGCCGACCTGACCCGGGAGTTCCTCCCGGTGCGGCTGCAGTGCCTGAGGCTAACCGGGACCTCCCAGCACAACCCGGAGGCAAGATGTTCTTCCCGAGCAGGGGGCTGCATCCAGGAGGTGCTGCGCAGAGCCCAGGAGCTTTCGCTGGAATCTACGGGTTGCTCCTGGGCCGTGGCTGAGCTGTGCCCGGGGTGGAGCCGCAGCCGTGGTCTCTTCTGGAGACCCCTGTCTGGCCCAGGGCTCCTTTTTTGACCAGTGAGACAGGAGGAAGGTGGCTCGTGGCCCAAGGGCATCAGAAGGTCACCTTTCTCTACAGTGGGTGTTGTGCTGCCAGCAGGAGGCAGATGGGCCCAGGCAGAGCGGAGCTGCAGGAGGACACTGATGAGCAGTGTGGTCTTGGCGACCCCTATGTTTTACACCCAGATCCTGCCTGCTTTCATTTTCTATCCCGCAAATGCCACTCCCAGGGCCTAGTGGTGGCCCTCTGCACGCCTGTCCTCAAGACACTGACGTGTCCCCTGGAGACATCCCATGGCGAGGCTAGGAGAAAGGAGTTCCTGTTTCTAAGTCTGTCTAGACCACTAGTTTTTTTAAAATTCATTAAACATTTAAAATAAAGGGATGGCAAAAGAAAGAAGAACGAACACGGTAGGGTTCTGCTGGTGACCCACGGTGCCACCAGCAGAAACTTGCTGACTGGCCTGTCACTGTCCACGCCCCAGGCCCGGTGCTGGGGGACCTGAGGCCTGATTCTGGGCAGCTCTGCCATCTCCCCGATGACCTAATGACCGGGTAACCATGATTCCTTCCAGAGGGTCCGGTGGTTGTCAAGAGTCCAGAAAGAAGACAAGGCCCCTTGTCTCCTTCCTCCCCGTTGCCTGGAGCCCATAGCCCACTCTGGTTTTGCTCCTACAGGGACTTTGCACATCAGTGTCACGATGCAGCACAAGTCCAGGTCCTCTATGCTTCAGGTGCAGCTCGGAATTGTGACCTGAACTTGGTCCTCAAGTGCTCCGCACGTGACAACTTCTGCAAGTGTTTGGGCAGAAGCAAAGGCTGACGACAGAGTCCAGTGCAGCCAGCAGGACTGGCAGAGTCACCTCCTGGGAGCCTGCCGCCGTAGCTGGGGACCAGAGGTCCAGGAGCTGGACTCAGGCCAGCAACGAGAGGCAAGGGTACTTCTTAAATAATAGCTTTATTGAGATGTCACTGCCACACCACCAAATGCACCCTTTTAGACTGTACCATGCCGCGTTTTCAGCTCATTCACAGAGCCGAGCAGCCATTGCCACTAATTCCAGAACACTGTCATCACCCCCCAAAGAATCCCATACCCATTTGCAGTCACTCCCCATCTTCTGCCCCTCCCCCCTCAGCCCCTGGCAACCACTAATCCACTTTCGTCTCTATGGATTAGACAAGGATAATTTTGCAAAAAGAAATTCTACCAGTCTGGGAAGGACTGTATAAATGAGGAATGTGGGGGTCAGGCCTGAAAACTCTCTCTGTGGATCAACATGGCCACTTGTCCCCACCTGGGACATCTGTTTTAAACATCAGCACTCTTTTTTTTCCAGTTTACAGATTTTTTTTTATTTTGTTGAAGTATAATTTACAATGTTGTGTGTTCATTTCTACCGTGCAGCAGTTACTGAGTCACACATACATGCGTGTGTTCTTCCCCATTATCGTCTGTCATGAGATATTGAACAGCGCTCCCTGTGCCCTACAGCAGGACTTGGTTGTTAATCCATTCTGTTTCACCAGTTCTCATCTGCTAACCCCAAACTCCCCATATTTCCCTGGCAATACCCCCATCCCTGGCAACCTCACGTCTGTGAGTTATAGACATGGTCTTAAGATCACTTCTGGCCCCCTCTGTTTTCTATCTGCTTCTGTGGGTGCCAGCTGGCTCCAACCTGGTGGAAACCACACCTTTCCGTCCCGTCAGCGAGATGCTAACGCCAGCGGAGCTGCCTGGGCACCCAGAGTGGCCATGCAGAGGCTCCTCACAGCCATCCCTGACTCCATCCTCCCCAGCCCTGAGGTCAGTGTGATCCTCAATGTCCATGGAGCTTCACCAACTATGATTTGGATTTCAAAGCAATTAAGAAGTTGTTCACCAGAAAAGGCCATTTAGTTTTCCCTGAACAACAACAACAAAAATTTTTTTTAATGTAGCCCATTTTTAGCACCAAATGTTGTCATCATCCCATTCTTTATGAGCCCAAACTCCTAGCAATCACAGCATTGGGTTTCTAATGAGCATTTTCTTGATTTACAGCAGAAATGAGCAGTTATCTGCTAATAACCCCTGAGTCTGAAATTAAAAGGGCTGAGAAAATAAACCAAATTGCCAAGATCAACTCTCGTTAAATAAAGGCGTTGTGAAAAGACAGAGCACAACATTTTCATGCGTCGGATCGACAACACAATAGCTCCTCATTTGAGGCTGTAATTATTTAATACCACTTAGCAGCTGCAGAGCACTCGCCCTACGAGCGTTTAATGGACATTTGTTAATTAATTCTCAGCAGAGCCCATCCACCCATCCTGTACGTGAGAAACTGAGGCAGGCACTGGAGGCGACAGAACGGAAGCCTGCAGGAGAGCGCAGACTCAGGCGGCCTCCTCCCTCGGCCCACAGGCTCCTGACTGCTCAGCTCCCCTGCCCGCCCCAGGCCGAGCTCTGCCCGGAGCAGCCAGGGGCCGGGGAATGTCTAAATGGCTCTGAAGAAATTCATAAACAAAGGCAGAGTTTATGAGTCTCTGACTTGGCCAGAGAGTCAGACATCAGTTTTATTCCACCCACCAGGAGAAAACGGAGAACTACTTGACAGCCTGAATTAACTCAAAGTTAAAGGCTGCAGACACTGTGAGTTGCAAGCTGCCGGAGTAGAAATCCAGGCAGAGAGGCTGCAAGTTCACAAGGAACCACATGCCCAGTGGGGTCATGGGCACTAGCTAGGACTCAGCCCTGTCCTAGCAGATAGCAGCTGAGACAACAGAGAGACACCCAGGTTTACAACTCAAGTCACCGTGGGCTTTCTGGTCCTGTCTTCCCACACGGCCACTGTGCTTATCCCCAGGCCCCCTGCGGGAACAAGAGGCTGCTCTCAGTGGCTCCCTGTTGTCCTCCTTAGAAGAAAGCCTTCCATCCCAGGGACACAGCGGTGGCAGGCAAAGAGAGCCTGGGAGACCCTGGGAAGAGGATTTTGGTCCCAGAAGCTGGTGGGGGTAGAGGCGCCCCTCCTCAGGCTCACCCCAGGTCCTCATTATGCTTCTTGGCCCCGGGAATGACTGGCACACACTCCCCTGCAGGCCACTCTGGGGGCAGGAGGAGGCCAAGTCCTGGACGCTTTACCTAGGCCAGTCTGATTCCAGGACACATGACCTATTTGATTGTTGGACGTATGGACAAGGGCAAGCGGGGGTGGGGGGTGTGGTCAGAAGCAGTCTCCCCCTCCTTCTCTGACCAGTCAGATGGGTCCAGGGTCCAGGCTCAGGTGTCCAGCGTGTTCTGTGTAGCGGATGAACCGCGCCCACTCTCAATGCGTCTTCATTACTAAAGAGCCCGCCTTTGCTTTCAAAAACACGACTGAATAAAAGCTGGGGCCTGACCGAGTTTGGGGGGGTGGGGAGTGTCCAGCTGACCCCCACCCCCCAGCTATGGGGAGCTTCACATCGATTATGAAGCTTCCCCACGAAGTCACTGAGAACGGCCTTGTGGAGCCGGGGAGGCTGTGTGTGACGGGTGACGAGCGACAGGCCTTGAGACGAAGATGACCGCGACTCAACGCCTACAACTGACCAGACAGGAACTGCCCAGAGGAGGAACCGGAAGTCCAGGGGCGCCAACCGGAAGGGGCGGGGCGGCCGCCCGGAGACGCCGGAAGGCCTGGGGTCGCTCTTGGCCAGGCCTGGCGTTCGGGGCTTCAGGCGGTGATCTGTCCCAGCCGCCCTGCTTTTGGACGAGGCCAGCAGGACCCAGCTTGGACCCAGCTTGCAGGTGGGGTGCAGAGCTCGCGGCCGGAGGGAGAGGGTGCGCTGGGAGTCGAGGGGTGAGGGGTGGAAGGCCAGGTCCGAAAGTGGGCTGCGGGCCTCAGAGGGGCTGAGGTAGGCCCGGGGCGCCGCCTGGCCCTGGTCCGGGGCAGTCGGCAGCAGGGTCCTTCTGTAACGGGATGACCTAGTGAACTCTCAGACTGGGAGACACCGCTGGGTGTCTCCACCTGGAGAGGAGGCCCCTCCCCCTGCGGCTCAGACAGCGGTACCGTCTGGTCTGTGGTGGTCGCGGTGAGGCGTGTCCCCCCCCCCGTTGCTCCGCAGAGGGCGGCTTCGTCTGGGGCTGCTGCTCTGGGACAGCGCGGGACTCCTGGGGGGCCGTCCTGGATGGCGGGGGCTTGTCTTTGTTCAGTCTCCAGAGAAGAAGGCCCTCTGGACTCAGTGACTCCCAAATGCCAGTTACTGAAGCCTTGCTGTAGTGTGTCCACACACCACGGTGTATTTCCTGTTTCTCTTTAAATGTACCTGAAGCAGAATTGCTTTTTTTTTTTTAATTAATTAACTTTTTTGGCTGCAGCTTGAAGCTTGCAGGATCTCAGTTCCCCAACCAGGGATTGAACCCAGGTCCTAACCGTCAGACCACCAGGGAATACCCCAGAATTGCTTTTTAAAAAATATTTTTATTTTACTGCCCGAGGTCTTAGTTGTGGCATGTGGGATTTTTAGTCATGGCATATGAACTCTTAGTTGCACCATGTAGAATCTAGTTCCCTCACCAGGCATTGAACCCAGGTCCCTGGCAGTAGAACTGGTGAGTCCTAACAGCTAGACCACGGGGGAGTTCCCCAGAATTGCTTTTTAATTCAGCCTCACCCTCGACCAATTCTGTGAAATCCCAAGTTCAACGTGCCTGCTGCTTTCTCTCATACAGAGATAAGTGACGGTTGAGATAAGTGACGGTTATTAAAGACTGCCTGTTTATGTGCCCCCGTGGTCATCTTGCAGGCCCCAGGAGCCCGCTGTCCTCCGCATGGGAAATTCCTAGACCAGATGACCTAATGACGGATTCTGCAGAAGTGAAACCATCCTTCCATGGGAGGCAGCAAGGGCCCTGGGACAGAGCCCGCCCAGAAGCCCAGGCAGGAGCCCTCCGCGTCCAGCCGCCGCTGCGTGAGCGATGCGGGAGGAGCCCCTGGGCCTCCCTGAGCCCCACGTGCCCAGCTCCGCTGCAGAGTGAGCTGGCCGTGAGGACTGAGTGAACTTATACTGGGAGAGAGTTGGGAAAGTGTTGTCATTGTTCTAAATGAAAGGCGGTTGCAGCTTGAACTGAGGATTGTGTTTCTCTGGGATTCAGGGTTTCTTGAGCCTAAAAAACAGTGGAGGGGTTGATGACGCTTGAGGACATGATACTCAGAGAGATCAGCCATACACAGAAGAACAGACACTGCGTGACCCCACTTCTGTGAGGTCCCCAGAGGAGTCAGGGTCACGGAGACAGGATGTAGGGGGAGGGGGCAGTGGCTGGGGGAGGGGGGCTCGGTGTTAAACGGGGACAGAGTCTCAGTCAGGGAAGATGAGAAAGTTCTGGAGATGATGGTAGTGATGGCTGCATAACAGCATGAATATACTTAATGCTCCTGAACTGTACACTGGAAAAATACTAAAATGGTAAATTTTATGCTTTGTATATTTTCCCTGCAATAGAGGGAAAAAGAGGAGAGAGGAGAGAGAATGCACTTGTGGTGGGTACATGGGGATTCATGCTATTAAGTCTCTCCACTTTCGTTCATAGTTGAAATTTTCCATAATTTTAAAAAGATTTCTCAGGTTTTCTCCAGGAGGGCTGGCCTCTAGGCTTGGGGTCTCAGAGCTTGTGCAGGTACGGAAGCCCGTGGAGGCTTTCTTATGGCTTTCTGTGTTCCTCTGAATGTGGTTATTTCTAAAGGAGCCCTTCTGGTTCTCTGGCCCCCCGCTCTGGGGACGGAGTAAAGGAGGCCCAGGAGGGGCCCAGGGATCCCATTTCAGCAACACCTCTGCTGCAGAGGAGGGCCCCACTCACCCTCCTGGGGGGCGCTGGGCGGGCGGGGGGCAGTCCTGCAGGTGAGGACGGTCCCTCGGGAGGGCTCAGTTTCTGCCCTCTGCCCCTTTGTGGGCCTTGAGGTCACGCTTTGCCTCCTCTCTCTGTGCGCTCAGCACAGCGAACACCCCTATGTTTAAACATTTAAATTCGCGTATGTTCTGGTGCTGGCATTTAGCAAAGAAAGCTGTCTCCATTAAAGCCAACTAACAAAAGGTTTTCCTCTTCCCTACAACTTTCATTTCCACTCTTCCCTCACCTTTTAAAATGTTCCACCCGAGTTGAAACATTCCCGTTTGATTTTGCACCCAGAGGCCCCTGCCCCGGAAAACGAGGCCTGTTTTTGTTTCCCTGGGGTCAGTGGTTTCCTCCATCCTTAAGTTCCGGTCACAGTGCTGGAAAGAAAAACTGGTCAAACACACTTTCCTTCCTCCTAGGAAACCACCCGGAGACTTGGCCTCCCTGGCATTTAAAGCCCGGCTTTCCCTATGTTCCTGGCTGAGAGTCTGGGTTTTCCTAAAAAACTCTCCTTACCTTCTTTCTCTGTGAATATATCACCACCGTCTGGATACTCGGCTGCTAAAGTTGTCACCAAGCCTCTTTGGTATTGGGTAAACGTCTCTGAATAATTCAAAATAAGCCACCAAACAAGGCACATTCATTAAACATTGGGGAACATTTCCAACACACAGCATGAAACGAGAGCTGCACGCGGAGGGCGCCCCTCAGCGCTCCGGCTGGAGGGGCTGAGCAGAGGCTGTGTCCCGTTATTTGAGCTTTGTGGTCTTGAGTCTCCGCTGTTTTATTAATTTTTTTATCTACAGTTCTAAACTACTATTTCATTTATTAGAACAATAGGGAAGCTTATTGAGGTGGTATTTTTATTAAAATTTCTATTAACTTTTGCTATCAGTACAGTTGTAGATTAATTAATTTTTACTACTTTTCTAAAGCAAAAAATATTAGAGCTGATCCCAAGTTACTTCAGATGTGAAACAAGCAAAATCAGAAAAAGAGCAGTTCGGCAAGAGAGATCTCGCTGGTTAAGACCAGGAAGAAGTTTACAGTCAACAGGTAGCTTGCCAGGTGGGTTGTCTTCATCTGGGCGGGTTCAGGCAAAGTTCTGCTTTGTTCTGTCTGAGGTGATTCTCACAGAGACACACACAGATCTGCTCTTCCACGTAGTGGGGGAATTGTTTTGTCTTTGGAGTAGATGCATAATTCTATGAAGTGGTTTCTTTTTGTTTGTTTGTTTGTTTCTGGCCTTGATACTTGGCATGTAGGATCTTAGTTCCCTGACCAGGGATCAAACTCATGCGCCCTGCATTGAAGGTTTGGGGTCTTAACCACTGGCCACCAGGGAAGTCCCTGAAGTGGCTTTCTCGAGGTGAAATTTATATAATATGAAATTCACCATCTTAAAGTGAACATCGTTAATACCATCACAATATCCTGCAACCACCACCTCTAGCCAGACCTCTTTCCTCGTCCCCAAGGAAACCCCGGACCCGTTAGTGGTCACTCTCGATTCCCCTTCTCCCAGCCCCTGGCGGCCACCGATCTTTCTGTCTCTGTGGATTTGCCTGTTCTGGCCGTTTCACATAAATGGAATCGCTCACTGTGGGGCCTTGTGTTTTTGGCTGCTCTCACGGAGCATTGGGTTTTCAGGGTTCATGGCTGTGTGTGTGTCAGAGCTTCACTCCTTTTTCTGGCTGAGTCACCTCCAATGTGTGTACAGTCAGCCCGTTTGTCCGTCACCTGTTGTGGACGTTGCTTTCCACGTTTGACTGTCTTTGCATGGCTGCTGTGAACACGTGTGGGCGTGTGTGTTTGAGGCCTCATCTCCAGTCCTTCGGGTGCAGACCCAGGAGAGGAGTGCTCACCGGTTGGTCGCTCTGTGTTTCCTGCTCTCTCACTTTTACACAGTGAGCCTCCTCCTCCCCGTCCGGGGGAGGGGCCGTAGACAGGATGTGCAGGGGATGCTGGGAACAGTAGCCGCCTGCCTTGGCGGGACTGCTCGCCTGTGGAGCACCTTTGGGGGAAGGAGTTGGGAGATTTCTTGTGGGTCGTCACGTGCCTCCATTTTCCTGAAATGCATGTCCCAGGAGGGGCGTCAGGCCGCTGTGATGTTTTCTGGCAGAGTATGGCTATTACTGTCAGCCACATCCATTTTCCACCCTAATCTTGCTCATTTTAAACTGAAGTATGTTAAAATCTTCCAACACTTCAACCAGAGAGAAAACTCCTGCAAGGGGACAGGCCACGGGGACCCTAGAGGTGAGGACAGGCGAGGGAGTGTGCTGGACCCTGCTTTCCCAATGCTCTGGGCCCTGGAAAGACTGGGTCGCTGTCTGTCATCCTCACAAATAGAGATTAGGGGACATGCCCGGAGCTAGCAAAGGCAGAAGAGCAGGCATGAACTCAGCCTGCCTTTCCTCCAAACCTGTTACCCCAAGAGGGAGACAGCCAGGTACAGACCCTGCCAGGAGGGAAGGAAGAACCTCCCCCGCTCGCATGGAGCCAGCCACTCCCCGAGCCAGAGCAGATCCCAGGTGGCCTTCAGCTTCTGTGTCACCCTGGCCGGAACTGTAGCTCAGCGGACGCTACCACGGTGCTCCTGACTTTTCAGAAACGGCCGTTGGTTAGGGCAGCGTGGCCTGCCTGTCGCTTCTCACCTGACCGCTACATGCCCGTGGCGTGGACCACCGTCCTAGCAGACTCAGCAGTGCGTCTCCCTCCAGTGAAATTTCACAGAAACAAGAGGTGAATCAGCGAAATGAGCACCGAGCTCCGGTGTTGGGCGTCCAGGCTGAAGTCCGCCATGGTCAACAGGCGAGCCGGGAGCCGCAGCCTGGAGGTGGGAGAGAAGGGGAACGGCAGGAAGGTGCTGGCTTCGGACGCCCGTCCTCAGCGTCCCAGCCCAGCAGCTCAGCTCTGGGTGGAAAGTGCAGCCGCTGGTCAACAGTGGGCCTCAAGCCCAAGGCACATCTGGTGCCCAGGTGTTTGGGCTTCATTCTGGCATCCCGCCAGTCAGCAAGGATTCCCACTCCCCTCCCCCGACCTCCCCACCCTCAGCGTTATCCCAGGAACACTCTGGGGTCGTTGCCTTTGTTGGAGGAAGCCCGGGGACAAACGGACTTCTGTCTGGATCCTGAGGTTTGGTGCTCAGTCCTTGACCTGCCCTCCACTGGCCACCCTCTGTTCTGACTGGAATCTTCAGGACGAAGGGCTGGGAGGCTCAGAGCTGAAGCTCCCAGTGCTTTGAAAGCCAGCGTGTTGCCTAATTAGACCATCTGGACGTGAGAGGTATCCAGACTCAGGGAAATCCAAACCCAGTGAAGGTGGGGGCTTCCTGGGAGCGCTATGTAGAGCAGCTTCTCCCAGCTCTGGGCGCGTTCCTGCACGCTGGGACAGAAGCCCCGCTCTGGCCACAGACAAGGCCGTGCAGGAGGGACCTGCCGGCTGGGGCGGAAGCCGGAAGCCGGGCTCCCTCCCCGGACACCTGCAGAGGCCGAGGATAGCCTGCCGTCCTGCTTACAGGGGAGCGTGGGCTTTAGGAAGGGTGTTCACACACTCCACGTGAAGCTTTCTCTCTCTGGAGGGAGCCATCCTGAGAGGCTCAACTGCTGGAGAACTGATCACAGAGAACAGACCCAAGCCCGTGGGCGGCGGGGTCCACCTCGCAGGAGGTGATGGACGCTGATGACCACTAGGGAGCCGGGGTGATGACTCACTGTCAGAGTGTGGGAGCATTAGTGCACTTATCAAAATAAGCGCTGACTCGTGTGTGGGACCAAAATAAATGAGGCCAGCCTGAACGAGATGGGGCTCCTGCCAGGAGAATACAGAACGTCTAAGAGAAAGTCTATAAACGTGACTCTGTTTGTTTTATGAGGTTCCCAGGGGAAACTTTTTTTTCCCCCAGAATTCTGGGTGTCTGTTCCTGATGTTTCTGAAAATTCAGTCAGATCACCAAGTGTTTACTGCACCTCTGTGATTAGTGAGGTGTTCTGAGAGCAATAAAGGAACAGAGGGGACTGGGAGTAGAAATGAAGTTCCAGTGATTTCTGTGCATGGAACCCAAATGGAGACCGGGAGGGCAGGAGGAGGGCAGAGGGACCAGGAGGCCGGTGACAGGATCACATGAAGAAGACGAAAGAATGAGACCACCTAGGAGACCCCCACCCGCCCAGCAGGCCTCCCAGGAGAGGGTGGGGAGGTGGAACAGAGGTGGTGCCTACGGATTTCACAGAAGTGATGAAAGAAATACCTCCATGGATTCAGAAGACTTAAGTCCTCCCAAGCAGGATACTTAAAAAGAAATCCGTATCCCAATCTCTGCTGCGAAATCACCGTTACCAAAGGCAGAGGGGTGATCTTAGCAGGGGTGAGCAGGGGAAACCAGGTTTCCTGCAGGCGAGTGGTGTGGGTGGCAGGCTTCTCACCTGCAGGATGGAGTCCACGGTACAATGGAACAACACCTTCACAACGCTGGGAGGACGTGGACCTCTGTGCAGGACTGTTCACCCGTTCTAAGCCATCGTAGGTGAAATAACGCCAAAAAGACGTGTTCACACAGGCCCTGGCTGAAAGAACTACTAAGGAAATAAGGAAAATCCAGGAGGAAGAATGACATGCAAGATGCCCCAGTGGGATTTCTTTAAAAAGACAAACATGAGTAAACCTCAATAAACTGCATTGACTGCACAACATATAATAATAAAAGGGCTCATGAGGGGTTTAAACACAAGATGAAAGCAAATTCTGGGTGATGGTAACAGGTAACACAGACACCTCATCTCAGGGAATGCAGTTTTGAGTCCTGGCTCAGTCAAAGGAGAATGAAGATTCTGATTCATTTTACTTTGTTAATGTATGTGTGTTAGAAGTGGAGAACTCCTCACAGTCTGAAGTGTAATTTTATTTAGTGATTTGTTGCCATTCAGTCGCTGCCGAGTCCGATTCTTTGGGACCCCACGGACTGCAGCATGCCATGTTTGTCCCCCAGAATTTGCTCAGATTCACGTCCGTTGAGTCGGCGATTCTATCGAACTGTCTCATCCTCTGCTGCCCGTGTGGTAGTGATATCTAGTCTCAATTTAAATTAAGCTAAAAAACAGTTGGTTTAGAGAAACATAAGACAGTCATAGTTGATGGCGGGACAGGCGAGCTGAGCACGCGGTCGCTGCAGTGGAGGTGACCCGGGGAGTGCTGCTGCAGGGGGTCTGTGACGGAGCTGGGTTCTCGCTGGAGAAAGACACTGAGAACGTCCTCATTCAAGGGCTTGGGCTTTTTAATGTGCCAGCCTTGAACCCTGGGTCCACTGATGCTATGAATACCCAAATTCTCTTCCAAGTACTCAGTGACAGTGAAATCTCTGGGCACGTAATTTTTATTAATTCTTATGGAGCAAAGTTGATTAACGCTGTGTTAGTTTCAGCAGTACAGCAGAGTGAGTTGTGCCGACACTCAAATCCGCTCTTTGTTGGGTGGTTCCCCGTGCAGGTCAGCACAGAGCACTGGCGAGCAGGCCCTGTGCTGTACGCAGCTTCTCATTAGTTGTCTGTCTTCTGTGAGCTGTGTTCAGTGGCTTCAGTCGTTGCCCACTCTTTGTGACTCTATGGACTATGGCCCACCAGGATCCTCTGTCCATGGGGTTTTCCTGGCAAGAATACTGGAGTGGGTTGTTAAACCCTCCTCCATGGGGATCTGACCCAGGGATCAAGTCCATGTCTCCTGCATTGGAGACAGATTCTATCAATAGTGTATATACCTGAATCCCAGTCTCCCAGTTCATCCCACCCCGCTCTTTCCCCGCCTTAGTGTCCATACATTTGTCTTCTGCCTCTGTGTGTGGGCATATTTAAGGCAGAGCTACTGTCTTTCCTCCCAGAGACCACCTTACCTCCTTAAATCAGAGTGCAGAGCTGAGTATCTCTGCTTCCACGCTGTCCTCTAATTGATGCTGCAAATCATCTCTTCCAGTGAGCACAGGCCAGGGGGGCCGGAACCCTGGGGCTCCCACACAGCCCAGCTGAGCCCGACGCTACCTCGGAACTCATGAGAGCCCTGGCTACTTTTGAGCCTGTAGAAATAAACCCTGAGCTCATCACAGCGCCCAAACACCTTGCTCCCTGCCTACAAGCAGCTTCTGTCTTTTCGCAGCAGTTACAAGGAGACTCATGGTCCTCCGACTTGCCTAGCCAGGATGTTTCTCTTTCTCTCTCAAACACACACACACACGACCCAATGGCTGCCAAGCTGGGAGTGAAACACGCATGTTTTGGCTCCGGACCGTTTGTCCAGCCGTCCTGGCCATGAAGGCCGGGGTGATACGCAGAAACAGCAGAGCCCCTGCCCTGGGTGTGACTACTGCCCCCCACTCAGCCTCCGGCCAGCCTGATGCCACTTACTTCAGTTTGGAAGTAAAGCGAAGTGTTATTTGGAAGTTCAGAGCAAATGACTAGTCCTGAATATTGAAGTGAATGTGTCATCGTTCAGTCAGCCTAAACCACTATTGAAGTTTCAGCCTCTGCCGTCTCCCCTCCGCTCCGTACCATCGTGGAGTTGGTACGCGTCACTAGGGTCTGAACTTGGCATTATTTTCCGTGCCTCTGCTGTTTGCTGCCATAACTCACATACTCAAGCTCATGGCCCCTCCACCCCCGTGAGGGTGAGGAATATGCCTTCATACTCAGAATGAATCACTGCCCACTTTAGGTCGGGTAGACTCTGGCTCCTTCCTGGGGTGTAACCCCTTCTGCACAAGTATGTCCAGTTGAATGTTCACATGTTAATTAACCGTATGCGGGAGCTTATCGAGTTGACTGTCAGTTAATGGAGGCCATTCAACTTTGACAAGTGATGATGTAAACTGTCTCCTGCTTCTTTCCACAAACTCACACTTAGGAAGTTTGGGTCTTTTCTCATCAGGGCTGAGAGAAAGAAAACTAGGGATCCCTGTTCTGTTTTGCATGATTTGGGGGGACTCCCCTGCTGGTTCAGTGGTAAGGAACCCGCCTGCCAATGCGGGAGACCCAGGTTCAATCCCTGGGTCGGGAAGATCCCTTGGAGAAGAGAGTGGCTGCCCACTCCAGTATTCTTGTCTGGAGAATCCCACGGACAGAGGAGCCTGGCAGGTTGTAGTCCATGGGGTCGCACAAAGTCAGATGTGACTGATCATACACACGCATCATCTGGGGGCAGAGGAGACCAGAACTTGTTGCCTTCTGGCCCCAGAGCCCACCTGGCAGCCACACGCACTCGTGTCCTAGCGGCGGCCGCGGAGGCGGCGGGCGGCACGTCAGCTGCTACGAGTGCCCATGGAGTCCGCTTCCACGTGGCGCTGCTCCAGTGACACGCGGGCGGACAGGCCGAAGCACACAGCCTCATGACCTTCGTGCCCCGAGGTCTCCCGTGCGTGGCTTTGGCAGCTGCACGGACACACCCGCAGACGGGACGGCCCACGGTCTGTGGCAGTGTCCTGACGAGCAGTGGCAGACGTAGCCTCTGCCTGCAGCAGCTGCAAGTCTGCTTCATCTTCGCACAGAAGCACTTCTGTTCTTTGCCGGCTGATGTTAAATTCAGCCTTGAAAAGTAACAACACAGACCGACTCCGGAGAGCGTGGGCACCTCCCCGGGCGGGGAGCCTGGCAGCTCACAGCCCTGGGGGACTGGCTGCTCCGCAGCTCCGCTTTAATTGCTTCCACGTGCCATATGTACGGGAGCGCTGTGGAGACAACAACCCAAAACAACAGGAGGTGGGCCGGGCTCCTCAGAGGGACTCTGGGGCAAGCGGGCAAACCGCCAGCCAGATGCCTGCCCGCCCAGGGCTGCAGGCCAAGGAGGAGCCGGGGTGGACACCCCACACCCTCCCCAGGACAGAGTGGGGGGACACTGCGGTAGTCTCCTGGCAGGAGACAGCAAGGGGGTCAGAATCCAGGGGCGGGAGCTGCTTCTGAGAACTTGGAGGCAGGTAGTTTCGGTGGGTGAGGAATTTAGAGGGAAGTAAGCCCCTTGACCAAAACTTCACTTTGAAACTAGGATTTCACTTTGTAAAAAAGCAGCACATTGTTTGAGTCGACGCATGGAAACATCCAGACTGTTTTGGCCTCGGTGGCAGATGTCCTATGCACACTGCCTAAGAAGCTGCTGTTGCTCCATAAATATTTATAGGACCTGTAATCCTCCACATCCAAAGGATTTCTGTGCTCATCTCACCACCCATTCCTGCTGGAGCTGGACTTGCAGGCCATTTTACCAGCGAGTGTTTCTCACCCTCAGGAAGCCCGCCCGAGGCCGAGGAACCCAGGGCTGCGGAAGCCTCCTGCCCGCGGGCAGCCAGGTGTCCGACTTAGGCCAGCAGGCAGCCTTTCTCTGCTGCTGAGGTTTGTTTTAAGAAAGTTCGGGGTTTCTAGCTCCGTCCAACTGGCTGCAGATCTGACTTGTCAGACGAAGCAAGCTATTTGCCACATAGTGCTGCCACATCATGAAAGGAGTCTCAGTGCACAGAAATTTTAGCCGTTTCTTTTAAGTGTCTCTGCTCTTCTTTGCAAGAGATGAGGGCTTCCCTGTGTTTTTCACCAGGGATCTGAGAGCAGTTCCTCTAATAGTTCATTTGACAGCTTCCTGTTGGCTTGAGGATTAGAACCATGTTTCTGATCACATGAAACTTAGCATTTTAGGAAAGGATCCCAGAACTTCCCTGGTGGTCCAGTGGTTAGGAATCCGCCTTCTGGTGCAGGGGACGCACTGCAGGCTCAGTCCCTGGTCAGAGAGCTAAGGGTACCCCCCGTTGCAGAGCAGTTGAGCCTGAGACACGTGCACGTGCGCACACACAGGCAGCCCAGGAGGGGCAGCCTCAGAGCAGCGCGGGCCACAGTTTGGTGATAAGCAGGAGGGACAGCCTGCAGTGGGAGGGGTGGGGTGGCAGGCAGACAGTTCCCTCTGGGGACGGGACCTCTGGGTCCACCGGGCCATTGGAGGACCAGCTTCAGGGCTGCCCCCGCTCTGACCCCCACATGGGCTTCTGGCTCCAGCACTTCTGGACCAGACTCCTCGGGCCAGCACTCAGCCCCGGCAGCAACCAGTCACGCTGCTGGGGCTCGTGGAGGCTGGTGGGGGTGAGGGGCTGGAAGCTTGGGAGAAGCAGTGAGTGGATTTTTAATAGAAGGAATAGTTACTACACATGTGTCAACAGTTCCACAATCAGACAGATTCCATCCCAGAATGTAGTTAACGTAACGACTGGGTACTCAGGCTGAACCCCTGAGTCCAGAGTCGGGGTGCCCCGACCCTGTGTCTGCAGGCTTGGCAGGAGGTGTGGGGAGCTGGCTGTCATCCTCCGCAGGGAGCCGTGTCTGGAACCTGGTCCAGGAAGTCCTGCTCTCACCCTTCTCCAAGTTTCCAAAATCCATATCAGCAAAGACTTCCAGAGGATCTCCTGTCCGGCGCCTGGAAGAATTCCCCCTTCTGTGGGCAGCCCATGGCAGTGTGCACTGTAAGTGTGAAAGTCTGTGCTGACCGCCCTGGGCAGAGCCGCCCTTGGCAGAGGAGGGCCTGCGTCCCGGCGGAGCAGAGCCGCCCAGGCCAACGGCTAGCGAGCAGCGCCACCCCATGGCCAGGCTCGGAAACACGCCGCCCAGCTCTAGGGCGCTGTCCCCAGAGCATTGCAGGCTGGGGTGTCCTCTGGGGGGGCGCCCCCCGCCACCCCTGCTGCACAGCCCTGAGACTGTGCCCCTCGGGGCCCCTCCCCCCCTCCCCCACCAGGCAGCTGTCCGTGTTAGGGTCCCCCTACTGACGGGTGCGGAGTCCGAACGCGTCTGACACGGGAGGTCAGGCTGTGACGTGGAGGCTGCACTTTATTGGGCAGAGGTCCTGGTGGGGGCGGCCAGTGCTGCCGCCGGTGCCTCCAGAATGGATGCAGAAGTCTGGAAGGGGGTGCCCAGTGGGAAGGCCGATTTCCCTCCTTCGTCCGTCCATCCCATAGACCATTTACTGAGTGCCAGCACGCCGGGCACTGCTCCCCATCCCCAGGCTGATGTGGCCACAGCAGGGAGTTTGCATTGACCGCAGTGTCCCCGCCCTCGTCCCGCTGGTGTAGAAGCGGCATTGGATTCCGGTGATGTTAGCTGCATTGCCTCTAGGTTGCCTCACCTCTGTGTAATCAACTCCCTACCTTAAATCCCTTGGTTATTCACACATTGAGTCTGTTTGCTTTGACCCGGACTGATGTAAAATCACTAGAAAGTTTTAAACAGGCGAGTGACATGCTCTTCTTTCTGCTTTACTAAGTACAGCAGGAGGTCTAGTTAGACGGCTTGGGAGAGAGGATGGAGGCCTGGGCTAGGGTGTTACCATGGTGACAGAGATGGAGAGTGGCCAGCAGGTCTGGAATATTGTCAGTAAGACATGCTGATGGATAGAATTGGAGGTTGGTGGGAAAAATCGAGGCATCGATGTCTCCAGGGTATTGGCCAGAGCAGGTGGGGAAATGGGCTGCCATTGACTAAGACAATTAAGAACGGGAAGGGGCAGCTTTCAGGAGGAAGATTGAGAATTCTAGCAGCTGGCTATTCAGTTACTGATGCCCAAGGGGTGGGACCACCGGAGGCAACTTTCCCAACTTTGTCTGGGACTCAGGTTGACCCCACTGTGAGATGCACTTCTGACGGTCATGGAAGAAGCCGTCCTCCCAGAAGGCTCACCGCTTGCATCACTGCAGGAAAGCTACTCAGGGCAGGCACGCAGAGCAGGCAGCCAGTCTCTGGTGAATATCAGAGCATTTGGGAGTCATGGTGATTTTGTTGAGCACCTAGAACTACAGGTATGTTTTATTCCCTCTGGTACCCAGAACAGTTTTACAGGCAGAGGAGACTCCTATCTTATATGCATATCATTTTCTGCACTTAAAAATGATAATATTTCAAGAAACCACATTTTAGCTGGACAGAAATAAAGTCCATAAGTCTGTGTGCTCAGCCTGACGTGCAGGCAGAGATGTGGAACGCGGCAGAGACCGGCAGGGTTGATGTCTCAGGGGCTCGCCCCCATGGGCAGCAGGATGTGGGTACAGCCACTCTGGGGAAAACTCAAGTTACATGCATTCTACCCACTAACTTCTCTTCTTGCCTCTCGGATTTGGGAGCAGGAATTTTGGTGTTCCTCCTGGATCACAGAGAACAGCCAGCCAGCAGGCCACTCCTCCCCATGGACAGGTGAGGGGTCAGAAGGCCAGTCCAGGCCCCCAGGACCAGAAGCATCTCTGGCAAACACTAACACACTTCTTTTGCACAGAAGAGGAAGAAGTAGGAGTCTTGCTACCCTTCTGTAAATTAAGCTTTATCCTGTGCCTTCCTAGACTGAACTGAAGGCATCTTCTCCCATATTTTTACCCAAAGTAGCATATCTGAGAGGTAAAAATGGTCTCTGTCCTGCCCTCCCCCACGTCCCCCCGAGCCATGACATGCTTGGTCCGTGTCCTTGGGGTGCAGGTGAGAGGGTGTGGGCTGGTGTGGCCCACCGTGAGGTCCACAGCCTCTCCTGACAGTTGGAAGCAGCACAGAGTCTTGGGCAGGCTCTCAGGAGTTGGGTGAGACACACGCCGAGACGGTGAAGAAATACCTTTCCAAAGCAGGTGCAGTTCAGATGCAAGGCCTTCCTCCCCCTGCAGACCCCCAGCTTCACTGCATCAAGCCGAGCCCAGCGGCAGGAGGGGTCTAGCTGACTCATGGCAAGTTCAGTCCTGTGCTTGGGAAGCAAGCAGGTGCCGTGGGCAATTTTCCTTCCTAACCCCGTGCTTCTTAGAAAAGGAGGTCTCTGAGCGGGACTTACTCTGGTGATGCCCCCAGGAGTGCCTGGTTCTGAAATCAAGGGGCAAAAACCCAGATGGCTGAGCGGCGGGGGTGGCTGGGTGCAGCCACATCCACGACACCATGAATTAGATACATTCTTCCTAGCTTGGTCATGGAGCAATGTTCATACCGTGATGTTAACTGGGAAATGGGGGGATTGGCAGAATATGCAAGGACTTCCCCAGTGGTTCAGAATCCGCTTTGCAATGCAGGAGATACGGGTTTGATCCCTGTTGGGGGATCTGTGATCCCAGGTGCCACAGAGCAACTAAGCCGACCCGCCCAACCATGGAGTCCACGAGAGTCCATGCGCTCGCTGCAGCAGAAGGTCTGCATGGAGCAGCAGACATCCCGCATGCCGCAACAAAGACCCAGCGCAGCCAAACAAACAGGTTTAAAAATTGAATTTAAACCTGGAATATTGCACTCAGCGCACCCCCCACCGTGAGGAGCACTGCTTGTCTCCTGCCACACAAGAGACAGCGGTGTCCTCGGGACCCCACCGTGTGCACTAGGGGTGGAACCTGGGATGCGTCTCACCCCCGTCTCACCCAGGACAGCTGACCCACACAGGTGCCCACGAGGGCTGGTTTCCCCAGCTCTGTGTCTCCTCATGTGTTCTGGCGTGTGCAAGTTTAGACCCGTGGGTTTTGCCTCATGTGCAGGCCCCAGTATCACCACCACAGTCACAGCCCCACGGGGACCCCCTCTTACAGCCACGCCCACCTACCCTCCCACCATCCCTAACACCTGGCAACCGCTCACCTGTTCCCCATCTCCGTAATTTTCCACTTCAAGAATGTCCTGTAAATGGACTCATGCGATGTGTAACCTTTGGGGATTGGCTCTTCTTGCACTCAAGTTTAATTTTCTGGAGATTCATCCAAGTTGCTATGCCACAGTTTGTGCTGTTTTTTATTGCTAAATTCTGTGTTTGATGAGATTTTGAAAGGAGTTTTAAAGACTATTGACCGCCTCTCAGAGCTAGGATATTTGCCCAGCTGAAGTCAGTGGCACTTGAATGGAGAGAAATTTTGCGTATCTCTCTGGAGGCTCAGATACTGAAGAATCCACCTGCAATGCAGGAGATCTGGGTTCAGTTCCTGAGTCAGGAAGATCCCCTGGAGGAGGAAATGGCAACCCACTCCAGTATTCTTGCCTGGAGAAGCCCATGGACAGAGGAGCCTGGCAGGCTGTAGTCCATGGGGTCGCAAAGAGTTGGATGTGATTGAAGCGACTCACACTTTTCACTTTCACTCCCAGAATCTTAAATATCCTATAAAACAATACTCACTCTCCTGTCTTCTCAGGAAACTCACATAATCCTGATCCTGCAAAACCTCAGCTAGACTTATCACCTCTTATTTTACTGCAATTAAATAATGTCTCCCCAAATACATTAAAGTTATAGAAGTTATCTTTACTATTTCCCTTTAAAGTTGTTTATGCACAGAGTATAACTTACATCTCGTTTCTACTTCGTTTTCTTTTTCCCTTGGCTAAGATACTGTTCATTTGTCTCTTCCAGTGGCTTGATTTTTACTGTGCTACTGCTGTAATATATGGTCTTTAGTTTATTGGTTTATGCCTTATATTAAATTATCTTCATATAAGATTTGCAAGAAAAACGGCTTTTCAGCTTACTCGGGAATTTGGGTGACTTAATTTGGAGAAGGTGATTCTAAAGAAAGAAATTACAGACTGAAACATAGAGAGTCAGAGGAAAAAGGAGGGTTTCCGAGGAGGCAAATGAGACGCAGCAGAAGCGCCGGCTCACCTCTGAAGGTCGGGGCCTGACAACAAACACGGTCAAGGCGGTGCCACTGCAGGCTGAAGGGACCCCAGGCCCACGGGGACACCAGTGTCTCCCTGAGGACTCGGGGCTCCACCCTGGGGTCTCTGATGGGCCCCCAAGCATCCGTTCCCTCCGTCTCGTTCCTGCCCCCCCGGCTGGCTCACCCACGGGAGACCCCAGCACTGGGACCTGGACTGCCTCTGCCCCTCGCCCGGGCCCCCTGTGGATCGTCCCGCTTGCTGTTGGCTCTGGTGCCTCCTGCCCAGCCAGCAGCTGCGCGGGGCTGAGGACAGTGGGCAGAGTCAAGGCCCCCGGCCCGCAGGGCTGTGGGGGTTCCGGGCTGGTGACACTGCCCTTGCGGGGTCACCTCGGCAAAGGCACCATGCTGGTGGGTGGCCCACGCCGACAGGTGGCAGGAGGGAGCCACAGGTGAAGGTGGTGCTCCGAGGGCGCCCCACGACTTCGGCCGCGACTTCTGCAACTACAACGAGAGTTCCCATCTGCGCTGACCTGCACCTGTTCCCTGTGAGTCTTGCGGAAGGGGGGTGCCCATGGGCGCTGTACCCGATCGCACGGCCCAGGGCCGCCGCACCCGTCATGCCCCCCACGGGGATGAGAGGACAGCCAACAGGAGCACGGCCAGAGCAGCGCCTCGGGAGTCGGCGTGGAGATGACCGGGACGGGAGCTGCAGAGAGCCGGCGAGGAACCTGAGAGCCGGCACAGGGGACCCTGTACGGTCGACGAGACAGACCCACGAATCTTGAAGGCACAGTGTCGCAGGGAGGAGCGACTCAGAGGCCCTCGGGTGCGCCCCCAAGTCCATTGTGCAGAGTGCGGAGCGGGCGGCGAGTCCTCCGTCAGCCGACTGTGAAGAAGCAGTCTGCGTGCAAAGCGTCCCCGGTCACCGACCGACCAGTAGACTCACGAGGCCCATCCGCAGAGCGGATCATGGCTCCGCCACACAAAGGGGCGAAGCGCTGACGCAGCTGCGGGGCCTGCGAGCCTCGGAAACGGCGCTCGGTGAGAGAAGCCCCGCGGAGGGACACTAGGTGTGTGATTCCATCTCAGAAACGTCCAAAACAGGCGAATCCCAGAGACAGACGGAAGATGACTGGGTGCCAGGGGCTGCGGGGGGGGGGGGGGGGCAATGGGCAGTGCCTGGAATGGTGGGGGTCTCCTTTGGGGGTGACGGAAATGTTTTGGAGCAGCCAGGTAAAAGTGGTGGATGCGTACCATTGTGAGTGTGCTAAATACCGCCAAATTGCTCTCCTTAAAATGCTGATTTTGTTATGTGCATTGCATGCCAATTTAAAGAACAGCTTTATAAAGGCCTTTACTTTATTCAACCACTCACTCGTCCACTCCCACCCTAGTGTATTCACACGTGCTGGGCGGGCGGGAGCAGGCACAACAGATGTGAGGCAGGGTTCACCGTCAGCACGATGGTTCTTACCCTGGGGTCTTAAAACACAGTCGCAGCCCCGATGATTCTGATTCTGCAGGCCGAGATGGGGCGCTGGCAGCTCTGATTGTAAGCCGCATGCAGGTGTCTCCGATGACTAGCCTGGTCTGTACGTGGTGGAGACCACCTCTAACCAAGCGCGTAGAAAGCCCAGCTCTGGGCCTTGAGATATCCTCAGGGACAGGGGCTCGGCCACACTCTGGAGAAAAGGCAAAGTCCTGCACTTGGCTCAGAACAGAGCCTGAGCGACTTGGCTTCTTGGGGCTGCCACTGCTGCTACTGCTAAGTTCTTGGGTCTGGTCCTGTTCAAATAGGTGTCATGCCCGCCTCTGACCACATGGCGGCAGGAGTGAGACAGGCGTGACGGCCAGGAGCAAGTCAGATGGAAAAGCATCCTTAGTCAAAGAAAACTAGGTGTGTGTGTCTAAGAGAGTGAGGCGTTCAGTCCCTGCGGTTTATTGAGAGAGCGGTCGGCAGGCCAGCGTCCATTTCTGAAATAGCAACGTAGTCCTGCATGGGACCCCCGGATTTTGGAGCGTTAAGTCTGAAAAGACTACCCAAGGAGGTGAGATTTGAGCTGACCTGGGTAAAAGATGGTGTCCAGAACCAAATGGCAGCGTGGGGAAGAGAAAAAGCAGTGGCAGGAGCGACACGGGAGAACTTTGGAAGCGTGAGCCGCATACAAGAAGCCAAAGGGCTGCGTGACTGCGCCGTGTGGTTCCGTTTACGCGAGTGTACAGAGAGGGGACGCAGATTCCTGGTTGCCTCCGGCTGGGGATGTGGGAGATCCTCCATGGGAGGGGGGTTTCTTTTTGAAATAATAAGATGTTCTGGACTTAGTGGTGACAGTTGTACAACCTTGTGACTATACTAAAAATCACTGAATTACACATTTTAAATTACACAGTTTAAACAGGTGGATTGCATGGCATGTGACATATTTCAACTGAGCTGTTTTTAAGTTTTTATTTTAAATTGTATTATTTTATTTATTTATAGTTAAAACAGACACGAGTGAAGCGACTTAGCGCGCAGCACGCAGACGTGTTTGTTTACTTATTGGGCTGCACAGGGTCTTAATGGCAGCACTTGGGATCTTTGATCTCCGCTGCAACATACGGGATCTTTTTTTTTTTATCTGCGGCTTGCATGATCTTAATTCCCAACCAAGGCTCAAACCCAGGAGCCAGCAGTGAAAGCCCTGATTCCTAACCACTGGGCCATATGGGAAATCCCATTCTTTTTCCTTTATAAATAGTAACCATTCTGATAGGTGTGAGGTGGGAGCTCATTGTAGTTTTCATTTGCATTTCCCTAATGATTAGTGATTCGAGCATCTTTTCATGTGCTTACTCCTGAGACTGAGAGAAAAAGGGGGAAAGTCTTTAAAAATTTTATTTATTTCAACTTTTTAAATAAACTAGTAAATTTTATATTGTAATATCTAATTCATGACCAAACTTAGAAAATGAAGCTAGATCTCACACTGTGTCTGTCTAAATATGTCTTGGTATGTCTTTGTCTCTGGGTAATATTTTTTAGGTTAATTTGTAAATGAGCTCTATTTAATTGGCTTAAAGAAAGGTAAGCGCTAGCAAATCAAATAATTCTAAATTAATAAATTCCAGGTTCAGGTGAACTGGGAAATATTCAGTATTAAATACCTGATATTAATGTTGTTTGTTGACCTATCTAATATAGACATGTCTTAGAGTAATTAACATCAAGTAGAATATTTTCATTGTACCTAGGTTTAATATAAGTTAAATATTATATATGTTACAAGTTTGTCAACAAGGAAATTACCTCTAGTGAAGAAACTTCTAAAAAATGTAAATGAGATATGTTTGTATATACACTATTAAGAATAATTATTCTTTAGGAATATCTGTCTACAGTAGTCTCTCCAGATTGGCATAGCTTAAATTTCTAAGGGTTGTGCTAAACTAAGTATTGGAAGTCTACTGAGTAATTAGGTCATTTCCAAATAAAATAAGATTTTGAAACATTTACTACTAAACACTGATTTCCTTTTACAGAAAAACTAAAGAGATTTGGGACTATAAATGAATAATGTTTGATGCCATCCTAAAATGTTTTAAGAAAGCAAGGGTTGTAGAAATTATCACTGGTATTTATGCTCAACAATCTATAAAATGCTAATATAAAAGTTAGCTCTTGGTTGCTAAAGGAAAGTAGAAAGTGTGCTTTCAGTAAAAAAAGGTATGAAAAAATACTAAAAAGAGTTATGCATGATCAGGATTTTCTAAAATTGGATTACAATTAGTTGGATAAATGGATTTTGTTAAGAATGACAGGTCGTAAGAAAACTGGTTAGAGCCAACCAGGTCCAAGATGGCGGAGCTGACCTTCACTCGACCTTGAGCCTTGGTATCTGCGCCCACTGTGACATATCAGCAAGCTAAACGATACACCCACCAACATTGACTAAATCTGACCAAATGTTCTAAACACTTTTAATTGATCTTTTCAATAAAACTTCATAAATCGAATTCTTTTGAAGTTCCTTTGACCTCTAGCTAACTTTGGGGTGCTTCAGAGGGCCCCTGAAACATCCCAAAGAGAGATATTAAACTGTGTTTATTTGGTTGGTTAAATTACATGAAAAAGATTATCAAAGGAGTAGTAAATCCACTCAAGTTATAATGTATGGTAAAATTACTAATACAGATATCCTAGAAATTATATGGAGTTCTTAACATTTTGATATGTCTTGGTATTCTAATGAGAAACCTGATGACTTCACAAAAGTTAACAAAGGATTGAATGAACCAGTGAATATGCTTATAACTTTTATGGTTTCTATCTGAAAAATTACAGGTTTGAATCTTGTGTTTTCCGGGAGTAGGGAAAACCTTCCTCTCAAACTAATTATGAAAATAATTTGGTAAAATTATACGTTATAAACAAAACAATTATATTTTCTATCTGTCTCCTCCAGAAATTTGAAGCTCTTAGGTTTCCAGTAAGTTTATCAAATGAACTAGGAAGGTTATCTCACTAACAGGTACAAAAATCTCAAGGAATTTTTGAGACCTTAAAAAGAGAAGAGTTCACCTAGATTTGTTAGGCAAAATCTGTGATAAGCCTTTGGTGGGAGATTCCCGGCCCTGTTTTATATTAAAATTCAGTCTGAGATTCTATAAATGTTTAAGCAAAATAAAAAGTCTATAATCAATTGTGGTTATATATATCATTAGACCAAAATTAGTGAGAACAGACCTACTTTGCAAACAAACTAGCCTTAATTTGGTTATATTTTATAAAAATGAGGGTAACTTTAGAGAGAAAAAGATATTTCAAAAATGTTAAATCCCAGTTTGTTAATGGAGGTCTATATGTAGTAAGACTAATTTCTTAAATAGTTCTTTGCTGTTATGTGATATTAATGCAAAATTTAATTAAATTCTTAAAGAACACCCTAAGTTTCTTTCTGAAGCTTATCTCAGTAATCTATCTTTGGATGAAGATCAGATGCCTCATGACCTGCAACCAGGACTGGAACAAGACATAATTTAAGAGACTGTCTCCAACCTGGATGGAAGGACTTTTTATCAGGTACTCTTTACTAGCTCATGCACAATGAAACTGAAGGGAAATTAACTCTTAGATTAATTCCCACTTCCAAAGGCCCCTACACTGGGTTGGTCTATAGAGAAGACAGCCGACCTGATCTCACCTTAAAATGATGCTCAAACAGGAGAAACTACACTACACCAGGATGAGAAGACAGCGACATCAGAGGCAGACAGCTTGTCCAAGATGCTGGACCTGATTCGTATGATCGTTTATAGTGTTCTCTTGACTTCTTAGACCTTTGCATATAAATCAAATGCTCTTCTATCATAGGCCTGATTCTATGCTAGTTTTAGAAATCAATCCAATTGTTGGGTTTGTGGCCAATTACCTGTGTCTAGCTCTGGGTTACCTTGGTAAATTTCTCTACTACAAGACTCTAACTGGTTGGCCCTGAGGAAATTTACTTAAAAAAATATATATATATAGTCATATTCAGGTCACTGTGATACTACTACACTGGATCCCCTCACTGCGCCAATTAATAATGCCTACTCTGACTCTGGCTATAAATTTGAGCCTTTTTCTATTCCTCAAGCTCAATCAGAGCAACAAGAAAAGTTTCAGCAAAGGAGAAAGAAATCTCCCACAATTATGAGATGGATTTATATAGATAACACCAGGCTATGGTAATTTAGGTTTAAAGTCTCCTCTCTGTTAAAAACAATTAAATCATACTAAAGATAATCAGTCTAGTAACACTAGAAAACTGGGCTGTGTGCCTTATAGACAGTGGTGCCAATGTATAATTTCCCTGAAAGATAAAGATTCTTACAGAGTAGACTAAGTCAGATGACCTGGGATATACTGGGCTACATCTAATGGAAGCTCTTAAGTCTTACTTGTGACTTTACTAGTACTGCTGGCTATGTTCTTTGTATTTCACCTGTTTTATAAAACTGCTATTTCTTACAGTGCCAAATGTGTGACTGAGTTCTCTGATAGAATAATATGTAGTTCCCTATGAGGTCGATGATGATGACAGTGTAACTCTAGATATGAGAAGAAGCAACAAGAGGGAATGTTTTCCTGGACCAAGAGGCTAGTAAGACAGGTGGCCCAGAGAATTCTGGATCCTGTTTTAGGGCCTAGTCCAGTAACAGCACATTGAGAGGCCGGTCGACAAAATCTTTGCCAAACCTGAGAAAGGACATTCTCAGCACCATGGGATAAAATGGTCCTGAAATGCCCCCCTCAAAGTCGTGGTCAAGTCTGTGAGCAGAAAGGGGCTCTGCCAACTGAAGACTGACACTTGCCATCTACATCTACAGAGATTAAATCATGGCCACTGCAACTGCTGACTTTCAACGGCCCTGAAAGGAGTTCAGGGTGAAAATCAGGAATGAGGCACTCTGTGCTCTGAAAAAAACTGGCAGAACAGGCCTTCAGATAGTTAGATCTTTTCAGGAGATTTTTATGAGTCCCAATTCTTGCATCTTCTCATACCTAGAGAAACACTGACGTCATTAATGGTGACATGTGCTTTGGCTATTAAGGAAAATTTTACAATTAAAAGTCAAAATAGAGTACTCAACTATGGTTCAGACATCCTGGGAAATAACCAGGTGTTACTATGGGTGTAATTTCAGATTAGACGTTGTATTGCTAAACATCTGAGTTTTCTGAGTCGTGTCAGGCTTAAATGCCACCATTCTCAAAACAATGTCTGCTGGAAGCTAGTAACTTATACCTTACTTTTTATAAAACTAGGCAACTGGCCACCTGGCTAAAAGTCTCCCCGAAGTGCCAGGTCCAGACTGGGTTTCAGGCCTATTCTAAAAAGAAAGAGATTTATTTTTTCTATTAAAATTCCAGTTATCCCTCCTCCAGCTGCTACTAACTGGGTCTGTTACAACAAAATGGCAGACGAAGGGATTGAGATTTTAATCATACAAGGCTCAGATCTAGGACGTGGGGATACTTCCAATTCAGTGTCTCTTCTCCAAGCTGAGGCGGTCCTATGCCCCGTTTTGACAGGAACTTATCACAGTCATAGTTGCCCTGTTCCCTAAATTAAAACTGAGCAGGACTCTGTGGGGCGGCGACTCTGGAGCACAGATCTGCTGTGGTTCTCCATTTCTTGTCTGTAGGATATAGGCTTCACTCAGCCTCCTTGACCTTCCCTGAGTTCCAAAGGGTGGATTCAATTACTAATCAGGCAAGGGAGGGAATACAGAAACAGAGGAGAAACAATCAAACGGTGGTACAGCCTTGAGACAGGGTCCTGGTTCCTACTCAAAGAAATATGCATAACAATGTCTTTTGAGTTCTACAGAACTGGAGCCCCCACCCGGGTGGAGGATGGTAACTTCAGACTAAACACAAGATTCGTGGAGCACAGTTTTGTGGCTTCACCACCAGCCAATCAAAAAAAAAAAAAAAAAAAAAGAAGTCACAAACCCTGCAGCCCTCACCCCAAATGTTGCCTCCTGTTTCTGGGGACCAGTGATGACCATCCTCTTAGGTCCCCTGTTTGGCCCCTGTCTATTTTATCTCTGAGAGGCGCCAACAGTTTCAAACTAAATTGCTGTTACTACAAGGGTGAAAGCTGGTTTCAGATGTGGAACACCCCAACTTAGATCAGGTAGAGAGAGACTTCTGCTCTGCTAGGCAGGCCTACGCCCAGGCACAGCAGGAAGAAGTTACAGAAGAAAGAGACCTCCGCCCCAATTCCCAAGAAGCATCTTGAGTATGAAGTCTCTCGGGGGGAGTTGTTAGGGGAAGCACGCTGATTGAAACCGCCCACCCTGGCCAGGCACCATAGTAACCATTTGCATGAGCTGTTTTATGACAGGAGATCCTGATAAGGAATACGGAACTAATAAGCCACCACCAACCGGAAGAGTTCGGGAAAGGTCGAGAGGAGACCCCGCGTGTCCGTCCACTTCCCAGAAACCCTCTCGCCAGCATCCGTCTTGGCTGAGCGGTGCGTGCGCCCCCAGGAAAGACTCCGAATTAGAATGATTGGCCACAGACCACCCGGAAACTAATCCCCTCACCATAAAACTTCAAGCTCGGGGCAGAACAGTTCTCCTGGGTTCCCTCATCCTCCTGCTCTCCACCCGGGTGCCCTTCCCAATAAAATCTCTTGCTTTGTCAGCACGTGTCTCCTCAGACAGTTCATTTCTGAGTGTTAGACAAAAGCCCAGTTTTGGGCCCTGGAAGGGATCCCCCTTCCTGCCACAGAAGCAGGCCATACAGAACAACCTCGTTGTCTGCTGTGAATACAGTATCTTTTAAAATCTCCATCACAACCGGGATGGGGAATACATGTAAATCCATGGCTAATTCATTTCAATGTATGACAAAAACCACTGCAATGATGTAAAGTAATTAGCCTCCAACTAATAAAAATAAATGGAAAAAAAAAAAAAAATCTCCATCACAACTATGGGCATGTTTCCTCCCTTGAATCTAGGCTGACTGTCTCAGGTCAAATTCTGCTTCTCAAGCAATTTCACAGCTAAATCCTCCCAAGTCATTCATAACAGTTTCTTTACAAAGGACATGAGACTGGCTGTGAGCCTTTGGTGACTTATGAAACATTTACCATTTTCCTGTTTTTAGAATCCTTATCCCTTTCAAGTGGGATTCTAAAAATATCAGTTTAAGCCACCCACTAATTTCTAATCCTTGCTTCTATTCCTATTGACAGATGGACAGTTCATCTCCTAGCCTTTGTCCTTACTCGATTAAGCAATTCTAATCTTTTCCTGACAATTTGATTATTGACAATACGATCAAGTCTGACAATCAAGTCTTGCCTCTTCCAGGCAAGAAGGTATCCTTGCAAACAGAGGTCCTGAGACCAGCTTAGCAGCAGAGAGCTCTTCAGGTAACTCTTCTGTATTTTTTCCTCCCTTTCATTTTCTCTCCTTGGGCAAGAAATCACAATTCCTACCCTAATTGCTCGGTTAATATTTTTAAATAAAAATTACTTTTCAATTCTCCACTGTTACACCCTTCATGGTGCAGATAAGAGTGTTCAGATTTTGTTATTGTCTTTAAAGTGCTTCTGACAGCAGGTGGTCTGGGCGGAATCACACAGGCTCCAGCCTCACCTGTAAACAGAGTGGGGTTCTGGAGACTCCCCTGGTGATCCAGTGTCTGAGACTCCGAGATCACAATGCAGGGGCCTGGGTTCAACCCCTGGTCAGGGAACTAGATCCCAATTCCACATGCCACAACTAAGACCCATATATGCTGTGTCGCTTCAGTCGTGTCCGACTCTTCGTGACCCCATGGACTGTAGCCCACCAGGCTCCTCTGTCCATGGGATTCTCCAGGCAGGAATACTGGAGTGGGTTGCCTTTCCCTTCTCCAAGGGATCTTGCCGACCCAGGGATCAAAACCACATCTCATGTGTCTTCTGCATTGATAGATGTGTTCTTTGCCACTAGCGCCACCTGGGAAGCCCAGTACAGCCAAATAAATAAATATTTTAAAAATACAGTGGTCCTTTGGAGCCAGATGACCTGCAGTGTGGGTGGTGATGAGGACCTTACACTGAAGGTCATGGGTTGAACTCTGAGCATCCCTGGCGTGTCCAGGGAGACAGCTGTTCAAGTTCTTAACGCTGTCTGCCTCCAAGACTCACTGCAAAGCTCCAGTAATCATGACAGTGTGGTATTAGCAACATTAGACAAACAGATCAATGGAACAGAACAAGAACCCCAAATTGCCCCAGACAAGTATAGTCAACTGACCTTTGACAAAGGAGTGAAGGCAGTTTAATGGTGGAGATGGTTTTCTCAACAGATGCAGCTGGAACAGTTGGATATCCACATGTGAAATAAAAAGAAAAAAAGAAGCTAGGCATAGGCTTTATGTCTTTCACAAAATGAGCAAAGTCAATCACCACTTAAAACCACGTAATTGTAAAATGCAACACCAGAAACTTCTAGAATAGAACAGAAAAATCTAGATGACTCTGGTTTGGTGATGATGAAGTTTTATTTTATTTTAACTATAGTTGATTTATAATATTGTGTTGGTTTCAGGTGTACAACTCCAGGCTCTTTTCCATTATGTTCTATTGTGAGGTACTGAATATAGTTCCCTGTGCTATAGAGTAAGTCCTTGCTGTTTGTCTTTATATGGCCATGTGTGTATGTATTAATCGCACATCCTAGTTTTTCTCTCCCCTGCCTCATTTCACCTTTACTAACCATAAGTTTGTTTTCTGTGTCTGTATGTCTGTTTCTGTTTTGCAAATAAGTTCATTTGTATTTTTTTAGATTCCACATATAAGCAATATCATACATTTGTCTTTCTTTTTCTGATTTACTTACTTCACTTGCTATGATAATCTCTAGGTCCTCTATGTTGCTGCAAACGGCATTATTTCATTCTTTTACATGGCTGGGAAATACATGTGTATATTATACCACATCTTCTTTACCCATTCATCTGTAATGGTCACGGACACTGAGGTTGCTTCCCTGTGAATAAGGCTGCTGTGAACACTGGGGTGTGTGTATCCTTTCCAGTTACAGTTTTTCTCCTGACATATGCCCAGGAGAGGAATTGCTGGATCATGTGGTAGCTCTAGTTTTAGTTTTTCAGGGAAACTTCATACTGTTCTCCAAAGTGACTGCACTAGTTTCCAGGCCCATCAGCAGTGTAGGAGGTTCCCTTTTCTCTACAACCCCTCAACGTTTGTTGTTTGTGGACTTTTCTTCCTTTCTTTCCTTGGCCACATCATGGCATGAGAGATCTTAGTTCTGGGCCAGGGATCAAACCTGTGCCTCCTGCAGTGGAAGGGCAGAGTCTTAGCTTCTGGGCCACCAGGGGAGTCCCTGCTTTTGTTTCTTTTGCCTTGGGAGACTGATCTAAGGAAACATTACTCTGGTTTTATGTCCACAAATGTTTTGCCTGTATGCTCTTCTAGGAGTTTTGTGATATCATGTTTTATATTTGGATCTTTAAGCCATTTTGAGTTTATTTTTATGTATGGAGGGAGGGTATGTTCCAACTTCATTGATTTAATGTATGACTGTCTAGCTTTCCCAACAATGCTTGCTGAAGAGACTGTCTTTTCTCCATTGTATATTCTTGCCTCTTTTGTCAAAGACTAATTGCCCACAGGTGTGTTATTCCTGGGCTCTCTATTCTGTTTTGTTTTTCTATGTGTCCATTTTTGTTGGTGTTTAAATACAACACCAAAAACCTGACCTAGGAACAAAAAAAGTTGATACATTGGGCTTTATTAAAATTAAAACTCGTGCTCTGTGAAAACCATACTAAAGATATGAAAAGACAGGTCAGACTGGGAGAAGATACTCAGAAAGCACTGTTGTCTGATAAACTTTGCATGCAACGGCTTCCCTGGCGGCTCAGTGGTAAAGAGCCCACCTACCAACGCAGGGGGCTTGGGTTCAGCCTCTGGTCTGGGATCCCCCGTGCCTTGGAGCAGCTAAGCCTGAGCCTCAGCCACCGAACCCGGGCTCCAGAGCCGAGGGGCGGCAGCTACTGAGCCCTGTGCCCTGGAGCCCGGGCTTCACAGCGAGAGCAGCCCCACACAGCCAGGAGTAAATAATGATGTTGAAGAGGGATTTGCACCCACACAGAATTCCTACAGAGCAACAGGAAGACAGCAAACCCAGCTTAAAGCTGGGTGGAAGATCTGAGCAGAGATCTCCACCAAGATCTTCACCAAGAAGACATGCATACGGCGGGTGAGTGTGTGATGAGATGCTCATGGTACAGGTTTAGGGAAATGGAAATTCAAACAACCATGCGATACCTCTATACACCTGTCAGAAAGGCAAAAATCCACAACACAGCAACACCAAACGCTGGTGATGACAGGGAGCAACAGGAGCTCCCGTGAGTGCTCCTGGAAGAGGTGGGGGGTGGTCTTCTTACAAAAGTAAGTGTACACCCACCACTCGATCCCTCCCACTCTGCCGGGAGCCAACAGACGAGACCCAACACATGAGACCCTACCCCCAACAAGGCTGTAAGGGAGAAAGCCTGACGGGCAAGGCGGATCAGGTTTTCAGGGATTTTGAAAAGCTGCCCCCGGCGCTCACCTTAAAGATGGTATCTGTCTTTCTGATGCCTGCCTCAATGGACTACTCCCTAATTTCTCTGACACAGGCAGGAAGGCCTTCCCCAATCTCTTCCCAAATACGAATCAATTTAGAACTTTAATCAATAAGTTTCCCAGGTTGTGGTATTTTATAAGATTATTTAGGGTGAAAGGAGTGTTTTAATTTAAACTCCTTTGCTGGTTGGTAGTTTGTTAGCCAAATGCATTTATGCCCTTGGTACTAATATGCATGATTGCTTATAATATCCTAATCATAAAATAGCATAAAGAACCTGATTATATAAAAGCCCTAATAGACATAGAGCCTTTTTAAGGGGTAAAGGAGTCCTATTAGAAAACATTAGAAAAATTATTCTATAGGTGGTTCTTGGGTTGAGATTGGCTTGCTGTGTTTTGCTTGTTGTGTTTTGCTTGCTGTGTTTTTGCTCTTAACGTGCTAAGGTTGTGTTATAGAAACCATTGTTAATGTAGTTAAAGATCTAGAGAAATAAGGACTTAGCCCTAGTGTGGTAACAATGAGATGGTTGTTAATTGTCAGCCAGGAGTGCTAGGCAGAAGCTGCCTCACCAAAGTCGCAGAGTCTGTGTGGGGTAAACTTCTTAGATAAATGCAACTGACAACTTCTACAGAAGGATTAATTTTTGTGTTAACAAGGTTATACGTCTACTCTGCACTGTTGCCCTATGAGACTGCTACCTTTCAGTTAAGGTCACCACAGAAACGGAAAATAGGTTTACATTCACCTGACCTGCATGAAATGTTAACAGGCCCCAAGGGCAGAAGATAATGTACAAGACCCTCATAAACAAAGAAGTATGCAGAAAACACCCTGGTTTTGTGAAAGACAAGCTGACGTAATGTTAAACTATCTTCCCCTTAGAAATGTACTAACAGGGTATAAAAGCTTTGGTAAAAAATAAAGCATTGCCAGACTCTGCCAGACCCTGCAAACACCCCCGTCTGGTCATTCTCTCTCTCTCTCTCTCTCTCTCTCTCTCTCTCTCTCTCCCTCGCAGACTTGGCCCTATCAAGGCTGGTCTCACGTGTCTTCTCTCTCTCTCTCTCGCTGACGCCGTTCATCCTGAGGGTACCCCCTGGATCCTGCCGAGGCTGGACCCCGGCACCACTCCTCAGTATCCACCCACCTGAACGGACAACACGTGCCCACACGGACACGTGCATGTGAATATTTGCAGCAGCTCCATTCATTATTGCAAAACCTGAACGTGACCCAGGTGTCCCTCAGCAGGCGACGCATAAACAAACTGTGGCCCGTGCGAACAGTGGAAGATCATTCAACGCTGAAAAGTGATGAGCCATCAGACATGGAGGAGCCCTGAATGCCCGTCCCTGAGGGAAGAAGCCAGTCTGAAGAGGCTACAGACTATGTGATTCCAACTCTATGGCCCTCCGGAGAAGGCAGAACTACAGAGACAGTGAAAAAGTGCTTGGCGGGAAGGGTGAACAGATGCCACAGGGGTTCTGGGCAGTGAAGCAGCTCTGAATGATAACGTGCTGGTGGACACAAGAGGCTGTCCGTTTGTTAAAACCCACAGAACCGAGCCACACAAGGAGATAGCTTGAACATAAACTATGGGTTTTAGTGAATACTGGTGTATAGATATTGGTTCATCAATTGTAGCAAATCCACCTTGCTAAGGCCAGATGGTAATAATCGGGGAAATTGTACCAGGGGAGGGGGAACCTAAAACTGTGTTGGAAAATGAAATCTGTAATTTAAAAAGACAATTCCTAACAGTGGTAAACTTTGGGGGACCATGGGTGGTCCGGGAAGGTGGGGACATCTCTCCACAGCCAGAGCCTCAGATAGCATAGCTGTCTTTTGGGTCGCCGGCATCCTAGGGGTGAAGGACAGCGGCTTCCGGGCAGAGGTCAGTGAGGTGACTGTGCTCTCAGGGGCCGGAGGGGACTGGAGGGCCAGGTCAGGTCTGTGCAGAGGCACCTGGACAGGCTGCGCGAGGGGGGCTCAGACGCACGTCCCAGTGGTCCCCCCCAGATGGCATCCACCGCTCGGAGCAGAGCAGCTTGGAGGCTGGGGGCTCGCGGTGGAGCACGTGGGGCCGTTGGCATGGGCTCCCTCCCACAGCTGAGCCGGAGGCGTCTGCTCCCCATGGGGCCCTGACCCCACGTCTCCTCCAGGAGGCTGCCCACTGACCTCCGGGAGGGGCTGCATGCGTGTTCCCGGTGGGGGTCCTTTCCCACAGCAGAGCCTCGGCCCCACTGTTTGAGCTGCTGACACAGGCCCCCTGGCAGCGCCGCAGAGGAGGGCCCGTGGCAGCCGTGGGGGCCCACAGTCGTGTCCAGAGGCCCATCACCTGCCCTGACGGTGGAGGAACCGCCTGGTAATTTACCGCCACAATCAGCATGTGTTTGCAGCTTCTGCTGCTGGCAGAGACGCACAGGAGCCCTTTCCAAAGGAACGTCCGGGGTTTGCTGCTGCTTCTGGGGCTTGGGGCTGGCAGGGTCTGCTGCCCAGGGGGTCTGCACCTGCTTCCCCTGCCCCCCTCCCAAGCGCACGCGCTTGCCCAAGCCCCACCGCTCTCCCCCTCCAGCAGAACTCTCAATCGCACCACAGCGTCATGAAACGGCTAAATCAACGCGACTTGGCTCGGCGGGGCTTGGCCGTCAACAACAGGACAACTCCTGATCTCAAAGGACAAAGTCTTCACATGTAAGTAACACTGGGTTTGAACCTGAGTCCCACGGGGAGACCTGGAAGGTTGGGACCTTCCTTCAGATCCCAGACCCATGACAACTTTCCCTCACACCCTGTGACGCCGGGGCAGACAGACCTGCAGGCAGTGGCCACTGACCGCTGGCGCTGCTGAGCTCTGCCCCAGGAGTCTTGCACGAGAGGAGGGGTGCCTGAGAGGTCCGCCCTCTCCTGCCGCCCATGCGCATCCACGGCGGTGACCCCTCCTTCCCTGCACCTTCATCAGCGTCCTGCGGCCCTCTCCAAGGCTCACCCTGGCCTACCAGCTCCCATGGCAGCTCCTGGGACAGCTCCGGCCAGGGACGTGCTCCCCTGGAGGGCCACCCCGGTCATTGGGCTCGTGTCATGCACTCTCTGCCCAGGTGCTGCTCTGGGTTGGACTCCTTTAAAACACATCATGTATTTGTTTTGGCCGTGCTGGGTCTTCACTGCTGCGCGGGCTCTTCTCTGGTTGCAGAGCAGGGCTCTAGGGTCATGAGCTCTGGCAGTCGAGGTTCCTGGGCTCGCGGGCTTAGCTGCTCTGCGGTTTGTGGGATCTTCCCGGGTCAGGGATCAAACCCGTGTCTCCTGCATTGCCAGGCTGATTCTTCACCACTGAGTCACTAGGGAAGTCCTCTTTTCATTTTTTAGTGTACATGTTTTCACTCTCCCTGAAATTACAAACTCAAATCGTATGCTCCCTCCACAACAGCACCCAGCAAAGCATGTTGTTTGATCGTCTTCATCAGACCCCTGACTAGGTGGCCTGAATACCCCCTAGATGAAAGGGTGAGGCACAAACCTCCCTAAGGCATGACAACCAGAACAATGGACAACCCTCCTTTTCCTCCAGGTTGCAGTGGGAAACTGGGTCCCTCTCAATTTCAGACTAATGTTTGCGGATTAAAGAAACAGTGTTGCAGTCCTAGCCATTATGCATGGATTACATAACGAGCAAATGTAGCAGCCAGCCAGCCACACACACTCCACCCTTCCTCAGAACAGAGCTGCCAGGGTGCAAGCGGCTCTAATATTTAAGGTCACGGTGATTTGGGGCCAGCCGAGGGCCAGCCTGGGAAGGAATGCCGCGTCACTGGGAAGCCAGGCTGGTCGCCGCTGACTCAGAGCTCCCTCAGGAACCAACACGGGGGCGACGAAAGGGTAGCTTTGCACCATTGCTGTTGGCCCTGAGTTCTTGTGGGTTTCAGGCCAGGGACCCGGAGGCTGGAGGGACTGGGGGTGGCTCAGATCAGAACAAGTTAAAAACAAAGAACACTGTTGATACAGAAATGTAATCAACTGTCAATGATAAATTAACCAACAGGTTTTTAAAAAATATTTAATTATTTGGCCGCACCGGGTCTGAGTTGTGGCAACTGGGATCCTCACTGTGGCATGCAGGATCTAGTTTCCTGACCCGGGATCAAACCTGGTTCCCTTGCACTGTGAGCACAGAGTCACAGCTACTGAACCACCAGGGAAGCCCCAGCAGCGATTTAAGAAATGGAAAATTGGGGGAATCCTGGTCAGAGAACTAAAAATTTTTTTTTTAATTTGAATTGATCACCTTATGTTTTCTACTGAAAGATTAATGATAGGGGAAATTAGTGAAATCAATGTTTTATGTAATACAATAGAAATGAGCATTTTCGTGGCTGGTTCGGGGCCGCCCCCTAGTGTGAGCTGTGAATCTGCACTGACTCGCCTCATTAGGAGCCCGCATTCCTCTCTCTCTTTGGCTGCACCTCAAGGCCTGTGGGGTTTTAGTGCCTTGACCAGGGACTGAACCTGGGCCATGGCAGTGAAAGCGCAAGCGTTAACTCTGGACTGCCAGGGAGCTCCCGAAGCTCCCTGTTTCCTGAATGAACTACTGGGGCTTCCCTGGTGGTCCCGTAGCTAAGACTGTGCTCCCAGAGCAGGGGCCCGGGCTCAGTCTCTGGACAGGGACTAGATCTCACTGCAGCTGAGACCTGGTGCACCCAAATAAATAAGCAGAAAATATTTAAAAAGATAAATGTGTCGATTCTACTTACAAAGGTGTAATTCACCAAATTGCTTTAAGTCATAATTATCTTGAGGGGAAGGGTTTTCTTATAGCTGGAAAACATAGATTAAAACCCAGTAAATATTTCACACAAACACCAAAAAGTTATAACCATATTCATCAGTTCATTCCATCCTATGTGACTAATTCTTGATTTTAATATTCTGGTAACAGTTTTATGAAGCCATCAGGTTTTCCATTAGAATTCTCTAATTTCTTACCCAGTTCAACGATATAATCTGAAAGTTATCGGAAATTTGTACTTGTTAAAAGGTCTTCCCAAGTGTCAATAGTGGTAAAATAAAAAACCCACCTGCCAATGCAGGAGATAAAAGAGACTCAGGTTTGATCCCTGGGTTGGGAAGATCCCCTGGATAAGGAAATGGCTAACCCACTCCAGTATTCTTGCCTGGAGAATCTCGGACGGAGGAGCCTGGTGGCCTACAGTCCATGGGGTCACAGATTCGGACAGGACTGAAGCGACTTACCATGCACGCACATACTTATATCAATAAGTCCTTTCTATTAATCTTTTTGAAGATGAAGGTTTTTTAGGGGGGGGCAAAACCATCAAGAGTACAACAGTACTCGTCTAGATTTGTGATCAAGATGTCTTTAGCTACAGTTACAAAGGTTGCAGAATGTTGGAGTTTCGGGTTAATGTGTACAGTTCACAAGGTGCTTTCATGTCCCGCCCAGAAGCCATGAGGGAAAACAGCTTCACTTCCCACCCAGTAGAGAGGGCGGCTGCCCCTCCTGCCCTGCTCCAGGACACAGCAACCGGTTTGCCTTTTCAACAGGCAGGCTTGCAACAGAAGCCGAAGTTTTGTTATCTGCAGACAGACTCAGCTTCGTTTTCAACTTTTCACACTGAAATCATTTCAGATCCCAGGAGTGTTGCCCAGACGGCTCAGAGGACCCCGAACCCCAACGGCTTCCCCGGCAGCCGCACATCTGGAAACCAGCGGGGATGTGCCGGTGACGCTGCTGGTGGCGCGGCAGGTCTGTGGGTTCCCGTCGTCCCCCTGGGGGTGCCGGCCCGGGGCTCCCCCGCCTGTCTTCCACAGCAGTGAGTCGAGGAGACACACACAGCCCGCGTCAGGGTCTGTGGGGGATGGGACTGGGCCAAAGACTCCTCTCGGTGGGAGGAGGAGCATTTTGATCTACTCCCATCACGGGGGTGACCACGGAGCCCAGAGGATGGGACCCCTAGGGTGAAGGGGAATCATGCACAGCCTCGGCCGCTCCGTCAGCGGAGGACTGACTCTGAAAGGAAGCTTAAAATGTCCTCACAAAAGGCAAAGGGAAAGAGGGACTTCTGTGGTGGCCCAGTGGTTAAGACTCCACCTTGCAAACCTCGCAATGCAGGGGACGCAGGATCTATCCCTGGTCAGGGGACTGAGATGCCACGAGCTGCAGAACAACTAAGCCCCAGAGCCGCAACTAGTGAGCCCACGCGCCCCGGAGCCAGCGCGCCCCAGAGGGCCCGCGCGTCCCCACGGAGACCCTGCGCGACACAAGGAGGACGCCGCGTGCAGGAACTAAGACCCAGCACTGTTAAGTAAATAATTAAAAAGAAATGCATCATATTTTTTAAAGGCTTATACTTATAGATATTTATAACCATTGTTTATGTTTTGTAAATGTAGAAAAGACCCCACTCTCACACTGCATCATCTTTTCTCTTCTAATGTGGCATCCGCACCTCCAGGCACAGACAGAACTTTCCATGGACAATTGCCACCCAGCAGCCACTCACCCCTTACTCGATGGACAGTGAATAAAGCGCTCTGCTGTGGGGGGCGGTGGGGCCTTTCTGACAATACACGGAGGATATTGGAACTGAAGCGCTTGCACGGGCTTATTGTCAGAGGCTGGAGCGGGCAGGAGTCACATGACCCAGATTCCGGGATCAGAGGGGTCCCCTAAGCGAGATAACATCGCATCACAAAATTACGAGCTGGGAGGAGAAGACGTGAGGTCATCTCTGTTGCATGCAGCTGCTTCCCGCTCGCCTGGGAGCCTGCGTGAGTGTCTTTCTCTTCCTCTGGGCTTCTGCTTTCTGAGAAACGCGTCTTGAGGCAACTCGTGTGGACCATTGCGTTGTCACTTTCCAGGCTGAAGCTCTGTCCTGCTGACCTTGTGCTCCACACCACGTCGGGGCTGCAGAGGCTGAGTTCTGTTGGCAAGTCTGCCCTCATGGCAGCCTTCCCCTAGACTCTCAGTCAGTGGGGAGGGGTCAGAGCCACTGCCCAGGGCTGCGGGACGAGCGCCCCCCACTGCAGGCGTGTCCTGGGAAGCCAGGCTCCCAGGACAGGCTCCCAGCAGGCAGGGTGGCCTCCCTCGGGTTTCGGTCGTCCCCATCTCCCGCCCAAGGCCGTGACAGGCAGATGCACGTGTGCACTCGGGACTGAAAGACCCCTGCCTTTCTGGGGAGGACCTCTTCCCGCTGTGTGTGAGCCTGGGGGGTGTCTGCCAGGGTGGAAGCAGCCCCACAGGTACATGACTAGGGTGACCTTGTCTCCGGCCTTCGCCGACGGAGTCCCTGCGTGTGCCTGCTGTCCCAACAGAATTACCAACAGCGGCCCATTTTCACTCTCAGAAGCATCTCAGCATCACATTCATCACCTTGCATGTTACCCATGAAAGCACATCAGCATCCCCCCTGCCTCTGTCTCAGATGCTGGGGGGCTGGCACTCCCTCCCCCGGCAGCTCCACCGCACATTACAAAGCGGAGGGCCCCACCTGAGTCCCGGGACCCCGGCACATCTCCAGGCAGGAGCCAAGACGCTCTCCTTTAGGGAGCCCCTGTTTTGAGGTGGTTCCTGTCACCCACAGTCATGAGTCCTGCTGACACAGTCTCGGTGTGGGCAGCCCTCCCTATCCCCAGCCCACCGCCCGTCTTCAGGTCCTGCAGGAGCCTGCCCTCCCTGTGGGCCCCACCTCCTCCCCCTGCCCCCCCCCCCCCCCTCCGCCCCATGAGACTTTGCTAGATACCTGGCCTGACTTTCCCAGGCTGGCTCTGGGAGAGTATCCACGGAACCCCAGTGATTACAGCCTCTGGCCTGCACGCTCACACACACAGTGTTTACACTTGATGACCTGTTATCTCGGGGTGGGGTGGGGGAGCTTTTTTCCTCCAAGATCCTGACTCTAAGCCCCTGGGAAGGGACAGGGACCCTGCTGAATCTTTCATTTTCTTGCAAACAGGACGCTGGGCACACAGCAGGCATCCCGTCGATATTTGCTGAGGGCATGAATTATAAACGTCAGGGTCATGTTGCCTGTGCGCCCAGCCGAGGAGACCGTGTCCTGGGGAAATGGGCAGCCCAGAGTCTCCCGTGTGAGCAGCTGGACGGGCCGGTGGGCGGGGCAGCAGGTCTCACCGCCTCCTCAGGCACAAAGGCTTCTCCGGCCTGCACCCCGCCGGCCTTTCCCGATGCCACGCGTGCCCCTGCCCTTCTCCCCACTGCCCCCACCTCCCGCCCCGTCCTCTGAAGGCAGCAGGGACGGTGTGTCACAGCGCGGGAGCGGGAGGCAGGCGACCGACGGGCTCTCCCGGACCCTCCTCCTCCCCGGCTCCTCCCTCTCACTCCCTCTCGCTCTGGCCTACGTGTCTCTCGCCACTGTTTAAACACTGGGCGCCTGGCGCTCTCCTCCACGCGTGTCCTTTCCTGAGGCAACTCGCACTTGTGGGTTTAACGGCCATCTTTACGCTGATGGTTTCCAACCTTCTTTTTCCAGGGCAAACCTCTTCTCGGAGTTCCAGACTCACATATCCAAGTGCTTATTTGCCAACTTTTCTCTCTGGTCCCACAGCATAGCGGATACATCCTAGATTGAAACATTTTTTCCATGTCAGTGAGAATGCTTTGGCTACAAAAACAAAACAATGTGAGCAACACCTTGCACAATAAGGATGTACACTGTCTCTTCCAGAGGCAAGGAAACTGATGGTCAGCTCAACAATGCAACCATTGACCCGGGTCTCTCCAGCTGGAGGCCACCCCCAGCGCTTGGCTTGGTCCTTAAGCTTTGCCCTATGTGTTCGTGAGAAGACTACTTTCAAGCATCACAAAAACATCTTCTAGAAGCGGGCTATGTCCTGATGAGTGTCTCTCTTTTAATAGGGAGAAACTTTTTCCCAGAGGTCGCGTCCCTGGACCACATGCTCACGCCCTGCCGACGAGGGGAGTGGTGGAGGGTGAAGCACCATGTTTCCAAAGTGTCCATGGTCACCGTCATCTCTGTCGCCTGGGCCGCAGCCACAGCCTCATAGCTGCCCTCCCGGCTTCTGCTCTAGCCTCTCCTCCATCCGTCTTCCACAAACTGCGACCGAACACACGTTTCCAGGTACAATGTGCATGGCACGCACAACGTCAGTGTCTTTTCTCTCCTCCATCACTGAGAAGTTTTCCACCATCATTTGTGGTGACAGTCACGCTCCATGAAAGCACCTGTCTAGCCATAAGAAGCTGCTACTCAAATGAAGACCCAACACAGCCAAAAATAAAAGTACAAAATATTTTTTAAAGTTGTTCAGATTTAAGTTTTAACCTAATCTTTTAAGAGCTTGTGGCAAGCCACAGCCTTAAAAGAGAGGCTTTCACGACAGAGGACAGGGAATGGTGAGCCGAAGCTTGTGAGTTTCACCTGGAGAGCAAGGAACCGAGGGCAGGGGCCTCCGGGACGGCCGGGGGCGGGGCCTCCTGCGCCACCGCCCTCGCCCCGCCCCCATCGGCCGCCCGCGCTCGACTGCTCCTGTCTGGCGGCGGCAGCATGGCGGCGGGGGCGGCGGGGGCCGAGGTGGAGGTCGGCTCAGCCGGGCAGTTTGAGGAGCTGCTGCGCCTCAGAGCCGAGTCCCTTCTTGTGGTCCATTTCTGGGCACCATGGGCTCCGCAGTGCGCTCAGATGAACGATGTGATGGCAGAGCTCGCCAGAGAGCACCCACAAGTCTCGTTTGTGAAGTTGGAGGCAGAAGCTGTTCCTGAAGTATCTGAAAAATATGAAATTAGTTCTGTTCCCACCTTTCTGTTTCTCAAGAATTCTCAGAAAATCGACCGATTAGATGGTGCCCATGCCCCAGAGTTGACCAAAAATGTTCAGCGATGTGCGTCTAGCGGCTCCTTCTCACCAAGTGGTGGTGAGCAGCCGAAGGAAGGCCCCAGCCTGCGCCTGAAGAAGTTAACTCACGCTGCCCCCTGCATGCTGTTCATGAAGGGAACTCCTCAGGAGCCGCGCTGCGGTTTCAGCAAGCAGATGGTGGAAATTCTTAACAAACATAATATTCAGTTTAGCAGTTTTGACATCTTCTCAGATGAAGAAGTTCGTCAGGGCCTCAAAACCTATTCCAATTGGCCCACCTATCCCCAGCTCTATGTTTCTGGAGAGCTCATAGGAGGACTTGATATAATTAAGGACCTAGAAGCATCTAAAGAACTAGATACGATTTGCCCCAAAGCCCCCAAGTTAGAGGAAAGGCTCAAAGTACTGACAAATAAAGCTTCTGTGATGCTCTTTATGAAAGGAAACAAACAGGAAGCTAAGTGTGGCTTCAGCAGACAGATTTTGGAAATACTAAATAGTACTGGGATTGAATACGAGACATTTGATATATTGGAGGATGAAGAAGTTCGGCAAGGATTAAAAGCTTACTCCAATTGGCCAATGTACCCTCAGCTGTATGTGAAGGGGGAGCTTGTCGGAGGACTGGACATTGTTAAGGAACTGAAAGAAAATGGGGAGTTGCTGCCTATACTGAAAGGAGAAAATTAATGAACGTTAGACTTGGTGCCCACCCACTGCAGGAAGGCTTCCTCCAGCGGAGCAGTTCAGGATTTAGTCCTCAGAAACAGACTAGGAGAAAATGCTCATCCCCAGTTATGCTTTGTGTATTTCACAAGGCTGTGCTAAATAACGTATGTGACCTTTTTTTCCACCAAAAATAGAACGCAATAAACATCTTCAAGTTCAATTAAAAAAAAAAAAAAAGGCAAAGGCGTGAGAGACACACCCTCGGTGTAAGGATGTTGCTGCCAGGGCTGGGGGAGCGTCATGCACTTTTCTTCTTCTTTCCAGTCTATCTTGGCTGCACTGGGTCTTGTTGCCGCGCAGGCTTCTCACTGTGGGGCACAGGCTCCCGCCCGCGGGCTCAGCAGCCGCAGCGCACAGGGGCACCTCTCGTGGCAGAGCTCGGGTTCTGGACTGTGGGCTCAGCAGCTGCGGTGCAGACTTGGTTGCCCTGCGGCAAGCAGGATCCTCCCAGACCAGGGATCGAACCCCACGTCCCTGCGTTGACAGGTGGATCCCCAACCACTGGAGCACCTGACAAGTCCCTCGAAGCTTCGACAGGGAGGACACGGAGCTTGGGATGCTGCCTGGACCCCTGAGAACCACCCCGCCCCCACACATCCTGCAGCCCTCAGACGGTACATGGCTCGGCGAGGCGGGGATGACCCGAAGGCAAGTGGGGTCCACTCCTGCCCTCCCACCTGACCCTCGGGGAGCGGCCTGCACCTCTGCACCGGCGCAGGACTCCTGGGGCGTGGCCGGGCAGGGACAGGGCCTCCACTGCGGCCCTAGAGCCACGCCCCCCGCTCACATGCTACAGGTGCTCCCCAGCCCCGCAAAGCCCAGTGTGGAGGGCAGAAAGGGTCACTGAACCTAAAACAGGAATCAGGACTGAACTCCTGATCAGAGGTCACGACGGAAGTCCTGATACCAGCAGCAGGTGCTCCCACATGACAAAAGTCTGTGGCCAGGTTTTCCCGCCCTGCACTGCCATGGGGTCATCCACGCTTCCCCGAACCCTGGTGCCACTGAAGGAGATGAGAACGAGGGGTTACAGGAAGAAGCCTTGAAATGACTGAGGTCACAAGAGGAACTGGATCTGAACAGACCGGACACTCAGTGATGGGACAGGACACAGGTCTGCCCGAGGCAGGTGTCTGGGGCTCCAAAGGAAAGTGGAGTTCAATTTTAGAAAATCAAGAAAGCTGAAATTATTTTTCATTCAATTGCATAAAGTATATATTTTACAAGTGTTCCCTGCCCACCCCTCAAGGTCTTGTTTAAAACTTTTCAGCACTACCTCTTTGTACTCAAAGTCTGAAATCTTTTCGTGGCCCTTGGGGTCCTGATGACCTGCCTCCCGGCCGCCCCTCCATCCTCAGCACCAGCCGGTGCAGGCAGCACAGGGGGGTCAGAAATGTGGACTCCAAGGTGAGTCTGAATCCTGGCTCCTGGGTCTGTCCCTTGTCAGCTCTGCACCTGTCCCCTTGCAGGTAAAACAGGGGCCACAAGAGAGAGCTGGTGGCAAAGGACACTGCTTCCTTGATAGAGAGCAGTGTGTCTAGACATGCACTCTGGCTTCCTTCTCTCAACTAGAACTTCCCAAGGATTGCTAACTAGGGTTCCGAGGTCTGCCTCCCTCCCCTCCGCCGTGTCCTAGCACTGCAGGGCCCTTCGTCCCCAGCTGACTGCAGCGCAGCTCAGAGGACAGCACAGGAAGCCCTGAATGGTGCTGTGTTCGCATCTCCATCATACACTGGTCACCTAACCTACGCTTGGTGGCATCTCTATTTTTTTAAAAAAACTTTATTTTTGGCTGCACTTGGTCTCCATTGCAGCGCATGGGCTTGCTCCAGTTGCAGTAGCCAGGGGCTACTCTTCATTGTGGTGTGCGGGCTTCTCACTGCAGCAGCTTCACTTGTTGCGGAGCAGAGGCTCCGGGGCGTGCGGGCTCCAGTAGTTATGACACATGGGCTCAGGAGAGCACAGGCTCAACAGCTATGGCGCACAGGATTAGCGGTTCCGTTGCACGTGAGACCTTCCCGGACCAGGGATGGAATTTGTGTCTCTTCTACCGGCAGATGGATTCTTCACCACTGAGCCACCAGTGAAGCCCAGCATCTCTCTTTTTACCAAAGCAGATGTTCAGTTAATGACCAAAAAGCCGCATCTAAAAACTGACTTGATGGTCTTGGTCTCAGGATAGGTCTCAGGTGTGGTCTTGGCCAGATCAGAGCCAGGAAAGGCTGAGGTGGGCCAGATGCTCACCTGTTACACCCTCGGGTGTCCACTCACGTCTTCTCCTGACCTTCCCTGAGGCTGAAATGAATTCGTTAAAAAATAAATGGACAAGGGAAACTGTTCACAGATGAAAAAGTGGAAAAACCTGGCAAACGTGAGGACTGGGATAGTCAGAAGTGAACATCCCCGTGGTCGGATGGGGTGCGATCGTTCGCCAGTGATGAGCACGGCACCATCCATGTGGTGTCATCACCAAGGAAGCAGGACCTGACTCCGGTCCTGAGAGTCACGTTATACGAATCAGAGTCTGGACTTTTCATAAAACCGTCTGGGACAGGACGAGAATGAAAGTGTAATAGCAGATGAGCTCCTGGAGCAGAGAGGAAAGAGACACCACAAAAAGCCAAGCGGGGTCTGCGGGTCGGACCTTAACGTGGGGTCGCCACCGATTCCGCGCCTGGGTGGCTGGATCAGTCACGGAGGGAAAACACGCGGGCGACAAGAGTGGGGTGACGGGGCGCCACGGGCGTCAGGTGCAGGCTCTCCAGTGGCCCGGAGCAAGGCTAAGGGAGACGGCGCACACACGGGGAAACGCGCGCAGGAGACCCTGCGGTTTCCTCGTCTGTGAACTTGCCCTCTTGCTCAAGTTCACCTGTGACTCCAAAATCAGCGCCTGGGTGCTCTCCCCGCCGTCCCTGCGCACAGCTCGGAGAAACGCCCACGCCGGGCCCAATGCGCCCGCGCTGACGCGCCTCGCCGTGACTCGACAGCTCAGAGAAGCCGCGCGACTGTTCGAGAAGAGGCGAGGCGTGGGCGGGCAGCGGAGGGCGCGATTGGTCGGCCCGCGGTGACGTATTGGCGCGCGCCGGGAACGCCTCGCCGAGGCCGGGCGCCATTGGCTGGCCCGCAGTGACGTATAGGGGCGCGCCGGGAACGCCCGGAAGGCGGTAGCGGTCGGGCCCGGCGGCTACGGATAAATAGCCCGGAGGCCGGGCGCCGGGATGCCGCTCCTCGGTGGGCTCGGGTCGGCCGCGGTTGTCGCCCGGGTTCTGTTCTCCGCGTCCCTTTGGCCTTGTTCGCCGCGGACAGGAGGCTCAAGCTCTCGGCCACCGCCGCCTTCCGCTCTCCTCGGCGGCTGCCCGGGCCTCTTGGAGGGGCGGGGTGCGGGGCCGGGTCGGGGACGCCGGGCGGGGGGTCCGGCCGGGCCGCAGACCTCGGACGGCAGGGCCCCCGTGTCCCAGCACACCGGGGCTCTTGCTCCGCGGACGCAGCGCCGACAGCGCGACCACGGAGGGATCGAGGTGGGTCTCTGGTCGGTCCTCGAGGGAGCGGTTCCTGCACACCCGCTCGGTGTTGTTGACCCCTGGAGCCGAGAGACGCGTGCGAAAGCCGAGCGAGCGGGTCCTGGGGAAGGAATTCCAGAATAGAGGAAATGAGGGTCGGGCGAGGTGAGGCGGGGGTTAGTGATGCTCTAACCCGAGGCCTGAGGGCTGGAGCGGGTGTGAGCCGTGGCCAGAGTGTCCCAGGCACCGGGACGCCCCCAGGAGCGGAGAGACCTGTCGGGCGAGCCGGGAACGCCCTGGGGACGTGGATTCTGGGAGGGACCAGAGTTCCGAGAGTGGGTGCTTGATGGGAGGGGAGCCTGTGAGGCGTCCCGGGGACTTCAGTTTTTTCTCAGGTGCAGTGACCTCACTTTCTATACCTGTTTTCCATTGGCGAGTTAACTTCTTGCCCTTCCCCCTAGTCAACTCCAGGTTGAGTGCCATTAAGGAGTAAATTCTAAGTAAGACTCAGTGCATCAGGGAGTTAGAGGGAGCAGCAGGGGACTGAGTCGAATCTCTTCGGGTTAGTGCAGTTAATTAGTGTGATTTAGCACCTGGTAACGGAGTTTTGTTAATGTCAACAAGTATATTCAGTAGATGAAATTGGAATTTAAAGTTCACCAAAGCTGTAACTTTCTCTGGCGATTGTGTAAATTGAATATGAGGCGTCCTTATCAACATGAATCAAAATATGGATTAATGAAAACCTAAATTCGGGTTGAGCTTCATAAACTAGAAATTAAAAAGACTGAAAAACAGCCTCTTAATGGGGTTAATTCTGAAGGAGCTGGTACTTAAGACTAAGACGCCCATTTTCTCTTTGCTAAAAGACAAGAGTCTGTGAGGCTTTAGCCCCCTGTGGGGGCCCAGCTGACTTGGGTGTTTACAATGTGTGTTTACTTTGATGACCTGTACAATATAAATCCTGGTGACTGAAATTCAGGACATCGTTGCTTTCCTCCTAATTTTTTCTAATTCTTGCAGGTGACGTTTTACTCTGCCGTCTGTGTTTTGGACACGTTCTTACAATGGAGTTCCCTGATTTGGGGAAGCACTGTTCAGAAAAAACGTGCAGGCAGCTAGGTAAGCACTTTTAAGAGAACCTCAACAGAAAATGGGCGTTTTGTCATCTGCTTGCCGGGAGAACTGGACATTGTCTTCATTAGCTGATGTTTTTTGGGTCTTGGCCGTTGTGGTTCTTAGCGATAAGATGCTGGCCTGAGGTTGAGGTTCTGTACCGCTAGGTACGAGGCTGGCTGCCAGCACTGGGTGGATAGAAGAGCACTGCTTAGACACTCGGAGTACCACCTGAGCTGGGATCCCTTTGGAAAGGGTAGCTGTACCAGTTCTGCAGTGTTGCTGACATTGTGAAATTCACGGATCCCAATTATTTTATTCTCATGTAATACCTTGAGGATGTATTTGATAGGCGTAACATGAAATCAGGGAAGGTAAATACTTGTTTAATATGACATATGATTCTTTTGTTCTAGTCTTTAAAACCCTTCACTGTTTTTTTGTTTTTTTTTTTAGATTTTCTTCCGTTAAAATGTGACGCGTGTAAACAAGATTTCTGTAAAGATCATTTTACCTACGCTGCACATAAGTGTCCCCTTGCATTCACCAAGGTAATCAATCATACTTCGTTCTGAAAATTCTGATCCTCCCTCTCCAAAGCTGCGCTGCCCGAGATCGTGGACGTGAGCCCCACATAGTCGAAGCTCAGCTGGTGTGAAAGGAACCGTGAAGTCCGTTGCTCGGTCACACCAGCCTCATTTCGGGCCCTTGGTAACCATGCGTGGACAGGGCAGGGAGGAGCATCCACCTTCCCAGGAAGCTTGGGCCGCGTAGCTCTAAAACCACAGGGTATTCTCGAGGGTTTCTGGAATCAGTTGTATTCAGACCTTCAACGCTTACTTAACACATTAAAATGTTTAGTTCTTTTTATTCAACACACCAAGGGAGAACCGCTCTGTCTTCCTGCGGGGCTTGATGGGACCCGTTTGGGAGGAACTGTGCATGCTCTCTTTCGGGGTCACTTCGCAGCCTTGGCCTCTGCTTCAGCGATTCAGACGGGACCTGGTGGAAACTGGGCTATGGCTGAAGGAAGCCGACTTACCTAAGTCCAGAGGTGTGAGACCTGGGTTGTTGACGTTTCAGGGGGTCCCAATCTGAACTCACTTGTTTTGGGTGCTTCTGGGAGCGGTTTCCTGTGATCTTTGGCCAGCACTCTACTGGTTCCCCGAGGTGGCAGTTTAGAGGTGCAGATGATGGCATTTCAGGCTTTGACCTGTGTGGGCTGTGGTCTGGACCTTCACTGATTTGAGGGGCGGGGGACAGTGACTCATGTTCGCCCAGCACCAAGGACCAGGCCACACTGTGGTTTTGTTGACGTGACCTTCCCGTTTCCCTGGACTGGGTGACTCTGCCTAGACATGACTCAGCACTGCTTGCTTTCTTAACTCGCCCACTGGCCAGCCGCGAGAGCACCCCCGGGTGGCTTTCCAGCTTGGCTTCCAGACACTCTGGGGCTGCCTGTCACTCGCCCACATCATGTCACCTCAGAGCACTCCTTGAGCGAAGCTAGCTCAGCCCTGGCCCTGAGGGATGCCAGCCATGCCAGGCGCGCCGCTGCTGGGTGCCCTGCTGCTTCCTTCCAGAGCCCCCGTCCTGGGCTTGGTGGGTGGTGCTGAGCCTGAGAGCTCAGCCGGGCCGCGTCTGAGGTGTGGGCATGGAGGAAGCCCTGTGCGCATCGGGAGGGCTGCTGGCGGGCGGGGCCGGGGCTCCTCTCCGGTGGCGTTTGCCCCCCAGCAGCCCCGCCTGCCCTGGAGGCGTCAGGGCAGCTTCTCCGCTCACCCCTACTGCTGGACAGACAGCCCTGCCATCCCGAGACCGGCCCTCTGGACTGCTCACCTGCTTCCCTCCTGGGTGGCCTTGCCGGCTCCCTTAGGGTCGTCTCTGTGGGCGGGTGACAGTCCATTGTGCGTCAGTTCCCCTGGGGTCCCCCCGAGCTGGCTGACTGCGGCTCAGGCTGCCGTTGGCCCTCCTGTGACGGCGAGGCCAGCGTCTGTGCCATCCCTGCGTGACTGCGCCCCGGCCCTTTCTGTCGTGTGCGTGCATCTCGGCTCTCTGATTAGCCCTGTCCTCTTGTTTGTTATTTTAGGATGTTCGGGTCCCGGTGTGCCCACTCTGTAACAGCCCCGTCCCAGTGAAGAAGGGGGAGATCCCTGATGTGGTGGTCAGTGCGCACATGGACGGAGAATGTCGGCGTCCTCCCGGGCAGGAGACGGCGAAGGTGAGGCGGGGCCCTGGGTGCTGCTTCCTCCTGGGGGAGAAGCGCAGTTATCCGCTCAGGCTAACTACTTACAATAGTTTTTGCATAAAATTAAACCCTAACAATAGTTGGTGATGGGCAGGGAGGCCTGGCGTGCTGCGGTCCATGGGGTGGCAAAGAGTTGGACACGACTGAGCGACTAAACTGAACAATTGTTCAGTGTTTTCCTGGATTGTGAACAGCGTAGGTTTTCACAGTTCTACCAGCATATTTCCTCAATATCAGGGTCTACATTAGGATCTGCTTTTGTTACAGGCATCTCACTATTTCTACTAAGGTGGAAAGTTAGTGTGGTTTCTGGGAATCGCTGCCCACGTGCGCCTTTTTTCTGAGCTCCCCAGGAGACGGCGTAGCACATACTGATGACACGCAGACCCCAGCACGCGTGTCTGTCTGTCTGGAGCGGACGGGTGCCGCCTGCGTTCCCCGTGGGCTGAGTCCAGCCTGTGTGCCGTGTGTGCCTGTCCCGCGGGGGTTGCTGCCCAGCCCGGCACCCTCGCTCCGGCGGTGCTCCTGGCGCTCGTGGGCGTTGGCAGTTTTCCCGCTTCTGCTGCTGCTCGGGGGCGCCCATGAGCGACCGCTGTCCTTGACCAGGTGTGGCAGCCTCGCGGACAGGGAGCCCCGCGCCCGCTCCGGACCGCGCTCCGCCGCGCTGGTCCTCCCAGCCCTGCCTCCTTCCCCCTCAGGTTCGCTCCTCTCTGTCCCCCGTGCGGGGGCTCTGTCCTGGGTCCTGAGCAGTCTCGGGCTCCCTGGGGTCAGGGCAGCTCTGCTGCGGGGGTGGGGGAGGGGGTCTCCCGGAGGCACAGCCTCCCCTGGCCCCTCCCGAGCCTCCAGTGCTGTGGTTTCTGAGCTTTTGGGGAGCTTGTGTCACAAGCAGGCTGCCTCTTGGCCCTCCGCACCAGCTCGCAGGGTTTCACGTCTACTGAGCAGGTCCTGCTTGTCCGTGAGCTTTCCCTAAAGTCGTGGTTGTTCCCTTTTATCTTTCACAGTTTTGCATTCATCCCTCTTCAGAACGTCTCTTTGTGGTCACTTTAGAACTTCAGGCAGAGTAGGAGCCACCCTCTGTGGTCACCTCCGTGTCTGAGGAGCCCCAGGTTGGCCACGGCCTCAGCAGACAGCACGTGGTGGCCTGTCCCACCCTCAGATGGGAGGCTCGTGGGCCTCCCGCACGTCCCCGTGCCCGGCCCCGCGCTGTGCGCTCGCCGGGCCGGCTCGGGTGGTCCTCTGGGATGCGGGCCGCGCGGCCCCCTGCTCTCAGCCTGCAGCACGTCTCCAGGGCCCGGCTCCTGTGAGGCTGAGTCACCGTCTCCAGTCCTCCGCTGTCTCAGCGCTCCAGCAGCTCCCTGCTTCCCACGCTCAGTGCAGGGCAAACACAATTATGACAAATAACCTGGAGCAGGAGAAGGCGAAGCCCGCCCGGAGCCTCCATTCCAGGCCCTCTGATCGGACCCCCTGCCATCCCGTGACCTCCCAGCCCTCACCCCTGCCCCCGGTCCCAAGAACCCCTCTCCGAACCCCCACAGCCCCGTGTGCTCTGGCCCCAAGACCCCCACCAGTCCTGCTGCCCTGTTTGGGGCCCTTGTGAGCCTCTGGAGCCTTTTGTAAAGCCTCCCTGCCTTCCCGAGACCACGGCCCCCCCGTGCCCTCCCCAGGTGGCCGGGCCCCCTCCTGGTGTCTGCGCTTGCTTGGTCTCTGCCCGCCAGCCCCTTGCTGTCCCGTGCCCGGTCACGGCCTGCCTTGGTGGAGGGCCGCCCCCAGGCTGCCGACACTGCCTCCCCCGTTGCCAGCTGCACAGCTGGGAGTGCCTGGCAGTTTATGGCACCCAGAGACCGCCCCGTCCCCGGGGCCCTCCCGGCTCCCCTCAGGCCGCGTGCGTGGCTGTCTCTCCCTGACCCTGTCTGCCCCCACCCCATCTCGTTTCTCTCAGTGGGAGCACCCCCAAGCATCCCATGTGAGTCCCCAGCTTAAAGTGCTGGCTTTGTGTCTGTCATCTGTTAAAAGTATCCTTAATTAGCATTCTTAGCCAGTATTTCTCTGTTTATCTGACAAACTTCAGTGAAAGCCCGGCGCCTTCATACTGTTTCGCTAAGAGCCGCCTCTGGTTTGAGTGTTGAGGGTCTTGCTCGGGGGCTGGCTGAGTGATCGCTCAGCGAGGCGGTTGGTACACTGGGGCGACTTGTGCTTTCACAGGTGTTCACGTTCCGCTGCTCCAGAGAGGGCTGCAGGAGGAGGGAGATGCTGCGGGTGGCGTGTGAGGAGTGCCGCGGCAGCTTCTGCCTCCAGCACAGACACCCTCTGGACCACGGCTGCGCCCGCGGAGGCCGCCCCGCCAGCTCAGCCGGGTGAGGGCGGCCTCACTCAGCCTGCGCATGGGGACCACCTGGACCGGGAATTGGGTCCCACGCTTGGCCATGGGGGTGGAATATGTGCTGTGGGGTTTGGGTGACTGTGATCTAAATTAAAAGTGGACCCAGAATTGAAGTTGGATTCTAGTCGTCGTTTGCTGGAACCTCAGTTCTGAAGCTAGAAGCCATGTTCGTGGTGCAGGCGGGGGTGGGCTCCTTTCCGGGGCCACGGGGAGGGTCTGCCTGGGCGCCCCCTTTGTGGAGAGTGGTCCCCGTCTCCCTGGGGCTCCCTGGCCTCTGCCTCCCATGGTGTTGTCTCTGTGTGGTGGTCGCCAAGTGTCCCCTTGGCAGCCCAGCAGTCTGTGGGGCCAGACAGTGACCCCCCACGCTGTGAGCTCGGCTACACACCATGCCAGCCGCCTGCCCTCCCCGTGGGCCTGGGGGTTGCTGCGCTCTGGCCACCTTGTGATGGCGGCCCAGCCCCTCCGCTGGCTGGCAGCCAAGAGGGCCCCTCGGGAACATGGAGCGTCTGCCCCCACCTGCCGCAGGAGGAGTGGAAGCTGGGTCCCCTGCCACCGTCTCTGACTGTCTCCCGTGTTGTCTGCCTGAGCCAGGCGGAGGGTCCTCTTGTCCCTGCGCGGGTGGCCTCCATGCTAGAGGTGAGGAGTTGGCGGAACGCTGACCTGAGCCTTCCCCACAGGTGCTTGGATCCCGGGCCATCGGGGGCTTCCCGCGAGGGGCTGGGCGGCTGGCTGGCCCGGCACTTCAGGTACGGCCCAGGACAGGCCAGGGGGACGGTCATGCCGAGCGCTCATGGCGCGGCTCCTGCCTGCCCACTGGGGCTCTGCACCCCGTCCCAGCTAGACGGCGGAGGGGGTGCACGCCTGCCTGCAGGCTCCTCAGCCCCAGGGTGACCCCGAGAGACACTGCACAGCTGTGGTCTGAAGACCTGTGTGTGGTCAACGTTTTGTACGTGATCACCCGTTTGTAGTTAATCCAGACAAATCTGAAAACATAAGCTGTTTTCTTCTCTTTCAGATTCAAAGTAAAGCCATGACGTGATTGATCCTGCCCAGACTGGCCTGTTCTCGTATGTTACCTGCACTTTGCGGGTAACTTTATGCCCCAGCAGGTCCCTGCTTCCCACACGAGCAGGTCTGGCCTGGGTGTCCGTCAAGGGGCTTCTGTCACTCAAACCATCGACAGCGGGTCACACGACATCTTCCCCGTGCGGCTGCTGTGGTGATCGGCCATCGATCCCAGGTGGACGGGGACTGCCTGCCCCGTAGGGGTCCTTGTCCAGGTGGCCCACCGCTCTTGCTGCACCGGGAGGATAGCCGTGACCCTCTGGTTGCAGGCGTTGCGGTGACGCCAGGAGACTCTCGCCTCGCGGGGCTTCGGGAGCCAGGAAAGCCGATGGAGAGGATGCAGTCTGGTTGGGTCCCCATCATAACCCACGGAGCACACAGCCTGGATGCCAGACAAAAACCCGCACAGCTACCCCTTGTTTTCTGGGTCTAGAGCCTCAGGATACGATGGAGGGGCGGTGTGTTGGGGTCCTAGTCCGCAGGTGGGTGATGCGGCTGTTTGTGGCCTCATCTGGTTAGTGGTGGCAGGTCTAGGCTGCTGGCTCTCCAGATGTGCCAGGGCTGCCCCCGCCGCATTCCTGATGTTGTGGGCCTCCGGGCCACGTGCACAAAGCGCTTCCCGGGGTCCGGGTCCACTGGCGGCCACTAGCTGGTGTTCGGAAGCACCGGTGAGTGTCGGGGACTGGAGTGTGTGTTTCTCAACTGCGAGGTTCATGGTGTCTGTACACAGGTCAGGTCTTCCTCAGGAGAGGTTAATGTCCAAACTGAGACTCGGTAGCGCTGGATTTTGAAGACAATACCAAAAAAAAAAAGTCTTGTTACAAATATTTACTGGTTGAAATAGTATTTTGGATACAATGGATTAAATAAAGTATTAAAATGAATTTACTTGTTTTTGTTTTGTGTTTTAATTGTGTCTACTAGGAATTTTAAAAGTAGGTAGACCTTGCGTCATATTTTCTCTTAGCACTATTCTTCATCATCCAAACTAAAGGACAAAACTATGCCACATTATCAGTGATTATCAACTTACACGAGTGCACTCATGTTTCTCAACTGTGATTGGAATGTTTAAGTGTGTTTAAGACCTTTCTGAGAAGTTAGCATTTTCCTGAAGGCCCTGTGTGAAGAGACACTGGAATGGCACAGAAGGGTAAAGGCCAGGACAGCAGACACCTGCGGGGCAGTCCCTGCTGCTGTTTACAGAGGCCGCTGCCCCCAGGCCTGGTCCTTGGAGCGCCGCTGTGCTGGAGGGCTGTGTGTCAGGGTTGGGTGCGAGGACCCGAGGGGGCACCCAGGACGTCACACCGACTCCCTCCCCGTCAGTTTCCGCACACCCCCAGCAGCTGTTTCACGGGTTCAGTTCATGTGATGCAAACATGGTGTCAGCAGGTCTGCCTTGATGAGCAGAGCCGAGCATTAGTTCTGAGAATTCCTTCTGGACATGACCACGTGCCAAAGGATGGAGTCACAAGTGCATTTTAAATTTTTGTAGGAAGTGCTGGTATTGAGAGAGTTTTGAGTGCCCCTTTTTAAGTGTCACAGGTCTGCGTGCGTTTTTGAGAGAAGGCTGCCTCAGCTGCTGGGAGCGACCTTGAGCACGCTGTGATGTTGGCCGTGGTTTCTTCACCTGGGATGGGGCGAGGCTGGCGCTCAGCCTCAGAGCTGCCCGAGGCGCAGGGCTCACCAGGTGTGCAGGCTCTGCCCGGGCCTCGGTGCCCGGCGCTGGGCCCACCACCACCCCCCTGCAGGAGGAGGGTCAGGCCGGCCTTCTCAGCAAGTCCACGTGTCTCTCGGGAGTGTGTGGGGGAAGGCAGGGCCTTGGGGCAGCTGAGCGTGTTCTCCGCCGCCTGGAGTCTTCACCACGTGCAGCCACACCCTCCCTGCTGCCGCCGTTGTCCTGCCTCCGTGAGAACCGTGGGCAGGGCCAGGCTGCCTGCCCAGCGCCCCATGTCCAGTGACCAGTCCTGCCGACCAAGCTGGTGCAAGGCTGCCGTATCAGACGTGCCCACGAGGTGTCACCAGAGGGCCTCTGAGAAGCAGGGAGCAGGCGACTGGGACCTTCATTCGTGCAGGAAACCATGTCCAGGCGCCAGGAGGGGCGCAACCAGTCCCATCAGCCCCAAGTCAGTGTTTGCGGGTCGTCCGTGTTCAAAGGGATTGGGGTTTCTTAAGTGTATTTTCTAAAGTAGTTTTTACTGGATTTACCTGCTTTACTGTGCTGTGTCTCTACCGTACGGCAGAGTGAGCCAGCTCTGCCTTTACATGCGTCCTCTGTTCTGGATCCCCTTCCCAGCTGGGTTACCACGCAGGCCTCAGGGCACTTCCCGCGCTGGGCAGGAGGCTCTCACCAGCCGCCTGTCAGACGTCCTGTGGATGGCGCCTGCATGTCAGCCCCCGCCTCGCAGTCCTGGCTGCCACCCCTTCCCCCTCGGTATCCATGTTTGCTCTTGACCAGGCTTCCACGTTCCTTCTTCATGGCAATGCTGCGGCCTAATCTGGAAGGTGGGTTCTGAAGGGAGTTTCTGAGCTAGTCTCCGTTTTCCAGGTTTGAAGCCACACAGTGAGGACTGTGGACCTGGGCCCAGCACTGCAGCTGCCCTGAGACGGGGGTGTCGGGAAGGCGGCGGGAGCAAGGCGAGGCTGACTCTCCCGCTTGGTCGGGTGTAAGTGTCCGTGGGTAAGTGCCAACTTACTGCTTTATTTCATCGCAAGGCTGCGGTCAGCCACCGAGGTGTGCTGTGTGAGGGGAGTGGGTGCCGTGGAGGAGCCGAGGGGAGCGGGGGCCGCGGGGCCGCGGGGGGCGGGATGTGCAGGCAGTTGCTCTTCAGTCCTCCCAGCGGCCAGGTGAGCAAGCTCGGAAGTGTGCCCCGGGCGAGCCTTCCCGTGGACTCCAGCCCTGGTGCCATCTCGGCCCAGCTTGTGGGGCCCCCGAGGCTGAGCACAGAGCTACGTCACGCCCATGTGCCCACCCTGCAGATACTGTGAGATCATAAATGTTTGCAGTTTTCAGCTGCAAAATTATGTTGATGTGTTGTGCAGAAATAGAGAACACCACCATCTCCGGTCATGAAGAAGCAGCTTTGCCGCCCTCGCTCGGTCCCTTGGGTTGGGAGGCAGCATGGCTCACATTTAACAGGGCCGTCACTCATTTACAGGGTGACTTGGAAGTCGCTGGTTTTGAGTGGGGCCCAAAGGAAGAGGTCAGTTTGTAGTACAGATGGTCCTGCACTTGAGTCATGAAACTTGGGAAACCTGAGAATCACACACCAGACTAAGCCCCTGACGGGCTCACTGGTGTTCGCCCGTGACTGTGGAACCTTGGGCCAGATCCATTTCACCTGCTCCATTAATCAAGTCGTTTGAAGACTTTCTCTTCCTCGAGGCCTCACGGAGCCTGGACGATGAGATGCTCACCTGAGTTGTTTTCCAGGAGCCTGGAGTCAGCTGGGCCGGGTTCCTCCTGAGCTGGTTATGAGTGGATGGGACCTCCAAGCCTCCACGGGGCAAGCACGAATCTCCTGTCCATGATCTTTGACATCAGAGCTAACTTCACCCTTAGTCTCTAAGTGCATCCACTTTTGAACATGCAGAGGCCTGTAGCGAGGTTAACACCTTCATGGAGTGAGATTATCCCAGCTTTTTCCCATCACGTCTCCCCACACTCCCCATCCATCCAACCTCAGGCAGCCCTGCTTCTTTATCCCATAAGTGCCCTGGGCCCCTTGCCTTCGTGGAGGTGGAGCTGAGGTTTGTTCTTCCGTCTCTTTGCTTGGCTGATTTCCTCAGCGTGTTGGTTAGCTGTGCTTCTGGCAAAGTGAGCCTGGTCCGGCAGTAGTCGGAGCAGTCCATTCTCAGATCCACGGGGCTCTGTTGGGTGGGTGTGTCAGCAACCCAGTGCATGCTGACGGTGGTGGTTTTTCTTGCTTTTCTATCCCACTGTCTGTCTCCTGTGTATGTAGCTACTTTCTGTTGACTAGCGGTCATGCTATATGAGCAATTACAATCTGAGGTGTGGGACTTGATAGTCTTCTAAACTTGATCTTTTCTTCTTTCAGCCCACAAGCGGCACCAACAATAAATCCTGAATCATTTAAATGCAGTTTCAGAAATTGAGATGAATTCAAGGTGGATTTTATGCATTGCCTGTAAGAGCTGGTCTCTCTTTATATTCATGCCTACAGTGTAGCTTTTCAGGATTTCAACCCAAAGATGGGACGCTTACAAGAACCCTTCCTCTTGGCAGCCCTAAGCCTGCAAAGCTGACAAAATCTTTGTTCACATTCTCAGCCTTTCAGCTGTTTTGTTTCTTCCAGAACTGAGTGAAAAATGGCTCCAACCAGAAGGCTTACTTCTCTAGGTTTCCCTTCTTCCCCTTATTTTTTGGCTTCATGTCATCTATATATATATAAAACCATGTTTTTCAGCTATTTTCAATGGGAGGTTTTCAGGGGGTCACCTCTTCAGTTTCCAAACCAAGCTCTACTGCTTAGGGTGGCAGTAAAGCCAATCTACTGACACTGGGTTGTGGTGAAGGAAAATGCAGCGTTTGTTGCAGGCGCCAAGCAAGGAGTCCAGGCAGCTGGTGCTTAAAAGACCTGAAGGCTTTCAGGGAAAGGTTTGTAAAGACAGTGAGGGAGAGGGTTGTGGGGTGGGTGATCAGCTTGTGGACATTCTTCTGATTGGTTGGTGGTGATGTAATCAGGACTCAGCATCCTCAGTACCCCAACCAGTCTGGGTCTGCGTGCTTGTGGGCAGCACACAGCTCAATTCCCTCAACTGCCGGGGCTTTCAGCAGCTACAAAATAGCTAAAAGGACATGGCTCAGAATATTACCTATAGCTCTTGAAGGGAACTAAAGGTCTTTGACTTTGTTTAATGGCTATTATTATTTCATCTTGCTTGAATGTTTTCCTTTCTGCATTTTCTGACTTCTCAGATTAAAGCTATTCATTTTTAAAGTTTTTCTACAGACAAAATGGAGGCACTGGACATGGAATGGGGGAGTCCTGTCCTAGAAATGTCCCGTAGGGTCCTGCTCACTGACAGGCCTAGGAGGCTGAGGCTTTTCTACAGACAAGAAGCAGGTGGAGGACATGGGGTGGGTAAGTGGCTGGAGTCTCTTCCCTTCCAGGAAGGCTCCATAGCGTCCTGTTGGGTTACAATACACAATAAACATATTTGTATTTTATACTCTATATTATTTAAGCTTGTATGTGGATGAGAACTTCATTTTTCAGTGATCAAGAAGCCAGCTGGAGCAGCTTGAAAACGGAATGGTTCTTCCTGGAGTCGGTAAATTTGAACATGCTTATACCGGTGGCCCAGTCTCCTTATGTGCATGAGAGGCAAGCAAGGTGTTTTATACAATCAGAAACAAGTTAGTTGTCTGTAGAAAGTGAAACTAGAAAGTCCTGGCTTGCTGCCCTGTCTTCCACCCCAAGAAGCCCCCTTGAATGCACAACCCCGTCCAGCTGTCCCCACCTCACTGTCCCCAGCTTAGAAGTCTGACCAACCAGCGGTGGGCGAGACTGTTTAATATTTCTAAGAGCCGAAAAATGATTTAACTCGTGGTTGGTTTCATCAGCGTGGCGCCGCCTCAGACTTCAGACGCCCGGGCGGTCGGGCCCGCATCCACCTTTATCCTCTCTCCAGGCGACCTAACCTGGGTTTACAGGTGTCTGCAGACACACCGCTGCACCGACAACTTGGCGAGCAGGCGCAACGCTGTGAGCGGGGAAGTGGAGGTGGTCTCAGCAGAAACGACAGGACGGGATGTTCCCCTGCGCCCACGTTCTGCTCTATGGACACAGCGGGCACAGGCACGGTGACACACCACGTCCCAAACAAGCACCCTCGAGCAAAGCTCCCCTCAAGCTTCAAAACTCCCAGTTCACACACGGTGACGTCCAAGTTCAAGAAGTGACTGCGGCCCCCTCCCAAAGCCGGGGCATGGCAGACCCCAGGAGACCAGGCCCCCGGGCGAGGGTGGGGGACAACCTCGCAATCCTGCGTCCACTTTAAGTGACAGCAGTTAAAATCTACATCCTGCTGGAGACTAATTCTCGTGGACCGACCTGTGCTGTCCGCTTTGAGCCGGGGAACCTGCGGGGGGAAACTGCGGGCACCACCCGCGAAGCCCGAACGCGGAAGGTTGCCAGGCAACCGGCGGCTCCCGGCGCCCAACAGTGACGCCATCGGCCCCACCCCATCCCACGCGGCCGCTCCTCTCCATTGGCCAGAGAGGAGACGGAGGCGTCCTTCGACCAATAGGCGGTGCCGCCCCGGGGGGCGGGACCGCGTTACCTGGGCGTCGCGTCTGCCGGAACCCAGCGTCGACGGCCACGCGCAGGTAGGCGAGTGTGGCGTGCTGAGGGGTAGGGGGTCCCTGCATGGGCGCGGGGCCTGAGCGGCCGTCGGGGGTTCGCGGGGCCTGGCAGTCTTCCTTTCGGCGGCCTGCCGAGGGCGCGGGGACCAGGGCCCCGGCCGCGCCGGCGGTCCCCGCAGCCCCCTGGGTGAGTTCCGCGTGTCCGCGCGGCTCTAGTCAGAAACGGCTCGGAGCCAGCGAGGTCGCCTGAGGCGGGTGGGACGGCGGTGCTTGTGAGGACAGAAGACTGCGCAGCGCGGCGGGGAAACAAGACCCAGGGAGGGTCCCAGCGGAGGTGGGCCTAACCCGGCCTAGGTATTTCACGCACCCTGCCGAAGGAGGCGTCGGAAACGGCCTGGAGGGGCAGGGGCGGAGAACGGTCGGGGGAGACTTTTGAATGATTCGGGAGGAGGGGCGGTGCAGGTCCACTTCTGGGTGTGCTTCGGGAGTGGGGCCAGCGGGGTTCACCGTGGGACGGCCGAGTGCTTGCGAAAGAGGAGTTGTGGGTGACACCAGGGTTTTGGGCTTGAGCTGAAATCTGCATTTTACCAGATGACCTTTGATTGAGGGGACAGACCTTACCAGGGAGATCAGGTTTGTGGAGGATGATGGGCAGTGTGGATTTGACACGTCTTCTGTGAGACAGTGTGTGTATCGGTGATACACAAGGGTTGGCAGCGTGGTGGTGCGGCTCAGTGAGGAGCCTGGGCGTCATCAGCCCCTGGCTGGTATTTAAAGCCTCAGGGCTAGGTGAGATGGGGGAGTGAGAGTCAGTGGAGAAGAAGGGAGGCCTGAGCTGGGGGCCCTTGAGCATCCGCGGGCAGGGAGGTGAAGAGGTAGGAGGAAGGCCAGAGAGTGGCGGCGGGGCGGGGGTTGGAAAACGGAAGGAGAGGGCCTTTGGGAAGAGGGGCAGGTTGTGGCAGATACTGCTGTGAGGTCAGTGCATCCAGTCAGGGATGAGCAAAGCCGCACTGGACTTGGTGTAATCGGTGAGGCCCCATTTTAATCGACGGTGTCTATTGCAGCAGGTGGAAAGTCGTGCAAGCTAGCCTTGGATTTGTGCAGGGAGAGGGTGTCTTAAAGGGAGGGTGGGGGGTGCAGGAGTGGCACCCTGAAGAGAGGCATGGAGCTGGAGAATTGCAGTGAGCTGACTTGGGCCTCCTTCTGAGGGAGAAGACTCCTGCCCTCCCACTCCCCCCGATACACAGAGGTCCTGTCTTCAGATGCTGGCAGGACCCTCTTGGTAGCCTTCAGTTTTCTCAGGCAGGAGCTTTTTAGGGGGGCCAGAGTCACTGTAAGTAGTCACTGGTGGCTCAGCTGGTAAGAATCCACCTGCGATGCAGGAGACCCGTGTTCGATCCCTGGGTGGGGAAGATCCCCTGGAGAAGGGAAAGGCAGCACACTCCAGTATTCTTTCCTGAAGAATTCCATGGACAGAGGAGACTGGTGGGCTACAGTCCGTGGGGTTGCAAAGAGTCGGACATGACTAAGCACAACATAGAACAAAGTCACTGTAAAGATGCTGCCTTGACCTGCTAGAAACTGTTTTCAAGTCTTTACAGGCCCAGGTTGAGGCCCGATGTGGGAGGGCTCAGGAGGAGGCTGGCCAGGGTTTGGTCGGGAGAGGCTGTTAGCCGATGGGTGTCATTAGTGGTCTCAGTTAGAGCCTTCTGGCCAAGTCAGGTGGCTGCCTGATGAGGGAGTGGCTGGGAGGAGAAAGAAGCGGTGCCAGTGGGCAGCTCCCGAGGGTTTTCTTGTAGAAAACAGCAGAAACAGGGTGGAGAGCGTGTGGAATCAGAGTTTTCAGACGTGGGACCTCGTGGTTGACTCTGTAGAAGAGAAGGTCAGCCCATGGGGGAAGGGAATTGCTTAGTGCCATGGAGGCCCCTGGAGTCAGAGCCCATAGAGGCTCAGGTTTTCCACTTAGGGGGTCCGTGAGGCACTTGTCTAAGCTCAGTGATCCATCAGGAATCAGCAGAGGAGGGGAGGGTGTGTTGGAGGTCTGAGAGCCTGTGAGGCGAGAGGATGAACTGGTCAGCTGGGTGCATGGCCGCAGTCGGGAAGCAGGCTTTGCTGGGCATCCCTGGGGGTGGGTGTTGCGAATGCGACGAGAAACCGATCAGCTTGGTCCTGGGGCATCTCTGGCCAGGCAGGAGCAGGAACTAGAGTTGGGGTAATGAGCAGGGAGCTGAGCGTGTCTAGAGAGGCGTGATTGTAATGAGGTAGGAGCGGGCACGAGAGAGGTGAGGGACCTTAGAACGTGTGGGGATGTGTGGAGGCAGCGGACCACAGGTCCTGGCAAGGCTAGAGGGTCCCTGAGCCCCAGGGCACCCAGAGGGCCTGGCTGGCAAGATGCAAGGTGGGCTCACAAGGGGGATGCGGGGTTACGGGCTTTAGGTCACAGGAGGGGGGCCATGGGTTCAGGGAGCAGAAGCTGGAGGCCGTTCATCTAGGCGGGGTTCAGCATGGCCCAGGTCAGGAGGATGGGAGCATGGCTGTGTCCCGAGTGCAGGAGCTGGGGCTCCGGGTGCTGGCTCCTGTGGATTCCTTCCGGAGGCTTCCCTGGGTCTGCCAGCTCCCATCAGAGGCGACTTAGATGTGCCAGGTGAGAGGGGGCCTCAGGGGCTAAGAGTGATGCTTTCAGATTTTGAAAAGGATCTTTTTGCCCTGAGGCGGATTTATTTTTTTAAGGTCCGGTGGGTTTTCTTTTCAGCACAGAGCGGGGTAGCCTCAGCCTGTTGGCGCTGCCTGGTCCTCACGGGCGACCATGGCCCACCCGACACCTCACTGTCCTCCTCCTGTTGGTGGGTTATTCGCTTGTTTCACTGAACAGTTTTGAGCTGATGTCTTAAAATGTCCTCTTTTTGGCTACACTGAGTGTCTTGTGGGATTTTAGTTTTCTGACCAGGGATTGAACCCTGACCCTCAGCAGCGAAAATGCACAGTGCTAACCAATGAATCACCAGGGAATTCCCCCAAAATGTTTTTTCTTTTATTGTAGAAATTGCTGGAAAATAAAAAGGAAAAAGAATTCTTTTAATTCTGTCCCCTAAAATGCTAATGTCTTAATGTATTTCCTTCTGGTTTTCTCTTTTGTGCATATCTCTGTACAGTTGTCCCTACAGACGAGGGTCGTGTTATATGTACTCTGGTTTATAGCCCGTCCTTCACTCTATGTTGTGTCGTGAGCACCCACTCAGGGAGGAGGCAGTGGATCACAGGTGTTGGTGGGTGTGCGGGCGAGCTCCTTGGCTGCTAGCATCATCCGTTTCACAGTCTGCCACTGGACATTTACCGTGTTGTCCACTTTATAGTGTTAGAGGTGGTATCATCCTTTATATCAGGTCATTATCATCCTTATATAAATCTCTGTCCATGATTATTTCATTAGGGTCAGTTCCTTTACGTGGAATTACTGGGCCAAAGCATTTGGTTAAATGTTACAAAAGATTCATATTACCTTGAGGATGGGTGTACCAACTTACTCCCTTTTCATCATCCTCCGGCTAATGCTGAGTAACGTAATTTAAAAAAATCTTTGTAAAAGATGTTTAATCTGTCAGATTAAGTCAGTGATGTGTGCGTGTGGCCCAGAAACTCGGTGGTCCTGGACCTTAACATAAACCAGCAGGCAGCTGCTCCTCAGAGGCGAGCAGTGTCGTCTCCCCACTGTTTCACCTGGATGTTCTACATAGTAGGCAGACTGGGTGATTTTCTTTTTCTTTTGATTCACTGATTTTAGGCCCAATCTGTTGATTCCCCCTGAGAGGTGTGCCTCAGTGTCCTCATGTCCTGTCCCGCGGTCACAGGAAGTACAGGGTTGAGCAGGCACGAGGCACCTGGAACAGGGCCCAGTGCACAGGAAGCTCTGGGTCAGCGCTGGTTTTAGTGGTGACCACAAGGACAATTAGCTTTAACACCCACCCCTCCAGACCCTCCCCACCACCAAGTACAGGAGATCTTAAGTAGGTGTTGCTTGTAGAAATTAATCTGAGTCACTGGGATTTTTGCAGAAAGGCCTGTAAGGAAAGAACCCCAGTAAAGGGTCTTTTTGCGGTGACACCGCGATGCCAGGCCACCCGTGATGGTCGGTGGACAGTCAGGGCGGGGAGGTCCCACCTGGCTGGGGGACGCGAGGAGTGCCTTTGACACTGCAGCAGTGTTTGCTGGCATGGTGGGGGGAGGAGATGGATTTTCCCCTTCATTTAGTCCCCTACAAATAGCCCCGAGGCTTTATGTCTTTTCACTTACAGCAAATAACTTGGGATTAGCGGGTTTTTTGAAGTATATTCACGGGGGTGTGACCATGACCACAGCCTACTTTTGGGACATGTTTCTTCTTTGAGGAAGCCTGGTACCAGTGCTCACCTGCCCTGCCCCCCTCGCCAGCCCCTGGCTCCCACGTGGGTCTCTGTCTCTGTCATTTGCTTACTCTGAACACTTCATATACACGCAACTGTGCCGTCTGGTTTTCCACGACAGGCTTCCCTCACACGAGCCTTTCACGGTTTGTCCGTGTTATAGCAGGCGCCACTGCTTCCTTTCTGGCTGAATAGTCGTTCACCCGTCAGTCGGTGGGCCGTCACGGATACTGTGACTTGCTGCTGTGGACAGCCGTGTCAGAGTTCACGTGGATCTGCTCACTTCGCTGAGTACGTCTGTCTGTATGTCATCCAGGGCCACGTGACTGTGTGACTTGCTGAGGAACCGGCAGACTGTTGCACAGAGTGGCCACACCATGTTCTGCCCGCCAGCAGTGACGAGTGGGCCAGTCTCCACATGTCAGCGACACTTCCCACGGTCGGTCTGATGTCAGCTGTCCTCGTGCTTAGGAAGGGTGTCGTTTCATTTGGGTTTCCCTAATGAGGACCAGTACTGAGCTCCTTCATGGCTTCCTGTCCATTTGTATGTCTTCTTTGGGGAACTGTCTGTTCAAATCCTTTGTCCATTTTTAAAGTGGGTTGTCAGCCTTTTTTATTGAGTTGTGAGCTCCTCATTCATTCTGGATACAAGTCTTCTATCAGATATGAATTGCAAACATCTCCAGTTCTGTCGGTTGTCATTTTACTTTCTGGCTGACATCACTTACAGCACAGAATCTTGCATTCTGACACATTCAGTTTCTCTTTTTTCTTCTGCTTGTTTTTTTGGTGTCATGATGAAGAAGCTGTTGCCTAATCCAAGGTCATGAACTTTTGCTTGTGTGTGTTCTAAGTCACTTCAGTCGTGTCCGATTCTTTTCGACCCTGTGTACTGTAGCCTGCCAGGTTCCTCTGTCCGTGAATTCCCCAGGCAAGAATACTGGAGTGGGTTATTATGCCCTCCTCCAGGAGGGCATAATTCCTGACCCAGTAATCGAACCCGTGTCTCTTACGTCTCCTGCATTGGCAGGTGGGTTCTTTACCACTGGCACCACCTGTGACGTTTTACTTCTGTGTTTTCTGAGAGTTTTGCAGTTTCAGCTCTACATTTGGGTTCTGACCCATTGTGAGTAGTGATTCTGTATGGCGTGAGGTAGGGGTCCCATTCCTTTCTACATGTGGCTGTCCAGAAGTCCAGTGCCACTTGCTGAAAAGACTGTTCTTCCCACTGAATCACTGTGGCCCCTTGTTGACCATAAACGTAAGGAAGTGTCATTTCCTACAGCAGATATTCCTTGTCTCAAAGGTCTGCGTCACCATCTCTTGGGACTATTAAAAGAAACCTTTATATAGTATGGAAAAGACTTTTCTCCCCATTTTTAGCAAATAGACTTAGTGATTAAGCTTTTTAATGATAACGCAGAATGAATACAGATTTAACTTAACTTACATGGTAACTGGTGTGTAAATATTTGCTAAGCTTCTCTTGCTTCTCCAGCAAGTTAATTGGCTCGAAGAGCCCTTTGTCTTTTTAAAGCCCTAGGTCAACAGTCTCATTCTTTCAAGATTTCTTACTACACTGATTAGACCCTGCAGCCTCTGGCTTGGGGCACTTTCTTAAGATAAGGCTGACTCTTGCGCAGGCAGTTTTCTGACTGCATGGTGGTGAGACCCTCCTGGTGTGCTGGGGTCGCCGTGGGCCCTGGGAGGGCAGAGGCCCTCCTGGCGCGCTGGGGTCGCCGTGGGCCCTGGGAGGGCAGAGGCCCTCCTGGCGCGCTGGGGTCGCCGTGGGCCCTGGGAGGGCAGAGGGCCTCTTGGCGCGCTGGGGTCGCCGTGGGCCCTGGGAGGGCAGAGGTCGCCGTGGGCCCTGGGAGGGCAGAGGGCCTCCTGGCGCGTGTGCTGGGGTCGCCGTGGGCCCTGGGAGGGCAGAGGGCCTCCTGGCGCGTGTGCTGGGGTCGCCGTGGGCCCTGGGAGGGCAGAGGGCCTCCTGGCGCGCTGGGGTCGCCGTGGGCCCTGGGAGGGCAGAGGGCCTGCTGCTCTGGCCCCGCGTCGTTTCGCCTGTGGCCTGTGATTGGCTGGCCTGGCTGTGGGTGCAGCTTGGTACCGTGGTTCCACTTTCCCCTCCAGATGGGGAATCTTAAGGTGCTCTGGCATTTTTTTTTTAGAGGGTGGGTTCTGGGTCCTTTCCGTTACAGTCACCCTCTTCATAATCACCACTTTCCGTCCTTTTCCCTCATCCTGTTTTTGTTTGCATCGATCATCCTCGTTTCCTGACCTGTGTGTCTCTCCCGTCAGAACCTGAGCGCTCAGGAGCAGGTCCTCTGGGCCGTGTGGTCCAGTCTGGAGCCGCCCCTGCACCTGGTCAGCACCTGTGGGGGGGTGCCTGCCTGGGGGGCTGCTGGTGACCTGGGCACGTCCTCCCTGCTGACGTCGTGGTGGCGTCTGTTCACCTGCGTTGCACTGAGTCGTCAGTGAGACTGACGCCTTGGGAGGGGCCCCGAGGGCAGGGCAGGGCAGGCAGATGGCCCCTCGGACGGCACCTGGCCGGGGCCTCGGCACATTGCTCACGCCCCCTCTGTCCATGTGGCCCCTCAGAGAAGCCCCTGCCGCCGTCCGTGTCTGCTGCACTTCCTGGCACCTGCTCACCCCACCCACTGTGCTTTCTTGGCAGCATTTGTCTCTGTAAAAGCATTGACCTGTTCACTCAAATGAGCCTGGACTTCACACTCGAAGGGAAGCTTCACGGGTCAAGGCTCTTACTTCCCTTGCTCTTTGCTCTGTGTTTGGCCTCCAGCAGCGCCTGGCACAGCACCGGCCCTCAATAAACACTCGTGGAATGAGTGAGTTACGTGTTTGAGCCTCCGTGCAGGAGTCCAAAGTGTATTCTGGTGTCTCAGGAAGAAGGCATTGGGTTTGTGTCCGTTCCCGCGCAGATAGATGTCCGAAATGAAAGCGCCTCTGTTATAGAGATGTGCTGTATGTGGGTGTAAAACGTACATGTTACGTGCTTATGTCTGTATAGTAACCTATATGCATATATACAGATACACATATAAATGAAGCCAGCGGGATGAGTTTAGGATAAATAATACAAAATACGTTCTTATAATTTGTTAGAATAAAAGTTGATACTAGTAGGACTTGTAAATAGAGTTTTAAAGGACTAGTATTTTAAAAAAATTTTTTTCAAGTGTAAAACCTTGATAAAAAGCAAAATAAAACTGAGCTGCAGGGTCTGGGAGAGTCCCTTGCAGTCCCACCCTAGGTATAAAGGTGAAGGTTTGGTTGTATCCATTAGACGTTTGCCTGTAAGTCCGTGTGTAGCTTTCTCTGTTGTTTTATACGTGTAACTGTAGACCATTCTAGCGTCCTGTCCCACCTGCATCTGTAACACTGCTAATGGGTTTCAGTTATTGGGAAGGATTCCCTCTCCTGGTTTCTGCTGACCTACTCATCCCCTGCTTGATGAACGTGTGAGGAGGAGCGTGTGTGTGTGTGTGTGTGTGCACACACGCATCCCTGCTTGATGAGCGTGTGAGGAGGAGCATGTGTGTGTGTGTGTGTGTACACACATCCCTGCTTGATGAACGTGTGGGGAGGAGCGTGTGTGTGTGTGTGTGTGTGTACACACACATCCCTGCTTGATGAACGTGTGGGGAGGAGTGTGTGTGTGTGTGTGTACACACACATCCCTGCTTGATGAACGTGTGGGGAGGAGCGTGTGTGTGTGTGTGTACACACGCATCCCTGCTTGATGAACGTGTGGGGAGGAGCGTGTGTGTGTGTGTGTACACACACATCCCTGCTTGATGAACGTGTGGGGAGGAGTGTGTGTGTGTGTGTGTGTACACACACATCCCTGCTTGATGAACGTGTGGGGAGGAGTGTGTGTGTGTGTGTGTACACACACATCCCTGCTTGATGAATGTGTGGGGAGGAGCGTGTGTGTGTGTGTACACACACATCCCTGCTTGATGAATGTGTGGGGAGGAGTGTGTGTGTGTGTGTGTGTACACGCATCCCTGCTTGATGAACGTGTGGGGAGGAGCGTGTGTGTGTGTGTGTGTGTGCACACACATCCCTGCTTGATGAACGTGTGGGGAGGAGTGTGTGTGTGTGTGTGTACACACGCATCCCTGCTTGATGAACGTGTGGGGAGGAGTGTGTGTGTGTGTGTGTACACACACATCCCTGCTTGATGAACGTGTGGGGAGGAGTGTGTGTGTGTGTGTGTGTGTACACACACATCCCTGCTTGATGAACGTGTGAGGAGGAGTGTGTGAGTGTGTGTGTGTGTGTGTGTGTGTGTGCACACGCATCCCTGCTTGATGAACGTGTGGGGAGGAGCGTGTGTGTGTATGTGTGTGTGTGTGTGTGTGTACACACGCATCCCTGCTTGATGAATGTATGGGGAGGAGCGTGTATGTCTGTGAGTGTGTGGTTTGCACCAGCTGCCCGAGGCCTCCGCCCCAGCGCCTTGTACCCTGCCCTGCAGGATGCGCACGGCGTCGCTGCTGAGACTCGGAGACTGTCCTGCTTCCAGCCCTTGTTGGGCGCCACCCGCAGGGGCAGCAGGTGGGGTGGGGGTGGGAGGAGCGGGTCATTTTCTGTGTCTCCCCCGGGGTGGGCTGGACCCTGCAGATGGCCTTCCAGACCCCGTCCCTCAGAGGTCCCCGCGGCCGGCGACCCCCAGGTGGGAGGCACTCCCAGCGCCTGCCCCACTCCCTCAGGCTCCGGCACCTCCCTGGTCTTCCTTGCCTCCCTCAGCATCTGGTCCCACAAAGGAAGCTGGTTCTGGAGTTCGCGGGCGTCCTTCTGTCCGTATGAGGAGCTCGAGGTAGCCCTGTGCTCAATGAGATGGAGCTAGACCTTCTTGAACCCATGTTAGTCCTTCACAGAGGCCTGGTGGGGCTGCTTCCACCCCCATGGAGGCCACCCTGAGTCATCCGGCCACCTCCAGCCATGGGTGACTGAGGCCCGAGGGACTGCTCGACGGTCACCACCAGCCTGTGGGGCAGCAGCTTCCCTCATTGGTGGGGAAGTGTGTGTTAATCCTTGATAGTAGAAAGTGAGAGTAACTCCAATGCCATTAGTTAGCAAATAGACCAGTGTTCACAATTTTTCGAAAATCTGGATACTGTCACTAAAAAGGATATTTCTTGTCCTCTTTTGGGAGTGCGGGCGGCACTGCATGGCTTGAGGGCTCTTAGTTCCCCTAGCAGGGATTGAACCTGTGCCCCTACCGTGGATGCATGGCGTCTCAACCACTGGACCACCAGGGAAGTCCCTTCTTTTACTCTTAAAAGTCTGTATTCATGTTGTGATGGTAGCTGTGTTAAATAAAACCCTCAGGAAAAACTGGAATCCACCACACTGTAAGTTGTCCACAGGTGATGAAAAGAGGTGGTTTGACTTTGTCAAATTGACTGTATATTTCTCATACTTCCTGAACTATCTCTGTATTTCTTTTATAAGACTCTGCCTTCTCTGTTAATGAGAATTTTTATTTCCTGTGTCTTTACAGTTTGTCTGTTGCAAGATGGCAAAACAGAAGAGAAAAGAGGGCAGAGTGGCAGAGAAAAAGAGCAAAAACCTGAAGGTGTCAGCTGCACAGACGCCCCCAGCACCTGCAGCCCCATCGGGCGCTGGGACGGCCCCTGCCGAGGTGGGTAAGGCGGGCATGCGGCTGGTGTCGGGTGGTGGGCAGTCCACGTGGACGTGCACCGTGCCTTCTAGACAACTGTGGGGCAGATCAGAGCTGCAGGGAACTAGGTCAGAGCCGCGCGACTGCCCTTTCTCAGCCTCCAAACCTCAGGGTGCTGGCGGGGCGCCAGGTGTGATGGGGTCTCAGTGGCCCTGCGGGGTGCCGGGTGATGAGGCTGCGTGGAGCTGGGCCTTGAGCCCCTCACACGGAAGAGGGCGCCTGGCCTTGGGTTCTGTGTGTGTTCAGAGGTTACATCAAAACGTGTTCCGAATCCGCTCAGAAATGTGTTTCCGTCTAAAGCGGCTGCTGCTGTCACCAGGCTCTGAGCGTCACTTTTTGTCGATGCCGAGCTGGCTCTGATCCAGCGTGTCGTTGATCAGAGGGCATCAGGTCACAGGTCCTGAGGAGGCATTCTACAGGAAGTGACAGTTGACAGACACGCCTCTCTCGCCCGCATGGCAGGTGAGGGTGCCGGCGGGGCGGGCCTGAGCAGCCTCCTGCCCTCGGTCACCCGCTTGAGCACCCAGGAACCACAGGGAGGGCAGCACTGTCGGCGCCGCCCCGCATCGTGTCGGGTCGTTTGGGGCCGTGAACAGACTTAGTTGTGAGGATCTGCCCTCAGTCAGCCACTTGACTGCGTCCTAGTCCGGTCTTTCTAGGAGAACGCGATGGAAGCCGGACCTGGTGGGTATGGTTGTTGGGCGCTCACTCTGGGGAGCCGTGTCTCCAGCTCTGTCTTTGTTTCAAGCCTGGGCCATGTGCAAGGCTGGGAGTCGGGGCACACGCAGCCGCCCCGCGTGTGCAGTGGGGAGGGGACGCGTGTGGGGGGCTAGGAGTCGGGGTATACACAGCCGCCCTGCGTGTGCAGTGGGGAGGGGACACGTGTGGGGGGCTGGGAGTCGGGGTATACACAGCCACCCTGCGTGTGCAGTGGGGAGGGGACGCGTGTGGGGGGCTGGGAGTCGGGGCACACGCAGCCGCCCCGCGTGTGCAGTGGGGAGGGGATGCCCTGTGCGGGGCTGGGGCGGGGCAGCGTGGAGGCCAGCTCCTGGCCTGCAGGCCTCATGCAGGACTGTCAGGACCCCAGGACACCGTCCTCTGGGCAGCTGTGTGTCCTGGGGAGGCACACCCGCGCCCGCCCTCCACAGTGGGTGGGCAGGTACAGGTGTGGAGGGAGGGGCCCTGGGTCAGGGTCGTCTCAGCTGTCCTGCCCTGAGTCAAGGTGAAAGCCACCCTGCCGTCAGGTGCCCCTTCCCTACCTTCTCCCTGGTGCCCACCTGGTCAGGGCGCCTGGTGACCACAGGCTGCGCTCAGCTGGCAGGCCATGTCGCTGGCCTGCGTCTGCTCCCGCCTGGGCTTGCGGCTAGGCCCGTGTCCCCAGGGCCCGCTCTTGTCATCCTTGCCTTCCCTGCCGCTGGATCCCAGTTTTGTCAGCGCTCCTTGGTGTCCAGACCCCAGATGGAGACTGGGTTTTCAGAGCTGTTCCAGCTCCCATTCAGGGTCCGGCCCTGAATCCCTGCAGAGCCTCAGGGCACGTGGATTTCTCTGGCCTGTTCCAGGACACGTCCCTGCTTTCTCTAGAAATGAACACCATACTGTCACCCTGGTGACACGTGATTTTGTTAAAATTTCCAGCTGTTAGTGGTCTCTGCTTGCTGGCTGCTCGTCACTGTCAGGACCCACAGAACAGCCTGGGTTTGTGATAAATACACATGCATGCTAAATCACTTCAGTTGTGTCTGACTCTTTGGACCCCATGGGCTGTAGACCGCCAGTCTTCTCTGTCCATGGGATTCTCCAGGCAAGAATACTGGAGTGGGTTGCCATGCCCTCCTCCAGGGAATCTTTCCCATCCAGGGTTCAAACCCGCATTTCTTACATTTCCTGTATTGGCGGCAGGTTCTTTAGTGGCAGGCCGCTAAGTATGGCACAGTTTAAATTTTCTACCTAAGACCAATCATGATTCTTAAATTCAGGCGACTTTTTAAAAAGTGATCTTTTTTTTTTGTTATTTAAGTGCTTGTTGATTGAAAGAAATTTGGAAAACAAAAGCGGGGAGAAGCTGGCATTTCCCTCCCAGCTGCCAATCGCAGGGTCCCTGTGGGGCCGCTCTCTGCAGCTTCCTCGTGGCCCCGGTGGCGCTGGGGAGGGGGTGTCTCCTGCTGGGGCTGGTCTCCAGGGTCGTCCTCCGAGGAGACGGATGCTGTTTCCTCCAGACCACATCCTGGTTTTGCTCATCAAAACGCTTCTTTACCCGCTGGGCCTCTGGTTCTCGTGGGAAGCCGGGGAGCTGCCGGGCCCCGCCTTCTTAAAGGAAGGACCCCTCTGTCCTCTCGGGGTGGGTGGCAGGAGCCTGTGGAAAAGTACTGGCCCGCCCACCCCCGCCGGGAGCCGTCCAGGGGCCCACGGGTGCCTGTGCGGTCGCTTCCCACAGCACGGGCCGAGGGTCCCGGGGCGGGTGCCCCGCGGCAGGGCCGGGGGCGCCTGGCTCGGGCTGTCCCCAGCGCGTCCCCTCTCTGTCCCTGCCACCCTGCTGTGTCGGTCCACAGCGCATGACGTCTTTGCAGCTGGGCCCATCTGCTTCTCAGTCCTGGTCGGCACAGGTCACCATATTGACCCACGGGGCCTCAGGCTGGCATCATGGGGGAGCGGGGAGCAGGGCCCGTGGCCACGATTCCCCCGCATCCCCGTGCTGGGTTTGCAGCCCGCCAGCTGCTGCTTTGAAGGCCTGTCCCGGCTGCTTCCTGGTCCTCCCAGAGGGGCTCGTGATGTAGATGCTTCACAGGTCTTTCTATTCCAAGGGTGGTGCTCGAACCACGGATCCTGGAGTTGGTCCATCTGCCCATCTCGTAGCTTCTTAACCCTCCCCATGAGCTGGGCGGATAGCCTCTTCCAGACAGGTCTCCGGCTTGACAGGCAGGAGGACGGGTCTGGCCAGCACGACGTGCGTGGAGGTGAGGGGTCTACAGGCCACGGCTCCCCCTTCCTGGGGAGATAACAGTGCAGACAGTGACCCACATGGCGGGGGGGACGCCCCAGAGCTGCTGTCGCCCTGGAGCCAGCGCCGGTCTGCCACCCGGGGCCGAGGCGCCTGCGCTGAGCGGGCCGGCAGCCCAGCCCTCTGCTCTGGTCTCGCTGAGAAGAGTTCCTTTTGTCTGCAAAGCCTGTTTCCATTGACAGAAGTGCCTTGGCCTCGGGTTCTCGGGGGCCGAGGTGTGGGACATTGGTGGCCTCACAGAGGGGCTGGCCGGAGAGGCTGGGTCCTGGGCACAGTCCCTGGGCGGCTGGGGTGGGAAGAGGTCCTCACCGGGGTCCCTGGGCAGCTGGGGCGGGGAAAGGTCCTCACCAGGGTCCCGGGCAGCTGGGGTGGGGAGAGGCCCTCTGGGGTCCCCGACTGAGGTGTCGCTGCCCCCACCCTGCCGCTCTGGGCAGCGCCGTGCAGGTGGTGTCAGGCAGGCTGAGCTGGCACCTGTCAACCTGCTGGCCCTCCGCCCGCGTGGCCTTTGGGGGTGGGGAGGCCCACCTGTGCGCAGCACGGTCTGTGGGCCCCCGTGTCTTCATGGGCCCCGCTGACAGTTGACGGGATAGTGGGGCTCCTGTGACCTCCCATGTGCTTGGGGGTAAGGAGGCTCCTTGCTTTTAACCTGGAAGAATCAGACAGGAATTCTGTGGGCATGAAGCCCACACGCGCTTCATAAAACTGCCAAGCGAGCCTGTGAACTTCTTGGCCTTGAGAATTTGCTCAGTAAAGTGACTTCATACCAGTGGTATTTGCCTTAAGGAATGTCACTGGTCTGGCAGCGGACATCTGGTGGTTAGCGAGTGCGGGTGAGGGGTTGCTGGTTTGTAAGGACAGCGCGCTGGGAGCCCAGCTTGTTTTCTCAGCAGAAGCGCCCTGTTCCACTGTTCCTGTCTCCTGCTTTGTGAGCACTGGGCGCTCGGTGGTCAGCCCCTGGGGGCTGCGAACCATGGGCTTGCGGGGCTAAGAGGATTCCGGGCCTGGGACCCTGAGGGCAGGGACCCTGAGGGCGGCCCCTACCCCGGGCCCCCCTTGCCCCTGGACTCACCGCACACGGCGTAGCCGCTCCACGGCAAGGTCTTGACACTTGGGCTGTGGCCAGGGTGGGGCTGTTCTGGGCGTGCTGTGTGCAGGGGCCTGTGCTTCTGTTTCTCCTGGTGGATTTGTAGGACTGGAAGGATCTATGGAAGCGTGTGTTCACGTCTGTGCAGCCCGCCGGTCGTGTGGAGGCCTCAGAGTGCTGTGTACTCGCCAGCACTTGGCGTCGTCCGCCGTGTTTTCAGTCTTGCCCGTCTTGTGGGTGCAGTTGTTCTTACTGTGTGTGTAGGGTTTTTTAAGCGGCTTTATTGGGGTGTTGACAGAGTAGACTGCGCGTTTGTTTATTTTTAAACCTTACCGAGTGTGGTTGATTGGCAGTGCATTAGTTTCTGCTTTACAGCGCATGGTTCAGTTCCACACGCACGTGCCCTCCTCCCCGTCCTGCCCGTCTGGTTTGCCACAGGACTGTGACTGGGGCCCCTCGTGCCGCACACAGAGCTGGGCCTCCTTGTCTGCCCACCTCTGCCAGCGCCTGCGGACCCTAGGCTCCTGGCCCAGCCTCCCGCTGCCCCTTGGCGCCTGCAGGGCTGTTCTTTTTGTCTGTGAGTCTGTTTGTTTCATAGATAAGTTTGTGTCATGTTTTAGATTCCACATGGGAGTGATACAATATGATACTTGTCTTTCTCGGACTTCACTTAGTGTGATAATCTCTAAGTCCATCTGTGTTCTGCCAATGGCATTATTTCATTCTTTCTATGGCTGAGTAGTATTCCACTGTGCTATGCCAATGCAGGTTCAATCCCTGGGTTGGGAAAGTCCCCTGGAGAAGGAAGCCGCAGCCCATTCCAGTGTTCTTGCCTGGAGAATCCCATGGACGGAGGAGCCTGGTGGGCTGCAGTCCATGGGGTTGCAGAGTCAGACGCGCCTGAAGTGACTGAGCCCGCAGCGTTCCGTGTGTTGTATGTACCACGTCGTCTTTATCCACTTGCCTTCTGGTGGACGTGACAGTCATCTCCTTGTCTTGGCTACTATAAACAGTGCTGCAGTGAACGGGATGCGTGTATCTTTTCAGATTAGTTTCTTCCGGACACATGCCCAGGAGCGGACTTGCTGAATCATACCACAACTCTGATTTTAGTTTAAGGACCCTCCACGCTGTTCGTGGGGGCTGCGCCAGGTTCCATTCCCGCCATGTAGGAGGGTTCCCTCTTGTGCACACCCGCTCCAGCAGCTCCTGTCTCTAGACTTGTTGATGGTGGCCGCTCTGACCACTGTGCGCTGGTGCCTCACTGTCATCGTGAGGTCACGTTGGAAGTTGCAGAAACCAGGGGGAGGCACGTGTGCCCTGCGCCGTCTCCTTGTTGGTGACGGGCTATGGTGTCACACCCAGGAGGGGCGTCGGTGCCACCCAAAGCATGCAGACGCCACTCGTTTTGCACATACGTTGCATGTCTTTCTGCGCAGTTTGACCGCAGGTGTCATGACCCAGCCCTGCTGTGACCAGCAGCTCCCAGGGCCACAGGGAAGCCCGTCTGCAGTGGCGGGAGCGTCCACGAACGTGTGCTCCTGTCTCGGGAAACGCCTGGCTGTGACTGCTGGTCGTATGGTTCACGCATGTGCAGGAGGCCGCCGCCCCCTCCACGCCCGTTGCCCATCATTGGGGAGCAGGGGGGCGTCTGGCTTCTTTGCGTCTTCCGGCGTTTGGCGTCTCGCGGTGCTCACACTGGTAAGGACAGCCTGACTTGCCCCGGGAACGGGCAGACTCTTGCTTCTCCAGCCTTGGAGATGTGTGTGCTGCTGTCTTTATTGGCTCTGGGGACTGCCGGGCAGGTGTGTGGCCGCCTGCTGCGTCCCTGCTAGGCGCGGCCCTCGCCTCCCCTCCAGTGTGACTCCGGGCCCTTTTCCAGGACGTCTTCGGAGCTGTGCCCCAGGGCCCGCGGCCTGTTGGTAGGCTGCCTGTGAGCCGTGCGCCTGTCTCTGAATGGGGCTTCTCGGCCCTTTGTCACCTCTGAGCCGCTCGGGTGGAGCTGGAAGCTGCCCAGCGCCCCCTGCTCTGGACCCTCTGCCTCGTCCCCCAGCCCTCCCTGTGCGGAGTCCAACGCTCGAATTACTGCTCCGTCAGCGGGACTGCATGTGTGAGCTCTGCTTCCTCGTGGTCAGCAGGAAGCTCAGTAAAATGTAATTTTAAAGAAGCAGCATGCATTATTTTTCCTGAGTTACACGTGGACAAATGGATAAAAAAGAGAAAAGGAAATAGAAACATACAGAAGAAGCCAGGCAGAGGAATCCTGCCAGCCCACGAGAGCTGCGGTTGGCACTTGGGCTGGCACAGTGCCCTGCGTGGATGCCCTGGCTTTTCCGTGTGTGAGGCGCCACGCCAGCCCTGGGCGTTACCACGCCTTCCAGGCTTCCTAGTGCGATGAGAAGAAAAGGTCCCACGTGATTGTTGCAATTTCAGTTTCTTTGCTTGCTGCCTTGAGCGGCTGCTGGTTTCTTTCCTGCAAGCTGCCTGGGTGTTTTTCTAGCTCTGTTGCACAGCTCGCAGTCTCCGTGTAGATTTGAGAAAACACCTCTGCTGAGTGTGCATTGTCCTAGCAGTTCAGATATTTTTCCAGCCGAGTTATTTGTATGGTTTGGGCCTTAGACAGCCCCACGCCGGCCGCCCAGCCTCCCCACCGTGTGCTGGCCCTTTGGCGCCCGGGTCAGTATGGGAAGGGGGTTCTCCCGTGAGCACCGGCCGCTCACTTGCTGTGAGACCTGGAGGACCCCGACCCCAGCCCCGTCATTGAAACGTGGCCTGTTCCGTCCCCTCCAGCGGCCTGGGACCCGGCTCCTCCCCACCGCCGTTCACTGGGCCCAGCTTCCCGCAGACCTGGCTGGGGGCTGCCTGGAGGGGCTTCACAGGGGCATTTGGGTGAACAGCGCAGTCTCTGGGCCCACCCCTCTCCCCAGAGCAGCCTCTCTGCCGCTGCTGCACCCTCTTCCCTATGGTGGAGGGCCTCCTGGATGTGGCCACTCCCGCCCAGCCTGTGCATCCGCCACCTTTCCTGCCGACCATGTGCACCTGACTTTGGTCCGTCCGCTGGTCCGGCCCTGCTCCCTGCAGTGTGAGCAGAACCCAGTCTGAGCCTGTGTGGAGGCCTCCAGCCTCCATCTGCTGCCCCTCCAGCCGCGGTCAGCCAGGACCAGGCCCAGAGCCATCCCCTCCCCCAGCGCAGACCTGGGACACGGAGGGGCTCGAAGGACTGGGGGCCTCTTCCCAGCTGGTCCAGATCACCCACTGGTGCCCAGAGGCGCCTTGGGGCCTGGCCCTGTCTGTCCCTGCGGGCCCACTGCCCCCTTGCCCCCCCCTGCATCTCGGGATGTGGAGAGCAGAGCCCCTCGTCCCGGGAGGGGTTGCTGTGTCTGTCTTCTGAATAAACAGCATCGAAATCACCAAGGGAAGTTTACAGGGGCCCAGTTCTGCCCTTGCACCCCCACGCTTCCCCTCTTGGTCCCTCCGAGGTGTATCTGACAGGCTGTGTATCCTGTCTTTTCTGACATCACCCCTGATGTAACCTTTAAAGGCAACCCCCCCTCCGCCCCCCGCCTTTATCAAGCAGAAACACGTGTTGTAACGCAGCACAGAGGTGCGGTGGGCCCGCTGGGCCTGGCCCGCTCCTTTCCCCGTGCAGATGCTTATGCCGTGAGGAGTGGCGGAACGCACCCTGGCTGCCCTGACTCAGGAGGGCCCTTCCTTGTGCCCTGCTCCTGGAGGCCCTGGCCTGTCTCCCACCCTCGCCCCGGGGCCTGATCTCCTGGGGTCTGCCTTGCCCGGGCTTCGGGAGGGGGCCGCAGTCACTTCCTGAACTTGGACGTCACCGTGACCCCCCAGCCGTGTGTGAACTGGGGGTTTGAAGCTTGAGGGGAGCTTTGCTCGAGGGTGCTTGCTTGGGATGTGGTGTGTCACCGTGCCTGCGCCTGGTGTGTGCAGAGAGCAGGACGTGGGCACAGGGGAACACCCTGTCCTGTCGTCTCTGCCGAGACCACCTCCCCTTCCCCGCTCGTAGGGAGCCACTCAGCTTACTATTCTCGAGAGCTGACCCCACGTTTATTTCATTAGAAGGGTCACTCCTAACTATAGATCGTTACTCAGTGGCCTATCAGACGATGCACTCGAGAAAGTTCTCTAGTTTTGGGTCTGAAATGCCAGAATGGACAGATGAGGCCCAATATTTGTTCAGTCTTTCAAAAGTATTTTCACAGTGGAATGAAAAGAACTCCCAGGATGGAGCGCTCACAGCTGGGAAAACAGTTGCTGCTTTGAAGACGGTTTTCCCAGGCACAGGGCTCACGTCTCCCGCTGCGAGGGGCAGAGACGGCGTCTGGTGTCAGCGGAGGGCTCCTGGCTGAGGCCGGCCAGTCTGAGCTGGGCCGCCCCCGGGGAGCGCGCCTGGAGGAGCTTGGAGGAGCTCGTCCCTCAGATGCACACCTGAGTAGGGGGACGCACCTGCATGCCCACAGGCCCCGGTCTCCAGGTGTCAACCCACTGAGTTTCTGTTCAGAAGCCACATGTTAGAAGACAAGTGGGGTTGAGGGGTGGTTCCCCGGTGACCACCGGGTTTGGCTCTGCCTTTGAGCCCCAAGCCTCTGCTGGCCCGGCAGTGCCCTGCTCATTCTTCAGGGCTGAGCACGGTGGCCACCACAGCCGGACACCTCCACCCGGCAGCCCTCCTGGCCTGGAAGTGCAAGGCGGCTGGAGCCAGGCCCCACCTGGTGTGAGGCAGGGGCGGAAGTGCGTGATGGGCGTACCTGGGTCTGGGGTGCGTGTCTCGGTGCCAGGACCCAGGGCTCAGCATGCAGGACACAGACTGAGGCTTACGGACAGGTGTGTGTCAGGGTACAGGCCCACTGCTGTGACACAGAGCCCCCAGAATACAGAGCCTTAAATAGAAGGGGATCTCGCAGCAGCGGTGCCAGCTCCAGGCCACCAGCAGTGGCATCCTGGCCCTGTTCGGGACCGGCTCCCCTGGCCTCTCAGGCTGGAAGGTTGTGCCTTTTGACATCTTCATCTGGTTCTCTCTCCCCCGCCCCAGCCCCCGGCCACTGTTTTTTTTTTAAAGATTTTTTTGTTGGGGACCACTTTATATTTAGGTCTTTATTGGATTTGTTACAGTGGTGCTTATGCTTCTGTTTTTTTGGCCACGAGGCATGCGGGGTGATAGTTCCCCAACCAGGGATCGAACCTGAACCCCCGCCCCCATTGGGAGCACAGAGTCCTAACCACTGGATGGCCAGGGAAGTCTCCTTCCGCTTCCCACCACTGCTTTTAGAAAACCATTCATGGGCATTTCCCAGCCAGACCCGGGTTGGCGAGGACCCTGGTGGATCCCACTCCATTACTCCCCTCCCCTCCCTCAGGCTTCCCAGGAAATTGGTCTGGAAGGCCTGTACTTCCCGATGTTCCCTGTTTTTGAGGGGCTGATTTCTGCAGGTGTTGCCCGAGGCAGCGGTTGCCGGGTTGTGTGGCGGGGTGACGAACGGCGGGGTGACGGCCTCCTGGACGACCTCGCTGACCCCTTCAGCCGTGTGGGCACTCGACCCTCCTGCTGGCTCCGCGGATAAGTAGGCTCAGCGGGGTGGCGGCGCGGGGGTGGAACCTCTGCGTGGAGACTGGCTGCCGTGGCCTGCCTCCTGTCTGCGTGGCTTACACTGCTGAGTCAGCAGAGAAGACTGTCGCGTCCGCTGCAGAGGGAGTGTGTCTGGGCGGCTGTGGGGGCTGGTCGTGCCCCCTGGGAGAGCCCAAGGCTCCTGGGGGCGGAGCCCACGTGCGCCCTGGGTGGCAGCACCGCCGGCGACAGAGGGCCTGGGGACCCGTCCCTGCACAGACGGGGACGGCGCCCTTGCAGTGACTGGACTCTCTCCAGGACTCCCTGCAGCTGACTTCTTGTGATAAGTTTTAGAGTGACTTCACCCACTGACGAGGCTTAGAGTTGCAGTCAGGGTTCGGTCCACTTTTGTTCTATGTTTCTTTGGCCTGTGAAACCCTTGCTCCCGGATGAGATCCCCACCCTCTGAACAATGGCAAACTCCAGACCCACTCAGAGCAGCTGGCTTTCTGACACCACTTAGCTGGGTGTTGCAGGTGAGGTTGTGGTGGGGCCCACGGACGCAGGCCCCCCCTGGTGGAAGGGCCTTTCCTGGGCTCTCCAGCTGCGTGGAGCCACGCTGGCCTCGGCGCTGCTGTCGAGGTGCCGGCGCAGGTCCTGCTCTGATGGCTGGTGCCCCTGCTTCCTTGAGACACCCTTCTCCATCTTCTGACCCCACAGCCCTTGCCTGCAGGCTTGCTGGTGGGTGCAGGCTTTAGAGCATGCCACAGGGCACGGTGGGCTGAGGGGCTCACATGCCCTTGACCCAGAGGCTGGTGGGCACTCGGTGGGGAGCGGGGCTGGGCCGGCAACTCTGCCTTCCTCCTGCCCCCCACTGTCCTTGATGCGGTGTTCAGAGGCCTTAGAGACCTGAGCAGAGGCACTCCTGTGCACCTGCCACACCCATCAGGTGCCCACACACAGCACGCGCATGCACGCCACACCCATCAGGTGCCCACACCCAGCACGCGCATGCACGCCACACCCATCAGGTGCCCACACACAGCATGCGCATGCACGCCACACCCATCAGGTGCCCACACACAGCACGCGCATGCACGCCACACCCATCAGGTGCCCACACACAGCACGCGCATGCACGCCACACCCATCAGGTGCCCACACACAGCACGCGCATGCACGCCCCACCCATCAGGTGCCCACACACAGCACGCGCATGCACGCCACACCCATCAGGTGCCCACACACAGCACGCGCATGCACACACACCCATCAGGTGCCCACACACAGCACGCGCATGCACGCCCCACCCATCAGGTGCCCACACACAGCACGCGCATGCACGCCACACCCATCAGGTGCCCACACACAGCACGCGCATGCACGCCCCACCCATCAGGTGCCCACACACAGCACGCGCATGCACGCCACACCCATCAGGTGCCCACACACAGCACGCGCATGCACACACACCCATCAGGTGCCCACACACAGCACGCGCATGCACGCCACACCCATCAGGTGCCCACACACAGCACGCACATGCACGCCACACCCATCAGGTGCCCACACACAGCACGCGCATGCACGCCCCACCCATCAGGTGCCCACACACAGCACGCGCATGCACGCCACACCCATCAGGTGCCCACACACAGCACGCGCATGCACGCCACACCCATCAGGTGCCCACACACAGCACGCGCATGCACGCCACACCCATCAGGTGCCCACACACAGCACGCGCATGCACGCCACACCCATCAGGTGCCCACACACAGCACGCGCATGCACGCCACACCCATCAGGTGCCCACACACAGCACGCGCATGCATGCCACACCCATCAGATGCCCACACACAGCACGCGCATGCACGCCACACCCATCAGGTGCCCACACACAGCACGCGCATGCATGCCCCACCCATCAGGTGCCCACACACAGCACGCGCATGCACACCACACCCATCAGATGCCCACACACAGCACACGCATGCACGCCACACCCATCAGATGCCCACACCCACATGCACACATACACACACTCCACATCACACACCCCGGCTGACGCACCCAGCACGCACACCACACCACACACACCGTGCTCACACCCAGCACGCACACCACACCACACGCCCCAAGCTCATTGCTGCCACAGATGCTGGGCCAAAGTCCAGCCCCAGTTCCCACCCCCGTGTCTGCTTCTGCCATGGCAGCTCTGCCTTGGGAATCAGCGCTTCACTAATGTGCTCGATTCCTGACGGTTGAGGATCATCTCAGGGATGTTTCCCCCACACCATGGGGCAAAGGGCCAGCCAGGAGGTGGCTGAGGCCCCAGCCTTCCCGCCGATGGGGTGGGTGCACAGCCCAGGTTCTACTGACGTGAGTGCTGCCCTCCCACCATAGGGGCGCGGGCCTGGCTGGGGGCAGGTCACAGAGCCCCCAGGCCTCTGGGAGGTCACGCCTGGTGCTGAGCAGGCCTCTGTGCCAGCCACTCCCCACTGCTGGGCTCCTGGCAGGCCGTGAGGAGCCTTACTGCCTGGGAGGGCGGGGGTGCCAGGAAACAGCAAAGCCATCGAACGCCTTGATTATATCTGTGCCTGTCCTGCCAGAATGGTTAAATCAGCCTCCGCTGTCAGACAAACACTCTGAGAAGGACGGGTGTGAGCTCCAGGCCTGGACCCTGTGGGGGCAGATTGTGGCTCTGCCTTCGGACTGGGTGCCAGGCTATCGCATGAAAGGGGCTTGAGAGCACTGGGTCTGGGAAGAGCCCTGTGGTTAAGTCGGGGCCTCTGCCTGTACCTGCCCTTCAGACTCGGGGCTGCCCGCACACGTCCTGGGTTTGCCAGAGGGCCCGGGACAGGCCTGGTTCTCTAACACGCTGTCTCCCTGCCCCTGCCCACCACCACCCCCCCCAGCCGGGACAAGAGTAAGTGAGTACCCCGTGCCGGGGTTCCTCCTGTGACGGGGACTTGCCAGGGTCAGGGGGCTCGATAAGAGCACTCACCTCCTCCGATGGGCTTTCACGGGGGAAGCGAGCCTTGGTGGGGCCTGAGTCACTGGAGACACCTGGTGAATGCAGGTATTTGCTTGGGACAAAGACTCTTTGGAGGTTTGCACCATGAAGAACTGTTAAAACTAAAACTGGCTCATCTAATGTCACCTAAACATTTTCCAGGGTTTGTCACCTAAACGTCTAGCATTCTCCTGGGAAGGCCCCTCCAAGAAGCTTATCCCAGTGCCCACCCAGAGTGTGCAACGTGCGTGGGGCGCCCTCCACATTCTGGGAGCATCCAGGGCTCAGACAGCGTCGTCTGGCCAGGGAGGTGGCCTCCTGACCTGGGGTGTTTCTCTAGTGAGGAAGGGGTGGCTCTACGGCCGATGCTGAGTGCCCCCCTCTCCCGCAGGAAAGCACTTAGATGGAGAATTCAGAGGCGTTGGCAACAGTTTTATTGACAAAAGGCTGAACAGCCCTGGACTTGTTAGGTTTCTTTCTTGGACAGAGTCTACGCCGTCACTGTCACCACTGTGTTTCAGAGGCAGGTTCTTCACACGCCTGCCGCGGCCCACCCTTCAGGAGGTGCCCCCAGGTGTGGAGGGAGGCGCGGGGGCCTGGTGCACACCCGCCGTGGAGCGCGCCCCACGCCCCCAGGTCACGTCAGCCTGCGCCTTCCGTCCCCGAGATGGCGGGTTCACAGCAAGTCCGCCTGGAAACAAGGCTGCCTCATCCTGGTGCTCTCCTTTCTGCTCTCCTTGGGGGTTTCAGAAGCGTCTGTCCCGGGCCCAGCATGTGCCGGAGGCAGGGGGCAGTTCTGTGGGAGCGGCCGGCGGACAGACGCCCCAGGGCCGCGCGGGGCGCACCGTCCCCCGCTGCGGCCCCTACACGGTGCTGCTGAGCTTCACCTCGGCCTGCTCCGCGCTGTCCGGGACCACGGCCTTCAGGGCCGCGTGGCAGAGGCGGTTCAGGGCTGACAGGCCGGTTTTCTGCTCCAGGTAGAGCCGCAGCTTGTCGCGGAAGGTCTCCCCGAGGAAGCTGTAGATGAGCGGGTTGAGGCAGCTGTTGGAGAAGGCGGCCAGGTTGACCACGTGGCCGGCCAGCGGGTGGGCGTGGCGGGGGGAGCGCTGGCAGGGCGCAGCCCCCGGCGGCGCGCGCTGCAACAGGTGCACGCTGATGAAGACGTTCTCGGGCAGCCAGCACACGAAGAAGACCAGCACCACGGCCAGGATCATGCGCAGTGCCTTCTGCCTCCGCGGGCGCAGGCCGCGGTGCCGGTGCGCGCTCACCAGCACGCGCACGATGAGCGCGTAGCAGAGGCCGATGACGGCGAAGGGCAGCACGAAGCCCAGCGTGACCTCCAGCCACTGCACCTCCCGGACGTCGGCGAAGCAGAAGCACGCGTCCTCGCTGCGCTGCAGGTGGGCGGCCGTGAAGGGCGCCAGCGTGGCGGACACGGAGGCCATCCAGATGAGGCCGCAGCTCAGCCGCGCACAGGGCTTCGTGCGGAACGGGCTGCAGCGCACAGCCTTGGCCAGGGCCAGGTAGCGGTCGAAGCTCATCCAGGTGAGGAAGAAGACGCTGCTGTACATGTTGACCTGCAGGAAGAGCGACATGAAGGTGCATAGCGCAGCGATGTCGTAGTACTGCTCGTCCAGGTTGAACACTTCGATGAGTGAGTCCGCCACCAGGATGAGGTCCGCGGCCGCCAGGTTGATGAAGTACAGGTCGGGGATGGTCATCTTCTCCCGGAAGCGGATGTTCACCACCAGGATGAGCAGGTTGCCCACGAAGCCGATGGGGAAGAGGAAGATGGTGTACAGGCAGGACAGGAAGAGCCCGATGGCGTACTGCTGCCGCTCCGAGAGTGCCGCGGAGCCGTTGGCCAGCGTGCGCGGCAGCTCCAGCCCCCCGGCCGTGTCGTTGTAGGCGCCCGGCGGCAGCTCCATGCCAAGCCAGGGACGCCGGGAGTGGCCGGGCTCTCAGGATGCGCTTCGTGGCTCCCAGAAGCCCGTGCAGAGCAGGAAACGCATCTTGAGAAAGAGAGGTGGCGCTCCTGGAAGTGAGCCAGGCGTCGGTGAGGCCAGAGCAGGTCTCCCTCGGGCGCCTGTGCAGCCGGATGCTGCAGTCCGTGTCCGCGCTGAGCCTGCGCGCTCACTCCATGGCACCTGGGAAGGAAGAGCAGAGGGTCAGCAGGCGCCAGGGCATGCCGGCTTGGGGGAGCACACGCACGCGGGAGGGCTGGGTGTGTTCCCTCGGCCTGGAAGGTGGCCAGCCCTGAGCTGGAGCAGGAGAGTCACACGCAGAAAACACCCGGGTTCTCCCGAGGCTCCAGAGCCGTGGGCCTGAGGCCGGCCAGACACAGCTCAGGAGGGAGCGAGGCGGGATTGGGGGGGGGGGGGGCTGGGGGTGGGGTGAGCCTCAGGAGGACAAGAGGGGATGACCCAGCATGCACCAAAGGTGCAGCCCGCTTTGCTCCTACAGTCTCCAGGTGGAAGGAATCCAGTGGTTTTGGCTGATCCTGAGTCCGGGTGCTAAACACAAAGTTGTTTTCATAACATGAAATGAAAAAAAGTGGTCATTGTTTCAGGACCTAAAATTTGTCTTACTGTTTTGTTGGTTATTGTAAAACCAAATATATCTCCTTACTGCTCCTTGCAGCCTAGAAATGCTGTGACCTGGAGGCTGGGAGAGAAATCCTCCCGAACCTCTGCTTCTGCCAGCCCTGCCCTGGTGGCCGCCAGCACCCAGACGGACACGGGCTCTGCTCACTGCTCCCTGGGCCTCTGGGCAGGGCCTGGGGTATCTGGGTGTCCTGGGCTGGGGGTGGGGTGGGGGGGCAAGCAGCCAGGCAGCGGGGCAGGAGGGAGGAGCCCTAGCAACCTGGCCTGGAGAGTTTCCGCTTCACCTGCAAGATGGTTGGGAATCGTTTCCAAAGTGTTGCCAAAGCAACAGACACTTCCTGAGCGAGCGCTTGAAAACACCATTAAAAACAAGAAAAGGAAAGAGAGAAATCAGGACCCTGGTGTCAGTTATTTTAAAAAACTCAGTAACCTCTGCTTCTGGGGTTGATAAACTGGATCTTACTGCTGGTTCTGTGTTCTCTCGTCGTCTTTGGTCGGTAATCCCAATTTGAACCAGATAAACGCCATTGTTCTCGGATCCCATCTGTAATATTTAAAGCCTCTGTTTTTAAGTTTCTCTGTAAAAGCTGCTTAGAGTATTTGCTTTGCTCTTAATGTGGGAATTTTGGAAAGCTTTGCGCTGATTCTCCAGAAGTTCCAGGCCAGCAGAGCCTTGGTACACCCGCACTCCCGCGTGCTCTCCCGCCCTTGACTATCGCTGCTGTTTCTGTGCCGGTCTTGAGGAAAGACAGGCGTCAGGCAGTTGCTGACACACTTTCCTCATGAAGCCTGGCCATGAATTTACAGATAAAAAGGTGAGTGTTAAACAGTGGGGCCTTGTCTTGTTTCAGATTGCCACCACTTGTCCAGATCTAAAAAAATGAGCCACGTTCTTGTGAGATCTGTTGTGCTGAGTCGCTCAGTCGTGGCTGACTCTTTGCAACCCCATGGACTGTAGCCCGCCAGACTCCTCTGTTCATGGGATTTTTCAGGCAAGAACACTGGAGTGGGCTGCCATTTCCTTTTCCAGGGAGATCTATTAGCTATGTATTCTACGTATTAAAGTAACCTCAGGCTGGTGGGCATCCTCACTGAAGGAGAAAGGAAAGTGCCGGCCGTCAGAGGACAAAAACCGTTCACCATCCCCCCTGTCCTATGATACAAAAGAACCTTCCTGCTGAGCCTCCGTATTGAAGGCCTGGGGGCAGGGGGGGCCCCAGATTGTCCACATTGGCCTGGCTGCTGTTCACCACCCCAGGCAGCCCGCCCAACCCAGCCGCCTGGCCCCTTTCCATCCCGGTGCCTGGGACCCCCTTACCTGTGCCGCCTCTGGCCACCCGACGTGTGTTGCTCTGAGCAGACCTGTCCTGTCCCGGGGAGCGGGGCTCAGCCAGCCTCCCGATGTGTCCCTGCTGGGGAACAGCAGTTGACTCTGGACTTGGGGTGGAATCAGGACCTTCGCAGGACTCCAGAGAGGAGTGGGGAGGGGCAGGAAGCCGCGGCACCCAGCCCTCGGCCAGCCCGCCCGCCTGCTCTGTCCAGGCCTGCCCCTGGCGGCCGCAGGCTTTATAGGCTGCCTGCGACCTCCCGCGAGTCTGGCGTAACCCCTTTGGTGCCGGTCTTTTTCTCACCCTGCGGCACTGAGCTGGGTCTCCCCAGGCATCTTCCTGGAAGTTTACAGTTGACTGGCTTTTCTTCATCTGCTGATACAAACTTTTCTTTTTAACTTTGAAGGGACTGTAAGTGGGTCTTGTTTATCTTTCAGAGAATATTATTCTTTGTCAAAGCTTATGTATTATTTCTTGTTTTATCAAGAGACTGCCTTTAAGACTAACCACTAAATTTCCTAAGTTTAGAGAGTAGTGTGTGAATTATGCATAGAGAATTTAACCTACGAACCTCACAAGACACTTGTAGACAAAAATGCAAACCCGCGAGTAGTGGGCAGGCAAGTGAATTCCAGGCTGGGTAGCGTTTCCTACTGGAGAGGAGCCAGCCCAGCCCACCCCTGCCCCAAGCCTGCTCCCGAAGCCCCTGGAGGGCTAGTTCTGCAGCTGCTGCGGAAGACCCCTCTTCCTGCCACGAATCTCCCGCGCGACCTGTCCCAGTGCCGACCGAGCACGTGCTCCACCTGCCGGCAGCTGGGAGAGGCTGGCCGAGCTGCCCCCGCGTCTGCAGGCGTGAGTTCTGTGCTTCTCAGCAACAGTGCATTTTAACCCATCTCATATCTTCCTCTTGGTGTCGTCTTTTTTTTTTTTTTTAACCTTTTGGGTTTTTTTTGAAGCTGTGAGACTGAAGTCTGAGTGGTCTTTGGATGACAGGCAAATGAGGCAGACTGCTGCAGTGTGAGCCCTGGGGTGGTGTGCATGCTTCCCGCAATCGGAGGGCTGCTGACAGGAGGGACTGTGGATGCGGGTGGGTCCCCAGCCCCACGCCACGTGCTGCATCCTGGAGTGAGCTCCAAGGTGTTGGAGTGATGCTGACGTGACATCCTTCAGGTGTATGTTTTAGGAGAGGTTCCTATTTCAGCGGCTTCCCAGGTGGCACTAATGGTGAAGAACCCGCCTGCCAATACAGTAGATGTGGGTTCGATTCCTGGGTCGGGAAGATCCCCTGAAGGAGGGCATGGTGACCCACTCCAGTGTTCTAGGCTGGAGAATCTCGTGGACAGAGGAGCCTGGCGGGCTATAATCCACGGGTCACAGAGTCAGACATGACAAGCAACTTAGCAGGCACGCACCTATTTTCAGCAGAATACTGTGTTGAATTTTTTATGGAAAAATCCTGATATTCAGGGTTCGTTCCCAGCTGTGCTTCTGATAGGTTCACCTTCTAAAGGATGGCCCAATAACATAAATGGGGTTGATTTGATCTTAGACCTATTTTTGGCCAGCTGCACACAGGATGGTTTCTGCACTAGGAATACTGGAGACGCCATCTTGAGAGAAATGAGTCATGAGAAAGTACAATTTCCTCTCGAGTTAAATAAATAAAGCACAAATTCAGGCCCTGAAATAGCCGAGCCGCGTCACTGCCGCACGGCCGCTCCCTCCTGGCGGGAACACAGCCTTCAGCCCCCGCTTCACGACCTGAGCACAACACCCCGTGTGTCCTGAGTTCAGGGGTCCATGGGCCAGGGTTCCGGGCTCACCGTCGGGACAGAGCTGGGGCTGCCGGGCCACAGCTGGGGCTGCCGGGCCACAGACCCCCTGTTCCTGTGCCCGCAAATGGGTAGGCGTCTCCCCTCCTGCTGCTGCCGAGTATGAGGGCCCGGCCCCGCGTCGTCAGGCCGTCGAGCCCCATCGGTATTCCTGCGCGCAGGCCTCCTGTGAGGCGTGGGGAGCGTCTGTAACCGGGAACACCCAGCCTTGAGCGGGCGCTTCCGTGGCGCTCGCTGCGCCACCGACCCGCTGCGCCGGGGGCAGAGCTGCACGGTCGAGCGCGCCCGTGGATGGGATGCTGTGCGCGCGCTGCGTGGGGGAGGGCCGGGCTGCCCGAGTTAGGGAGGCCTCTGGGCCCCACCCGGTTCTCGGGGTGACTGGGTGGGCCTGGGAAGTGATGAGTCCGTTAAGATTCAGGCCAGGTGGCACCAGAGCAGGGTGGGTACAGGGACCCCGGCCTCCACCAGCATCCTCTCCACCCCGCCCCGCCCCCCGTGCTGATGGACTGACGGACGGACAAGTGCCTTTGAGTCCCACCCTGCCGCGGGTGCGCCAGGGCGGGGTCCCCGGAAGGTTTCCAGGGTGGCGTTCCAGCGTCACGATTTCCAGCCCGATCGAACCCTGCTGTTCTCAGCCGGGCGTCTGCCTTTGGGGACTGACAGCCGCAACGTGAGTGGTTTCGGGGCCGGGTGTCACCGCCTTTGCACCCAGAGAAATTCTGACCCTTGCGGCCTCTCTTCGGGGTGGGCGCTCTGCCCTCCTGGAGGAAGACTTTAAATAACTGCGCAGGCGTAGGTCGGCCCGCCGGAAAATCACCTTGTTTCCATGTAAATGTCCCCGCTCCTCAAACTTTAAGTGGGGAGAGAACACTGCTGTGTGTTCAGAGGAAATTTAAGGCAATCAAGTTGGAAACTGTTTCCACCGAAGGCCGAAAGGCAGACCGGGCAGAGGCGCGCGGTGACCGCAGCCTGCGTGTGTGTCGGGCGCAGGCCGCGCCTCGGGACCGCCTGCTCCTCTGCACCCGTGGGTTTGCCGTGGCTCTCCTCGCTGTCTGTAGCTCACACGTGTGCCTGTCACACGTGCCCATACGTGCGTGTGTGACGCCGACGCCCTGCGTGCACGTTGCGTGGTGTGTGTTTGCCTCGACTTGCTGGCGTTATTCTGGCCCATGGTGAGCCGGGCCCGCGTCTTGACGCCGCTGTACGCCCCGCGCATGGGAGCCGGTGGTCTGGACCCGCTGGTTCCCGGGCCCTTGTCTGGCTCCTTTGGTCCGAGAGCCGCGGTGACGTTTTCCATGTGCCGATGCTCAAGGCCATGAGCGATTGCCCGGGTGCTGAGGAACGTCAGAATTAAGACGGATGACCAGACTGAGAGGAAGCGAGTTGGCCTGTCTCTTTAATTAAGGCAAATTGAAGAAAAGACCTCGTGAACGTCAAGGCAAGGTCGGAAGACGGCATCAGCAGGCCATCCTGGCCGATCGCACAGCAATCGGTGTTTCAGCCCCTGGGGCCTGCGCAGTGGTCTCCACTGGTGGTGTGAGCAGGGCCCCGCGGCTGCAGCCCTCAGCTGTCACGCAGCCTGGGGCAGGGTGGGGAGGAGGGCACCCGGGGGAACCTGGCTGCACAGTGTCTCCTGGCCTCCAGCCTCGGACCTGATGGGACAGCCCAAGGACCGCTTCTTCCTGCGTCAGGGCTTCTGTCCGAGGCCAGGGCCTTCCTGGGGCTAGAGGAGCCCCGGCTTCACCACATCATGTTTCTCCCCACGCGGTGGGCTGTCTGGTGGGAGGCAGCGGGGTCCGCAGATGGGAGTTGGTGTCCTGGTGTGGCCAAGGTCCCCTGAACTCAGGACCCAGCCTCCCCATCTGCGTGGTGGATGCAGGAACAGCCCCTGCCTGGGGTGGGCACTGGGTGCGCTGGCCCCATGTCCCGCTGGCCCGCAGGGGAGTGCTCTGCTCCCTCCTGGCCTCAGGCTTGTGAGCGGATGGGAGAGTCTGTGGCCTCAACCACCCTCAGACCCAGGTGGGGGGGGTCCACCCGGGGTGCAGTGTCCTGCTCCCTCAGTCCCTGCTCTGGGGGGCTTCCCGGTGCAGAGTGGTGGGTCCAGGGGCCTCGAGCCCCCCTCCCAGTGGGAATCTGGTGCACACACCTTACTGGTGACAGCCACCTCGTTGGCCAGGCCAACCAGCTCTCTCCTCACCTCCACTTCCGCGAGAGTTTGGAACGGTAACAGGAGACGCTGAGATGCTCTCAGGAAACCACCCACAGTTCCCTGCACTCCCTCCCACCCGCTCATAGCCTGGCCTCCACTGCAGCTGTGGTGGGCTCCCCTCCCCACCCCCGAGGAAAAGGGGGGCAGAGAGGGGCATGGCTCTCGGGAGTTGGGCACCCGTGCAGACAGATGCCTTGGTCACACTTTCTCCGTAGATTTGCTCTGAGCTGAGGGGGCTTCCCTGTGGCTCAGCTGGTAAAAGAGTCCGCCTGCAATACAGGAGATCCTGGGTTGATTCCTCGGTTGGGAAGATCCCCTGGAGGAGGGAGAGGCTACCCACTCCAGTATTCTGGCTGGAGAATTCTGGGTCACAAAGAGTCGGGCAGCACTGAGCGACTTGCTTTCACTGAGTTGGCTGCACGCTGGTGCAGGCCTGACCCCCCATGCTGAGCTGGGAGTTCCTGATGGCGCCAGGTCACTGGTGTTTCAGGACATGCCTGCGGTGGGGTCCATGGTCAGAGGGCATCCGCCCTGTAAGCGTGACCCACCTCAGATGCTGGGCATCCAGGCTGCCCGGCAACATGCCCTGCAGGACTCGCAATGTGGATGGGTGGCTGGCTGGAGTGCTGTTGGGTCCGTTCTGGGTTTGTTGTCTAGAGGCAGAGCTGCCATCAGAACCTGCAAGTGGGTTTTTCACCTGAACACGAGTCTCCTCTTCTCAGGTGAGTTTTTAAGGGCGGGCTGGCCGGTTCTCAGGGAAGCCTCGTCAGCGTGTGGAGCCGCCAGAGCCCTCCCGCGTGGCTGTCCACCGGCCCACCTGCCTGAACCCTTGCTCGGAAGCTCTCACATGAGGCTCGGAATTTCCTGAGGAGACGGCCCCCCTGGCTTATTCTGGTGCCAGTTTCAGGCCAAGGACTGGGCCTTCTGGGGCCCCTCCCTCAGCCTTGCCAAAGGGCTGCCCGGCAGGTCCAGCCTCAGGGTCCCGAGAGCTTCAGCAGCCTGGGCCACGAGGATGTTGTGTTTCCTGTGGCTATCGGCCACGGCTCCTGAAATAGTCCTGAGAGGGTCTGGGAAGCCGGCCCAGCTCACCAGGACTGCTTCCTTGGGCTCGAAGGCGGGTGGTCTGTGTGGGGCTCGGGTGGGCAGCATCCCGGCTTGCTGCCTCTTCTCAAGCTCCTTGGAGCCTGCCTGGCTTCCTCCCGGCCAGGGGTGCTGCCGAGGCCTGCGGGTTTCCCGGCTTCCAGAGTCCTGCGGACATCGTGGCTCCTGGCTACCCACCACCCCTCCCGTGGGCTCTTGTCTCGGTTTTGGCTCTCCATCCGAGCATGACACTTTGAGGTCCGCTGGTCCCGGTGGCTCTGCGTCCCCTCCGCCTGCCTATAGTGGGCGCCCCTCTCCTGCGGGTGCTTGTCACGGCGCGGCCCTGTGGTCTCCGCCAGCTCAGATTCTACCGCCCTCCCGGGCTCTGTGTACTGACGGGCCTCAGCACTCGGGGGTGTAGCCTTGAGCCCAGCGCGTGTCCCACCAGCCTGCTGGCGTGGGGGACACCCGGCGTCCTAGCCCTTTGCTCTCAGCCGGCCCCTTGCCCCTCTTGTGCCCGCCGGCATAACTGGCTTCTTAGGGCCTTGCTGCCTGCGGGTGTGTCCACTGCGGGCCCCTGTGGGGGCCGAGGGCCCGGGTGAGGCAGGTCCCCGTCCAGCTACACGGTGGCAGAGTGCGGGGGATGCGGCCCTGCACCTATCGGGCGGGCCGGGCCGGGCCCTGGGGCTGTGGAGGCAGCGGGGCGGGCGGGGTGGTGCTCACCTGCAGGTCGGCCCCTGCAGGCTCCGCCTGAGTGGGTTAACGCCCGCAGTTGCCTTCCTATGGGTCTCTGCTCCTCTGCCCAGGGGGCAGTGCGCTGCGTTAGTGAGGCGACTGGGGGTCAGAGACTGCACGTGGAGCCGGCTGCCTCCTGAGAGCCGCGAAGCGCCCTGTGGGTTCGGTGACCCGGGGCCGTGCGTGTGCGCTCCCTGCAGCGCCCGGTGTGTGCAGCGCCCGGGCGTGCAGCGCGCCTCCACGGCACACCCTGGGGGCCTGTCTTGTAAAGGCGGGATTTGCTGTGGCCTCCGAGGCCCCGAGGATCCTGGGCCAGGGAGTCCACACAGCTCGGCTTCTGAAAGAAACCCCTGGACGGGACGCGTGAGCGGCGGGGCCTCTTCGGAAGTCGGCGCCGCGCGCTAGTAAGCTGCTACCTGCGTGCTAGTAAGCCGCTACCTGCGTGCTAGTAAGCCGCTACCTGCGTGCAGGGTGGAGGGCCGCGGCGGCCACCGGAGGGCGCCCCACGAACACGCCCGCTCCGCGCCCGCGGTCACTGAGCCGCTTGTCAGCCCGCTTGGAATCCGAATCCCCATCGGCTTCCTGCCTGGTGACTCTCGGGGTGGCGGGGGCGGGCGGTTTGGCCGTGACCCTCCCTCTGCCACCCGTGGAACAGCTGGGAAGCCCACACGCAGGAAGGGAGTGCCTGGTCCTGTGTCCCGCACAAGCGGTGTTGACGGAGGGCACAGCCGTGTGAGCAGCCCCCCGCCCCCCGGAGCCCTGCCCCCCTCGGCTGTGTGGGACCCACCCACCAGCAGGCCCGTGGACACACGTGGGCCCTCGGACAGCTCGGGGCTTATCCGCGTCGGAATTAAGACCCGCATGGTGCAGGGTCAGCCCTGCCAGCATGGAGGAGCTGCGGAGTAACCAAAAACGCCGGAGCTTGTTCACCTCGTGAGGGGAAAGACTTGTTTTGTGATACGTCTGTGTGCTGTTTAGCTGACATGTCGCATATCCCAGGAAACACACACATTAGAATCCAGAAATTGGCTAATAAGTATCAAGTAATTTAATCTTCAAACGTGTGGGTTTTCTTCCCCAGTTTCTCAGACACACCTGCAGCAACTCCAGCCATCTGGGCAGATGTAATGGGTTAGAAACGAGAGGCCCCCACATTTCCCGACTGATTTTAACTACAAGAACTTGATGTGTAATTTAGCATCTTAGTGACTTATTCCTGGTTTGTCCTTTGTCAGGTCCTTTATATAAAGAAACAAATGTTTGACTTTTTTTAATTTTTAAAAAAATTATGTTAGTCTTGGCTGTGCTGGGCCTTCGCTGCCGCACACACGTTTTTCCCTAGTGTTGGTGAGCAGGCTGCTCCCCGGTTGTGGCACACGGGCCCCTCGTCGTGGGGGCTACTCTTGTTGCAGAGCACGGGCTGCAGGCACACAGGCTTCAGTAGGCCTAGCGCGAGGGCTCAGGAATTCCGGCTTGCCAGTTCCAGAGCAGGTGCTCAGTAGTTGTGGCCATGGACCCAGGGGCTCCGCAGCACGTGGGATCTTCCCGGACCAGGGATCGAACCCGTGTCCCCTGCATTGCCAGGAGGCTTCCTACCCACTGCGCTACCAGGGAAGTCCTGACTTCTTGATAACATCTGCCACAATTAGCAAAAGACCTAGTTTCTTAGAGTAAGTTTTATAACCTTCATGAAATAAACCCAAGGTTAAATTCAGCTTTGGGGATCCTGAGTCATGAAGCATGGTAACATCAGTGAGTTTGTCTGTTGACAGAAATAAGGTCATTAAAGCCGGTCAAGGGCTTTGCTGGTGGTCCAGTGGTTAAGACTCCATGCTTCCAATGCAGGCGTTGTGGGTTCGATCCCTGGTCAGAAGCTAAGATCCCACATGCCACACAGTCAAAATATATACATACTAATGGAGGTTTTTTTTAAAGAAAAAGGACAGAGTGCACAGTCTGCCCCCTACATTTTCCAAATAGCTCCTCATTCTCTTCTAAATGCCTCAAGTCTATATACGGCCATACAATCCCAAACCTGCCTGATCTCATTGAAATGGTTCAAAATTCATTCAATTTTTTAGCAACCGTGGCAGGAGTACTAGGAATCAAACATACTGGGGCAGCAAGAAGTGACCCAGAATTCAGCATGAGATTGTCAAGCCAACGTCCATGGAAAGTAGATTGTTGAGATGCTAGTGGCTGAGGCGAAGCTGGGCTTGCTCCTCTAGTTGGGGGGCATAGGGGGCTTCAGAACGCAGCAGCAGCAGGAGTGGAGGGGTCTGTACCGAGACCCCGGCTCATCATCTGTCAGAAGTAGAGGTGGACACAGGACAGAAACGTGTGGCTGCTACCGTGTGACACCCTCCCCCCTGGAGACCAGTCAGCTTGCAACCAGAGCCACTGAGAAACTGAAATAAGTGATTTTAGGCCCCCTGCGCTGTGTGGGGGAAACCAGATGGGCTGAGGGGTGGGGGTGGGGCTGCAGGCAGATCTGGGCCCTTGGGGCTCACCCTCTCCAAGGAACCCCTGGTACGGGAGCACAGCCGCTTCTCAACGGGCTCCTGCTCCCCCTAGGTGGCACTGGCTCTGGGACCCTGAGGAGGGCACCCAGCCCCCCTCAGCACGGCTGCTGCTGTCTCGGGGTCCCCATGGGGGGACGTGCTGGGAGAGCGGGAGGCATCCGCCTGAGGCCCTGGAATTTAAGGAGAGCTCCTACCAGGCCCTGGGACCGTGGAGCAGCCAGCCGGCATCTGTGCTCGTCACCGCCAGGAGCGCCCAGAGACCTCACCAGTTCCTGCTGCTCTGTCCCCCAAGGCTTACTGCAGCCTGAGTCCAGCGTGTGTCCGTAGTTCTGCATAGGCCTCCAGCCTGGAAGGAAATCAGTCTGCAGGTAGAAAAGCATGCACCTCACTCTCTTGGCTCGACTTCCCAAGAGAAGGGGGCCACTGGGGCAGTTTTCCCAACAGACCCGCCGAGAACAGCAGCCTGGCCCTGGGCAGCGTGTGTTTATGGCAGCAGCCGGGCGGGGGTGGCGCCCAGCATCCCATTCATATTTCATCTGAAAGGTGTCCTACCCAGACTGCAGCCTTGAGAAACATACCTTTGCTTTTAGGGTGTTTTGGGTTCAGAACAGCGTTGGGTTGGGGGGCTGTGATTTCTTCGTGAAGACGTGAGGAGGGGAGGGGAGGCGCCACCACGCCCCTACAGCTGACACAGAAGGCAGGGTGCGGGAGAGGGCGAGGGGTGGTGGGCGGGCTCGGCACCCCAGGCTGGTTGGGTTGTCTAGACTGCATCTTCCGCCTGTCCGGGGCCCTGCAGCCCCGTGAGCCCGCCCGCGCAGATCCATCTTTCCTGTGGGCAGGCCCCTGTTTTCAGGGTTAGAAATCCTAACAGCGTTTTCCTCCCTTCACCTTATTGACACTTACCTTTGGTGCACACTTTGGGGAGTCGTTCAGGACAGACTCTCCCTGGACCAGTGCCGGCAGGGGCACACCTGGCAGCCGCAGACGCCCCATCCGACCCCTCCCGCCAGGCCCACGCACCCCAGGAAGCCTGCAGTCCTGGTTTGCCCTGCGGTCGCGAGGCCCGCCACCCGAGTGTGTTGGAGTTTCCTTCATTTTAATACCTTCTGACTTTCCTATCAAACGTCTCTTCATAAAACAAGGGGGGGGGGCTAGTATTTTAACAGTACAAAGTATAAATACTGGCGTTAGGTTTTCATTACTTCATTTGCGCCTGAGGGGAAGCAGGCTGCTGCGGGCGCGGACCTGAAAGTTGTGTGCAGGAGACGAGCACACCCAAGGGCGGCCGGGCACCGAGGACACAGCCCATCCTCACACAGGGCGCCTGGGGAGCTCCATGGGGCTGCGCCTGGTTCTGTCTCCAGGGGCCGAGGGAGCAGGGGCTGGAGTCAGCGTCGTCTCCTGGACGCCTGACCTGGGAGGAGGAAGCGAGCCTCGGGCACAGGGGACCGATCACCGCGGGCTGTGCTTCCGGCCAGTGCGGCCCGCCCCGCCCCCGGCAGTGTCCCTGGAGCAGCGTCTGTGCCGTCACTGGCTGTGCCCCCGCTGGGTCTATGCCGTCACCGGCTGTGCCCCCGTTTGGTCCGGGGAGCAGCTCCGGTGCCCACGGCGCAGCTTCTTCATCAGTCTCCGGAGCTTGCCGGGGAAGTTTCTGTCCAGGTGGCGGTACAAAAGCGGCACCACAGCGCTGCTGGCGAAGGCCAGGAACCTGGACAGGTCCTTGGCAAGGAGCAGCGTCCCCACGTGGTGCCCATCCACTGGCTTCCCCCGTGCTGCCAAAACCGTGCGCCCCAGGAGCGTCAGGTAGTGGGGCGTCCAGAGCCCAAACTGCGTGCACACGGTGGCCACCAGCAGCCTGTGCGCCGAGGGGTCCGGGTGGCCCGCGTCCCGGTCGAGCGGTGTGTCCTCCTTGCGGACCCGCGCCAGGAGCACGAGCGCGTAGAGCGTGGCCAGGCCGGGCACCAGGTAGCCGACGAGCAACATGATGGCGTCGGCCGCCGCCGCGTCCCGCATCCGCGAGCACTCCACCAGCCTCGCGGCCACGTGGCTGCAAATGTAGAAGAGCAGGGAGGAGAAGCCGGCGAGCAGGGCGCCGCCCCAGACGAAGCCGCACACGTGCCGGGTGTTGTAGACACTGGACATATAGGTGCGTGGCAGCGCGCGCTCGATATAGCAGTCCAGGCCCAGCAGTGCCGTGGAGTAGAGCGTCACCAGCGCCGCCACATTGAACAGCACCAGCAGCGAGACGTGCACCTCGCTGCCCAGGTCCCAGGCGGCCCCGCCGGTCGTGCCGGGGCCCAGTAGGTGCGCGGGCGCCAGGGCGCAGAGCAGCAGCCCCGCCGCCGCCATGTTGGCGAAGTAGACGTCGGGCATGGTCATGCCGCCCGGGTCGTGCAGGTTGGCCAGCAGCAGCAGCGCGTTGTAGCCCAGGCCGAGGGGGACGCCACCCAGCAGGTAGAGCAGCGACAGTGCGGACAGCGCCCGCTGGACGTGCAGGCAGGGCAGCGGGTCGTCGCCGCCGGTGCTGTTGAGCGGGCAGCTCCACATGGCGGGCTGTGGGGAGAGCAGCGCGTGAGTCCTTCGCGAGCACAGAGCGGCCCCCGCCCCAGAGGCCGGCTGGAAACGGGGCTGCGCATGTTTTCTGCGACTGAAGGCGCCTTCGCTGGAAGCTGTGACGGCCCTAAAAGCCAAGTGGGCTTCCTTGACCCTGTTTGCCGGGAAACCCACAGCCCTGGAGCCGTAAGGCGTCTGCTGCCACCTTGTGGCGCCTGGGCCACGTGAAAAAGGCCGGGGGGAGGGGGGGGGTGACTGGGTGTGGACCCCAGGCCTGGCCCCGCAGCCCTCCTCGCGGGATCCTCAGCCTCTTTGAGGCTGCGGCAGCCCTGCTGGGCGCATCCTTCCTTGCTTTCAGTGACTGCCGAATCCTGTGACCCCACCCCTCCCCACCCTGCGTCTGTGCCCAGCAACCCGCCTCCCTCGCGCCGCTTGGGCAGCGCTGGTATGCCGCGCCAGAGCACCGGCACCCCTGTCTTGAAGCCCAGCTGCCGCTGGAGCCCTGGGGAGGGGCCGGAGGTGGTCTGCACGTGCACCTGGTGCAAGGCGGGTGGGAAGGGCGTCCTTCCCGTTTCCTCCCTCCCAGCCTGGAGGGGTCGGGGCGGGCGTGCGCTGAGGTCTGGGTGGGCCTTGGCCGGCGGAGGCGCCTTGGTGGTAAGGGAAGAATAGACTTTCTTGAGATATACGTGAGTCCTGGGGCGGGGGCGGGGGAGGGGTCCTCCACTCCACGTCTTCTGAGCCCACCGGGCTTCCTGCTCTCAGAGCGAGGCCAGCAACCCTCTGGGGAAGACCCTGGCCTCCCAGGTCCAGGGTGCCGGCAGGAGCCCCAAGCAGGGCCGGGCCTGAGGGGTCCTCGGAGCCCTCGTCCATCCTCTTCTAGCTGATCCGCTGCTCGTTTCCCTCCTGAATGCCGGCAGGCTCCTGCGCGCTGAGCTGAGGCCTGGGTGGTGCTGGGCCGGGATGCTGGTCCATAGAGCATCCTGTCCGTGCCTGACCAGCCCGCCCCCCGCGCGCAGGCGCCTGGCCCGGCTCCCGGGCCTCAGTCCCTCCCCTCCTGCCTCGCTGGGATCCTGTTTCCCCGTGCGGAGTGCTCCTCGGCGAGGGGTGGGTGTGCGCGCGTCCGCCTCCTGGTTCCCGCGGTGCCCCTCCTCCCTAGGCAGGTGCAGCTGTGCCTCCTGTCTGTTTACAGGCAGTTTGGAACCTTGAGGGTTGTATAGGGAAGGGCCGGCACACGGGATGGGCACCCTGCCCACAGGCTCCCCTGTGGCCCGGCGGGGGTCTCCTGCTGCGCCTGCCCCTCCTGGTGGTTTCCACCCACCTGGAAGGCAGGCTCGGCCAGGGGAGGCCCTCTGTGATGTTGGGTGGGCACTGGAGGGCCCACAGGCCTGGGGGCAGAGTGAGGGAGGCAGGGGTCGCGCTGGGGGGCCCTGCCCTGCTGGAGATCCGCGCGGTTCTTGGGAGGTGGTCACACGGAGCAAATCTGCTCAGAACTTTTTTCAAGAGCTCACATGCTTAAATGGCCAGCTTGCTTGGCCTGAGAGGGACTGTGGTGTCTCTGTGGTCAGTGCTGGGTTTTAAATTAAAAACCCACCTGAGTTGCTGTTTTCTGGCAGCTCATACACACAGAACCTGGAACTTATGCCCACAAACTACAGACAGCTCTGCGTATCCTGTCGGCATCCACCTTGGGGACACGGCTGACTTCAGAGGCAGCTCACGAGCTACGAGTGCCAGTTTCCTTTGCTTTCAGCCTATCTTCGCTTTTTGTCCCCGGATTCTTCCCGGAGACCCCTTGTCTCCAGGTGTCACACAGGGCCAGGGTGGGGACGCCTGTCGGGGGTGCCTGGCGTTTTTCCCCTCACCGCGTGGGGGCGCGGGTGAGAAGGGCAGGAGGCAGACTGCCAACGCAGGGGCGAGGCACCGAGACGCTTACTGGGAGGGTGGTGCCCACAGGCTCTCGGGGACCCGGAACAGCAGCTGCGCCCCAGCACCCCCAGACTTGCCGTCAGCAGCTGTCACTTTGGGAGTGTCTGCCCACCCCAGCTGTGGGGCAGCTGGCCAAAGCGCAAGGCCTCTGACTGGCGTCCCTCCGTGTCCAGGGTCCCTGTGCTGCCCCTGCGGATCCCCGCCCCCGCCTCCCGAGTCACCCCACTTCCCTTTGTGCTCTGGCTCTGCGCTTGCTGGAGTCTGGGAACAGGCTCCCCTCCCCCGAGGCCCTGTGAGGAGGGGGCCTGAGAACAATGGTGGCCCCCGCCCACCACACTGGCTTGGGCTGGGCTGGGCTGTCTTTCCAGTTACCAGCTCTCTGTTCACTTCCTTCCTGAGAAAGGGGAAGTTGGACGGCAGCCAGAGACCAAGATTCCAGGCAGGGCTCTCTGTGGTCCTGGCTCCCCCCAGGGGCGGGAGGCAAGGCCAGGTGGGCCCTCAGCGGCCGAGCCCTACCCCCAGCCTTGCTGGCGCCATGGGCCCTCGCTGTCCCCGCATGGCAGGGCTGACAACACCACCTGGGCCGCCTGTCACCCGCTGCAGCTCTGACCAGCTCCGGGGGGCAGGCGGGGCCAGGAGCCCCACGGCCTTGTCCAGGCTAACCCTAACCCTATCACCCTGCCCCAGAGCCATCCTGACAACACGGGTCAGAGCTGCCCACTGCCGCGCGGGCTTCCCAGCTCCCCTCCTGCCCCTCCCACCAGCACCCCCGCCCACTGCCCACCCAGCGGCCTGTCCACACCTTTGCAGACCTGCCTGCAGGTGCCCCGGCCGGCCTGGCCACCTTCCTCCCGTGCATGGTGGGGCCTCCCTGGGCAGCGGCCCCACCAGCCGCGTCCGTGCAAGATGCTGTCCACGGCCCCTTCATCCGACAGGGCATCAGGGGCCCTGCCCCAGGGCCCTCCAGGACTCCCATGTTGCCAGCCTGGCCAGGGCCTGATTCTGCCCAGAACCCCTGCCTCTGCCGGGCCGGGCCCGCGCCTCCCCCAGGCCTTCTGCCCCCTCTGCCAGGTCCAGGGGACATACAGGTGTGCGCGTCTGGTGGGAGTCATCCCCTCATCCTCGGACCCCCACCCGTGGGCGTCCCTCTTCTGTGGCGGGCGTGCCCAGCCAGGCCTGTGGCCAGCCTTTGTCCATGGAGCAGGGGCGCGTGCAGGCGTGTGGCGTGGTGTCACAGCGAGGCCAGCAGTGGGACTGCCCGGCCCTGGCGCCGCGCAGCCCGAGGGGAGGGCTGGTGGGCTCCGGCAGCCTGGCTCACTCCCTGGTCGTCGTCGTGGCCCGGCAGTCACCGTGCCCCGTCTCTCCCGACGGGGTGAACGTGACTGAAGGTGACTTGCATCCCCACACTGAGTGTCTATCTGTCGTCTCTGATTGCGTTCCTGGGGCAGTGGCCCTGCCTGGCCCCAGGGACTGCCACGCGCCCGCCTTCCAGCTGGTCTCGTTCCAGGGAGTGGAGAGGTCTTCACAGCCTTGGGCCAGGGCGGTTACCGCCTGGGCCCAGCAGTGGACTGGAGAAGGGAGAGCAGCCAGCCTGGCAGAGCAGAGGGTGCCCCGCCTGGGGAGGGCACCTGACCCTCAGGCGGACCCTGACGTGAGCACAGGGTGGCAGCGCTGCTGTGGCATCGGGGAGGTGGCCCCTGCTCTGCTCTGGGCCTGAGCACGAGCTCCCGGCATGGGATGTGTCGTCCTCGGTGCCTGGGCGGGTGCCGGCCGTGCTGACCCGAGCCAGCGTGCTGGGCAGACCAGGCCTCGCAGCACTCGAGGGGACACTGGGCTGGGGGCGCGTGTCTAAGCCCCACTGCACTGAGGGCTGCCTGCCTCTTACACTCTTGTCCTCTGGGGAAGCAGCTCGATCGCGCCCCCTGGACCGACTCAGACCTCCCCTGGGAGGGGCGCACGCTGCCTGGTGGGGGCTCCCGGGCGCCCTGCCCGCAGCTGCCTGGCTTGGGTCCCCAGTCAGGCTGTGGGGAGGATAGGGTGAGGGGGTGAGGCCGTGAGCACAGCCCTCCCTGGTGCTGGGTGTGGAACAGCGGGTCCTCACCTCCCACACATTTACGCTGCTGTGTGGCCTCCCTCAGACTGCCAGCTGCCGCGCGGGGAGAGGAGATGGGGGAGGGAGGGCGGAGTGCGTGGGGGGACACAGGCCAAGGGCAGATTCCCACGGGGGTGGGGAGGGGGCCCTGCCACAGCTCAGCGGCCTGGGGCCCCAGGGCTGCTGTAGGAACAGGCAGCTCGTCTCTGGAGCCGCGCTTGCTGAGGTGGAGTCCCAGCCCCACGGGGTCCGGGTCCTCCCCGATGGCGCCCTGCTTACTGACACCCCTTCTTTCATTCCCTGCCGGCAAGGACCGCGCGCCTGGGTTAGCTGCTGGAAGCATTTTGAGGCCAGATGTCAGCATCTTTTCTTCTTGGTCTTTTTTTTTTTAAAAGAGCCTAGAACTGTATAAACTAACCCTTGAAAAGTGAATGTCCACAGGCAATGAAAAGCCTTGCCCAAACGCAGGGCTACAGTGCATGGTGATCTCCATGGAAAGAGGGGTGCCAGAAGCGCAGCAGAGCAGTGGCGGGCGGGGGCTCCCCAGCGACCCTGTGGCACACAGCCTGCCAGACTGAAGCACAGCTAACTCCCATCCAAGGTCGCCGACCTCATCCTACTGCACCTCTGTTCCCGCCTGCCCAGAGCACCCCAGAGAGGGAGCTCCGTGACCGGTGTCCCGCAGCCTGCGAAATGGCCTCAAAGGGCCTTTCCCCAAGGCAAGCTCGAGGACCCACCGGCAGAAGGGCGGGCAGAGCAGAGGCTGGGAGGTGGGCGCAGGGCCCCGAGGCCAGGGCAGTGTGTCCTGGTGGGCGCCGGCCCGGCCCGCCTGCCGCTGTCCTGGAGACCCGCCGTGTACTGTGCCTGGACGTCGGCCGAGCGCTCTGGAGCCATCAGAACGCGTTGAAAGTGGCTCCTCAGTGTCTGTTCCCTTTGCGATAATGGGCAGAGGCTCTGGCTGCAATTAACATCCAGCTGGTAGGAGCCAGACGCTCCGGAAAAGCTGATGTTTTCATAGGTTTTCAACATAGAGAGCTTACGCATGCTGATTGGTATCACAGACGCTGTGCCTTCCTGGGCTGCGATAAGCAACGGTTTATCATACACTTAGGGTGTCTTGGTTTTTGTAGACTGTTGCTTTTTAAGGTTCTGAATTAGAGGGCAGTGAGCGTGAAGCAGGCAGCGTCTCCGGTTCTCCCGGGAAGAGAATGGGCTCGCCCGCCAGTTGGGAAGGGCTGCGGGCAGGGGGAGCAGCCGGCCAGGTTCTGGCCCACCCCAGGCCCCAGAGTCTCCCTGGAAGAATATGGACCCATGTTCTCCTGCTTGTGGAGCACTGTTCCTTGGCTTTTTTCCCTTTTTGTCTCCTGGCTAATTTTCTGAGGTTAGCGCTCCTTCCAGCGAGCAGGGGAAACAGACGGAGAACTTCCCGTCTCCGCGGGCACCCGGTCAGGCCCCGCCCAGCCTGTCACGTGTGCTGTTACCTGGGGGAGCACTGGGAGCAGAGCCGCAGACCTTACCGCTGCCTGTGGTTCTTTCCAAGGGAGGAACCAGCAGTCACTTTCGCTCCTTACACTTGGTCTAATAGTAACAGTTGCTTCCTTGGCTCTAATTAAAACTGGGAAACTCCTGTGTGCTCTCTGCCCTCCCACCACGTGTGTGGGGTGAAGGAGACCCCTGTGGGACAGCACAGAGCAGCTGACCCTTTGCACCCTGTCCTGCTGCTCACTCGAAGGGGGTTCTGTCCACAGGTCCCCGGGGGGCAGAGGAGGGACCTGAACTCTGCCCCTTGACAGCATCGCATTTTCAGCATCTCAAATTAGAGCAAAAATTCACTTCTACTCCTTACACTGAACTCCCCTGCTCTGCAACGCCTGAGGCCCCACGGACACCTGCTGCCGCCCAGGTGCGCGAGCGGCTGCAGCCTTGAGAGGGGCAGCAGCGGCGGCCAGCGAGGGGAGATGGCACCACACGCCGTGTAAGGAGGAAGCACGCTTCTGTCCCGGGCAGAGCACGACAGCCCCACCCCCAGGACACGGCCCTAGTGGGCTGCAGGGGCATGAAAGGCCAGGCGGCAAGTTGTTTGCTGAGGTTTCCAGATGACATCCCAGGGCCTGGAGGGTGTGGCTGCTGCCTCCCCAAGGAGCGCCTTCCTCTCAGGCCCCGGAAAGTGGCTGGCCCCTTGTCCCACCTGGAATCACGATGCATATTTGCTGGCAAGAACCTTGGCAGGTTTGTCCCTCTTTCACTATATAATAGCTTTAAGCAGCTCTAGGGCTCTCCTGACGGCTCAGCGGTAAAGAACCTGACTCCCAATGCAGGAGACGCAGGTTTGATCCCTGGGTTGAGATCTCCTGGAGAAGGAAATGGATACCCACTCCAGGATTCTTGCCTGGGAAATCCCATGGACAAGAGGAGCCTGGCAGGCTGTGGGATATGACTTGGCAACTAAACTACAGTGATAAGCAGTGCTATGTTCAAACCTAAAACCCCACCACTCAAGTCCAGTGGACGAATGTGCCTTTCTCCCATCACCTACCTGCCAGGGCTTCTGAGTTCCAGGGACCCCAAGTCAATGCAGAACGCTGGGCTCATCTCTCCTCTGGATGTTTCTGTGACCCCCACGGCGTCAGGACAGCAGTGGTCAAGGGCAGGGCCCCAGCTTCCTGTCCATGACTCGGCACAGTATGCATGCACCAGATGGGAGCTATGATTTTTAAAAGCCTGTTATCTCTAGAGGCTTTCTTCATTTAGCGAGATACCAGAGGTTCCAGTTTGGAGCGCCAGACCCAGCAGGCCAGGGAGCATGTGACTGTCCCCAGGGCATAGTTACTACTACAGCCTCTTTCTCCTCTTGGTAGTGACCGGTGCCCCAGTGAAGACCCCGCTGAGACTGCAGAGTGTCGGGTCCCTATCCTGTGTGAGCAGCCAGGAGCGTGGTCAGTCATCGAGTCCAAGCACTGGTATCTGCAGAGGCCTGGCCAGCAGGCTGCTAGCTGCCTGGGGACTCAAGGCCAGCCTCACGGGCGCCACGGACACCGTGGGGAGTAGGGGGCCGCTGCTCCGCCAAGATGTGGTGGCCCAGGGCTGCCAAGCAAGTGTGCGTCAGGTCCCGACTCACCCTCCGTCCCCCCAAAGCTTGGTTAGATGACTGGGACCAGTGTCCCACTGAGAGAACCCAGCCACCATGCTCCTGTCATTAGCTTGGTGTTGGGTTTCTTGTCCCAGGTCAGTGGGCGGTCTGAGGCTGGGGCACTGCCTTCTCAAGTTTTGAAGGAGCCTCCAGCCCCAGGGGTTTTTATCTTTTTATCAAGTGTCCTAGACACTTGATATCTCCATTTAGATGCTGTTACAGAACTTCCCAAGATTTTGTCATCATAAAAGAGACGAAAGTTACAGCCACCGTGACCCAGAAACAGGCGGTCAGCCCCCCGCAGGACATGTGAGGAGCCCGTGGTGCTGCCGAGCCGCCTACGCGGCCAGCAGCTCTCAGCGGCCCGGACAGGTGAATGACCGCAGGGCAGCGGCCCGACCGGCCGGGCGCCGCGCGGCTGGAGGGCAGCCACGGGAGGGGACAGCGCTCGGGCGGGGCCGAGGGGACCCGGGAGTCGGAGCGGAGCACTGGCCGCCGCGTCCCCGCGCCGCTCCCCGCGCGGGCCGAGCCCCCGAGTGTGCCCACCGCCCCCACCCCACGTTCGGCGCCCACTCACCGGCTCGCTGGGCCGCGGGCCGCTCAGTCGTCGCGGGAATGGGCAGCTCCGGGCTCCGGGAGTCGGCGGGGCTCACGGCGCGCACGCCGCGCGGGCCTGTGTACACACGTGACCGCGCCGCGCCCGCCCCGCCCCCGGCACGGCCCCCGCCCGCCCCAGGCTCCGCCTTGACCCTGGCCCCGCCCCCGAGCCTGCCCACCCCGGGCTCCGCTCTGGCTCTGGCCCCGGCCCCGCTCTGGCTCCGCCCCGCCCGGAGTCCCCCCACCCCGACAGACTCCCCGGCCGCCGGGTGTCCGGTGCGCTTGGCCGAGGTCCGCGGGCGGGCCGGCTCGCTGAGTCAGACGCGCTCTAATCTGCAGGGGACAGACACCCCGCCCTCGAAGGTTGTAATCGGGGCCTGCCAGGCGCACCTGCTCCTCTGCCCCAAGTGTGTTTGCTGGCTCCACGCTCACCCCTCACTTCCTGGCTTGAGGAATTTCTTTGTAAACAACTGTCCACAGGAAAACCATTTAAAGAGACAGTGCGCTGTTTGCAGCCTAATTAATTCCTTAGCTGCTGCTCTAATTAGGTGTTGGAAAAGTGACAAGAACAAGGCCGTTTCCTCTGCTATAAGGCTTGTGCTGTAAGTGCTCCTAGCGACGCGTTCTGGCTCCGGCGCTAAGAACATTCTTTTCCGACAACCCAGGTGTTCGGGTTGCAGCACTAACGCCGGTTTGCTGCGAGACCAGGGGCTGGTGGAACAGGAAAAATGAGCATCGTGGCGGAGGCTGGCCCTAGGTGGTGTCAGGGTCCTGCTCTCTGGGCTCAGGGCTCCTTAGGCTACCCTGCTTCACAGGACAGCTTCCTGACCACGGATCAGAGAGGGAAGCTGGCGGTCAGCTAGGGCACCAGATTGCCTCTCCCTCTCTGTCACAGCCACTTGGAGAGCCCTAGGGCCCCACCCGCCGCTTGGCTCTGTTGTCATTACCGTAACCTGCTTCTCACCCCAGCACTGTCCTTGTGGCCGTGGGTATCCAGCCATGGGGAAGACAGGGGTGTGGTCAGCCGGCACTGACATCCGGCAGGGAAGGAGGACAGGCTCGATGCAGGTTTCTGTTCTGGGCCCTCACAGCAGCCTTTCAAGGTGTATGAGCCTCCTTTCATCAAGTCTGAAACCCCGTCAGTGCTGCGTGCGTCAGAACTTAAGGACCAGTACGAGAGCAGTCTGATCCTGTCCATCATAGGAAGCGTGCTGACCTTAGAGTTGTTAAAGTGAGGAGCCATTCCTTACTGTTGGTGGAAAACAGTACCCTCCTCCTCTTGAACTGTACTGAGGCTCAGAACTTACCAGGGTGCGCGAGGCCGCACGGCAGAGCGGAGGCGGAGTCTGCGCCCAGGTGGCCTTTGCTTTCTTAGGACTGTGGGTCGTCCTGCCAATGTGCTTAAGCAGTGCTGCGCCTCCTTTTCTGAAGAGCCTCGGAGCCCGGAGTTCCTAGTCAGAGACCCCAGGCTGCCAGGGGTGCTCTGCACCTGGCAGAGCTGCGACCATAACTGGGGAAAGCGGCCCTCTAGGCCTTGGGTCGCCCCACTGCCTTATCTGCAGAGAAAGACTTCCTCCACCACGCAGGCTCCTGGCCAGGGGGAACGGCAGAGTTTGTGCGTGTCGGAGATCTTCAGAGTGGACCCACCCTCCAGCCAGGAGCAGATCAGCGTTCTGTAGCTCGGGAATGTAAACGCGCTCCGTGGGGCTTCAGCTCTGCGGCCCGCTGCCTGCGCGGCTGCGCCGTGCTAGAGGCAGAGCCGCGGGAAGCTGGTGCCGCTCCCGGGGCTTCCAGCTGCATGGCTAGGGTTGACTTCTGAGAACTACATGGAGTCGGCCTCCGCACTGTTTCTGGTGAAGCCCCCAAGAAGCTGTCCTGTGCCCCTAGGCCCCAGGCCTCCACCGTTGTGGCCACACAGGCCACGGTCACCAGGCTGGTGCCCTGAGTGTGCGCCACGCCTCGGATGAAGGGAGACTGCAGCCTGGCGCTCTGCTATGGTGCGGAAGGCTGCTCACCAGGCTGCAGGCGCAGCCAGCCCTCCCGCTTGCCCTGGAGCAGCAGTGACCCCGGGGGGGGGGGGGGGGGGGCAGTGCTGCACGCCGGGGGCTCTGGGCTGCCTGCCGCCTGGGCCTCCCTCTCTGTCGCAGCAGAAGGGTCTTCCTTTTGAAGATGCACCTTTTCAGAAACGGCACACCGATGGGGAAGTGTGATTCTCTGTGACATGTGAGTCAAGAGCAAGGAGCGTGTAAGTTCACCAGTTAGTTCTGAGTGTGGCTTATGGAAAGGTCACATGTTTTGACATCTCTGTGGCTCTGTTACTGCAATGTCTTCTTGCTCAAGCCCAGGTCATTGTAGTCGGCTTCGATGAGGAAGCCTGGGGGGCCTGGGGGGGCTGGGGGTAAACATGAGCGAACGGCTGGGCCCAGGAGTCTGCGTGGCCGTCCTGGGTCACCCCCCTGTTGGTGCAGCTGCCTCACTGCCCTTGGTCTGCACGATCTGCTGCCCCCCAAGTCTGGTCCCATTCGGCCTCTGTCAGCACATCTTCTGTCCTCCCTGGAAGCAGATCTCCCCGTTCCTAACCCAGGGAGCACCGAGGGTGGGCGTCTGCGGGGTCCCTGCCCATGCTGCGCCTTTCCCTGGCCTGGGGTAGACCAGTGGCTCCGACAGGTCAGTGCACTGACCAGGCCCGGCCCCTGGGAGCCCCCAGCTGGCCTGAGGCAGGCACCGAGCCGAGGCTCTGGGGGCGCCGGGAGTCAGCAGTGGTGCCTGGCCCCAGCGCTCTGTCTGCCTGAGGCTGATGGGCGCCCTGGCATGGCCTTGGTGGCACTTCTTAGGTCTGGGAGACGTGGTCCCTCCCAGGAGCCCCTGGACCACCTGGTGGCAGTCAGGTGGGGGGAGGGGCCTCTCTGGCTCTTAGGTGTCCCAGTCTGCGTGTCCAAAGGACCATCCCCTGGTGGCTGGCCCCACAAGGACCCTGCTGGAGAGAGCCTGGCTCCCCATGGGGAAGGCAGTCTGCCCCATGCCAGGATCCTGACCGAGGCCTTAGGGGACAGTGGGTGGGGGTCTTGGTTTTTACCCCCTAGGACCTGTTGAAATGAAGGTGGTGGGGGAGGGGAGCTGGCAGACTCCCCTGCACAGGAACACCGGCTCAGGACTGAGGCTGGGTGCTGGGCATCTGTGCAGGCTGGCTCCCCACACATGCCCTACTCCTTCTGCCTGGGATGGCCAGCCGGCCGTCACCGAGCTGCGCACTAGATCTCGGGACACAAGGTCAACATACAAAGTCAGCTGTGTTTCTGTGCATTAGCCATGAATGCTCGGAAACTGACATTTAACGTGACAGTGTGGTACCATTCCTACCAGCCGGCCTTGTGCGGGGTTTCCCTATCATTGGGCACTTGCACTATTCACGGAACAGACTTTCCCATGCAGGAGCCCCCGCTTGTGTCCAGGGGTAACGCTGGGGTTTCTCAGGGAGCCCTCCTTGGCCTCTTCCCCCTCACGCTCTTTCCTAACCCCACGCAGGCGGCTCTGCCTGCCGTCATCGGGAGGCCAGAGGGCCGCCAGCCTGGCTCTTGGACTCAGGGGTGGCGCCCCCTAGAGGGAGAGTGCCCCCTGGTCCTCTTGCAGGGTCAGAAGGGTGGGTATGCATGCCTGGTGGGGAGCAGGGGGAGGAGACGGGGTAGTGCCCCCTAGAGGGAGAGTGTCCCCTGGTCCTCTTGCAGGGTCAGAAGGGTGGGTATGCATGCTGGTGGGGAGCAGGGGGAGGAGACGGGGTAGTGCCCCCTAGAGGGAGAGTGCCCCCTAGAGGGAGAGTGCCCCCTAGAGGGAGAGTGTCCCCTGGTCCTCTTGCAGGGTCGGAAGGGTGGGTATGCATGCCTGGTGGGGAGCAGGGGGAGGAGACGGGGTAGTGCCCCCTAGAGGGAGAGTGCCCCCTAGAGGGACAGTGCCCCCTAGAGGGAGAGTGCCCCCTGGTCCTCTTGCAGGGTCGGAAGGGTGGGTATGCATGCTGGTGGGAGGCAGGGGAGGAGACGGGGTAGTGCCCCCTAGAGGGAGAGTGCCCCCTAGAGGGAGAGTGTCCCCTGGTCCTCTTGCAGGGTCGGAAGGGTGGGTATGCATGCTGGTGGGAGGCAGGGGAGGAGACGGGGAAAGGTGTGGGGGACTGTTGTGGCCCTTGGAGCTTGGTAGGGACGGTGCCCCTAAGGTTGCCCCTAAGGCTTGGCAAGTGCCACTCTGGCAGGCTTAGAAATTTTGAAATAAATATTTATTAGTGGTAAACAAAAAACCAATGACAGTATGGTTTGATGGAGGGAGAGACACATATTTGAATAGCGACCCCGAAGCTACCCTGTATCAGCAACTTGATTTTTGACAGAGGTTCAAGAGTAAGTTAAAGGAGAAAAAAAGTAAATTCAGTGGAGAGTCTTTACGACGAACGGTGCTGCAGTAATAGGACAAGCAGAGAAAAAGATGTGCAGACTCCTTGGGGTCCTCTGTGTTGACCGTCATCCCGCCTGTAGACAGACATTGAATTTCTTCCTTTCCAGTCTGAGCGCCTTTGATTTTACTCCCTTGCTTTATTGCACTGGCTAGAACTCGTAGAGCTCTGTTGAATAGTGCCAGTGAGAGTGCATCTCCTCACCCTGTTCCCAACCTGCTGGGGGAGGGGGGCCAATCTGTGTGTTATTTACCAAGTTGAGGAAGCTCTCCTCTATTACTAGTTTTCTGAGAATGTCTATCATGAGTGGGTTTTTAATTGTGTCAGGTGCTTTTTCCATGACAGTGGATACAATCATGTGATATTTCTTCTTAAGCTTTATAGATTGATTCTTGGATATGAAACCAGCCTTGCATCTCTGGAATAAGCTCCACTTGGTCAGCATGTATAGTTCTTTTTATATGTTGCTGAACAAGATTTTTGCATTTATATTTATGAGAGCTTTTCATCTATATTTTTCTTTCCTTTTTTTTTTTCTTGGTACTATTTTTGTCTGATTTGGTATCAAGGTAACATTGGCCTCATAGAGCAAATTGGGAAGTGGTTTCTTTGCTTCCATTTTCTGGAAGAGATTGTGTAATTGGTGTTAACACTTCTTTAAATGTCTCATAGAATTCCAGGGAAACCATCTAGGCTTGGACACAGGTTTCTGGAGCCAGGCCTGCCATCACTTACCACTTTAGTGAATGCCAGGGCTAGTGGGCGGCCGCACGGAAGCCTCCAGAAGTACTTTGTTTCCTCCTCTCACAGACTCTGCTCCCCTCCCCCCACCTGGCTGGGGACTGGGGCTCCCCTCACACCCACACTCGTAGTTCCCACCAGCCAAGTGCCTCCAGGCAGGCCTGCTAGTAGTGGGCTGGGCAGGGGAAGTGGTGCGTGCCTGCGGGAGCTTGTGGGCGTCCCAGCGGGTGTTCCAACTCCCCCGTCCCACCCCGCCCCCTAGCATTTCCTGTGAATTACACCAGGGCTTGGTTCTGGGAGTCAGTGAGGCAGCATGCCCGGGAAATCGTGATCGGATCAGCCAGACGGTCTGCTTGATGATGTCTGCGTCGGACGTATTTATTCTTTCCTCAATGACTCAGAATGAGCCCCGTGATCTTGGGGCACTGGCACCCCGGTTTTGAAAGCTTACTGTCACTGCCTCGAGGGAAGGGTTTGGTGGCACCTTCACGCTTCCAGAACTCCAGGTTGGCAGAGTTGCTCTGTCCCCCTCCCTAGGCCCCAGCCATCCTGGCTTCTCTGCCTCCCATGGGCCCCTGTGCGCTGCCCCCACCAGGATATGGGCTTGCTGCACCCCTGGCCGGGGCCACCTCTCCCCCCAACATCCACGGGCTGTGTCCTCACCTCCGAGTCTCGTGTCACCTTCCTGATGCCGTTTTCCTTGACCTGTGTCTTCCTACAACCGCTTTAAAGAACGAAGATAAACCCGCTCCCTGTCTGTCGCAACCTAATTTTCCTCCTTCATGTCATAGCCTTCCAACGCAGCCTCCCTGCGACCAGATGTCTTGGTTTGGGCAACTGTCTCAGAATACCATAGGCTGGGTGGCCCAGAAATAGCAGGTTTATTTCTCACACTTCTGGAGGCTGGAGGTCCGAGATCTGGGCACTGGCAGGTTTGGTGTCTGGTGGGTTCTCATCCCAGATCTCCTCGCTGTGTCCTCTAGTGGTGAGTGGGGGGAGGCCCCCCCTCACGATCTGGTCACCCCCCAAAGGCCCCACCTCCTAGTGCCAGCACAGGGGGCGGGGGTGGGTAGGAGTATAATACAGGAGCTCCTGGGGCACTGGAGCATGGTCTGAGGTAGCAGGCATTTTTACCTGATCTGGTCCCCACAGGAAGCTTAGCGCTTAGACTATCTGCTGTGAAGATGTTGCTTAACAAGTATTTGTGGAATGCTTCCAGGCCTGCGTGTACCCACCCTTCCTGACTGGGATCTGCTGGGCCAAGTTGGGGGGTGGTTCTAGGGTCTCTGGAGCCCATCAGGGTGGACACAGTGCTGCTGCCAGAGTCACACGGTAGGCAGCCCTCAGCCACACCATCCCACTCCACCAGCTGGACCAAGTGCCTTTTCTCTTGGGGTTCCTACAGTGAGCCCCAGTGGGTGTTGAGTGGTGAGTGTTTCCACGCCTGTGCTCTCTGATATGGGCCCCGGTGGGCAACCGGGGGCAGCTCGACCAGGAGCACCTGCTGGAGATGAGCTTCACCTGCTCTGTGTGAGGCCCTGCAGGGACCCTGGGCAGAGGAGGGCCTGCGAAGGGGCTGGACAGGGAGCAGGCAGACGTGGCCCATGTCACACCCTTGACACATCTGCACAGTGGAGGTGACAGGGGGCACAAGGCCACCCCCCCCCCCCCCCGGACTGCACATCCCCGTGTGCAGTGTCCTTGGCCAGCTGCTCCCCCACCCCAGGCCAGCTCTCCGCTCTTCCCGTCCTGTTTTCGCCTTTGTCCCAGTCTCCCACGGTGGCCCATTCGCATCACCAGGACAAGACCATGGGAGGAAGAGACCAGATCAGGGGTTCCCAGGTCAGAGGACTGACACAGGAAGTGCAGAAGACCCCAAATGAAGTCCATTCCACGAAATCGGAGATCGTGAAAACTGGTTGTTTACATTTCCGAGCTTCAGTTTCCTTCTCTGTAAAGTGAGAGCACCGATGCCCGCATCCAGGAATTGTACAGGATCACAGAGGTGAGACCTCCTAACACCGAGGCTGGGCTAGCAGCGAGCCGTGTCCTCCACTCGGCTCCCCCCACCCAGCTCTGGCCCAGGCCTCTTAGATCCTGCCCCCACCAGCACCACCAAGCCCTCCTGTGTGTGTGGACCGGCCTTGGGCGGTGGGGAAACGGCCAAGAGGAAAAGCACAGAAAGACGCAGTCTTGGCTTCAGACCTTGGAGATCCTTATCGGGCCGGGAAGCTGGGACACCCACGCCTAAAGCGGGACGCTCACAGCGCCAGCGCACAGCGGGGGAATGAAGAGAGGCTGCCAGAGCCCTCAGCAGCCAGGGCCAGCGCGTCCTCAGGCCAGGAGGGCCCGAGCAGCCCCCGGACCCAGCCCCGCCTCCAGAGCGCACGCGGACAACTAGGAACGCTGGCCTGCGGTGTTGTTTCGGGGGCAGGGCTCCTTCTTGCATCGATTCCGCGAGCCTCTACTGAGCACCTGCTTTTTGTCAGTCCCAGTGGTGGGCAAACCCATCCCCACCCCCGGGCAGCTCACAGCCTGGGGGTCGAGACACTGATCAGAGGACGCTAGGGTTAGTTTCGTGGGCGAGGCAAGAAGACCTCCCTGAAGCTGGGGGCTGCAGTGGTGCTCCAGTCCGCGGGCAGGACCCAGCCTGTGGTCGGTGCGCTTGCGTCCGAGATGACTGCACCGCGTGGGCTTCCTGCTCCCCTGTGCGCCCCGCCAGGGGGCCGGGCCCCTGTGCACTGAGGGGAGCTGGTGGCACGGCCTGGCCTCTAGACCGCTGCTCCGGGCCTGGGGCCCTCGGCCTCCCCAGCCGGCGCAGACCTGCCCCGCCCGCCCGCGGCCCCGCCCACGCGCCCCGCCCGCCCGCGGCCCCGCCCACGCGCCCCGCCGTGCTTGCGTCACCGCTCACGCGCCCCGACCGCTTGCAGCTCCTCCTACGCGCCGCGCCGCGCCTGCGTCACCGCCCAGCCGGCTGGATCTGGTTCTAGCCGAGCCCGGCCGGCCTGACATGCGCAGTGCGCGGGGGCTGCGGTGGCCAGGAGCCGCCGCGCTCCAGGCTACACCTGGCGGCGGGGGACCCGGAGGTCAGTACTCCCAGCCGGGAGGGGGCCGTGGGGGGCTCGGGATCTTGTCCCGCGGGGCGGGGGCGGCGCCCTGCAGGCCGCGGACTCGGGGCGGAGACCCGGCCGGCCTGGGCGCGCTCGCCGCGGCGCGGGCCCGGGCCCCGAACTGCGCCTCGGCCCGTCCGCCTGCCGCCGAGGCCTCGGGCCCGCCGCCCCCGCGAGAGTTCCGGGCCCTCGCGCGTCTTCTCGCTCTGCCGGCGGGCGGCGTCTGCACCGCGCTCCCCGGGCTGTCCCCTCGTGGGGCCCCGCACTCGGGCCTTCGTAACCGGAGGCCTCCGCGGCCCCGCGAGGCCCACCCCCGCAGCGTTAAATGTCAGGGCCTGGAGGCGGAACCCGCCGGGGCATTTACCGCTTTGCTTGCGAAATCGCTTGGGTGTGAGTAACTCGTTACTTGGCTCTCTGACTTTCTTTTTTTTAAATTCATTGTTACACTCAAGAATTCTTGGAAGGGAGGAAAAAAGCCAACCAGTAGTTCCCTAGTGTTCTGAAATGATTATGGAAATTACAGTTAAAATTACAGTTAACGACGAACGACGTGATGGGGTAGTAACGTGCTTTGTTTGTCTTTTTTTCCTGAACAGTCTTCAGCCTGGTGCCTGGAGGGCCGCCGGGCCCCCGAGAGGCCCGGGTAGAGGGATCAGCACTCGGCCCCGGCCGTGCAGGCTTCTGTACGAAAGGCCCGGGGCTCAGGAGCCGCTGAGGAGGACAGTCCAGAGCCTGCTGGGTCGCCGTGGGGCCAAAACGTCATTGAAAATCCTGTGCAGAAATGTGGGGCTTTGCTTTGAGCGAAGCAGTGTCGGAGTGGGAAACCTGGTGGCCCAGGCCCACCTCGACTGAGCGGGGAAAGAGGTCTTGTACGTGTTTCTTACATTAAGATTCTGATTTTCCTTTAAACGGCAATATCAGGGCTGCCAAACTAGGAACAACTTGGCTAATTTTTCGGGAGTTGCTGGGAATGACGCCTTCTGCATGATGAACATGGCCCACAGTTCCTATACTTGACTTTTCACTCAGCTCTACCGGTGCTGACTGTGTGCTGCTGGAACGGTGTTTCCAGGTTAAACGCAAAATGCAGCCTGAACTCTTCCTGGACCTCATGTCTGCAAAGGTGAAAGGGCAGCGGGCTCTCCAGGGAGGAGGCGGGCGTAGCCGTGGCCTGCGCAGCGGCTTCTGTGAACACTGGCCGTCTAGCCCGGGTGACCTTTGCCTTCACATAGCTGGGATGGCCCACGTCAGGCTGTTGACTGAGCAGAGGGCAGCTGGGCCGCAAGCCTGTGTGGGCCTCCTAGTAGTGAAGGTTTCAGGGAGGGTTGTACATCACCCTCGTTCCTAAAACCCAAGGAAGGCCCGCGGGGCAGTGCTCCTCATGGACATCAAAGCTCCTGCGGAAGACAGCTGACACCTGTTTGCTTCCTGGATGTGGGTGAGAGCAGCCTAGAAGCCTAGCCGAGGTTCTGGGAAGCGATGAGGTCCTGAGGGTTCATGATGATGCATGCCCGCTGTAGCTGGGAGGGGCTGTGGGGTCCTCCTGGCCGGGCGTGTGACCTGTGCCTCCTGGTGGGACAGCTTGGCGTTTCAGGCAGCCCCTTCATGTCCTTAATTAAAGGACCCTGAAGACTGGGTGAGGAGCCAGGTTTCACCTGTTCAGGAGACGCAAGCCGCTCCCAGCTGCACCTGGTTAAGGACTCGCTGAGCCCAGCTCATCAGGAGCCGATGGCCTCTCTGGAAGCGGAGTTGCCCCCAGACTTGGAGTAGATGGTGGGGCCCCCTGTCAGCCCTGCCTTGGAGGGCTGGAAGTCTTCCCAATGTCGCGTGTTCTGTGCTCCCAGGCCCCTCTGCCGTGTGTTCTGAGGTCTCATCTGAGACCTCTAACCTTGGGAACCATGTGGGACTGCACACTGCGCTCCTGTCCCCTCAACCTGCAGGGCACCCACGGTCCCCCTGAGCCGGGCGCTCCTCACCCCAGCCTCCTGGAGCCGTCCCCCAACGGGCCTGTGTCAGCTCTGTTGTGTCCCCTGAGGCACCAGGCGCAGGCCTGTCCACACAGTGCCCTGGAGGGGAGGTGCTGGGTGCACCAGGTCCCCCGTGTCCAGACTCTGGGCCTCGTGGGCTGCTGCTGACTGCCTCTGCCTGCCAGCAGGCATGGTGCTCACTGCCCCCACTGGCTGACTGGTGGGGGGAGGGGGGCATGTTTGTATTTTCGCTGCACTTGGCTCTCTGGTGACCACAAGTCCCCGAGGGCTCCCCCATCCCCCACGGCTCCTCCCCAGTGTGGGGTGTCCCGCCTTCCAGCCCTCCCTGAAGGCTCTAGCCTGGCTTCGCTCCCTTGTCCATTCAAGGGCAGGAACAGATGGGCGGCCTTTGTAAAGGTAGAGGGAGTGAAGCAGCATTTGCAGCATCTCAGGACTTGCTGTCTCCAGGAATCTAATCTGATCTTCACAAACAGGGCTCCAGTCTCAGGGTGTTCGCACCAGGCCTCCTGGACACAGGTGAGGGTTCACAGTCTGCCCTGGCTGGGACACCACCACCACGTCTCTCCTGGCCAGAGGAAGCCAGAAGCTGGTTCCAGCACAGCCTTGGCAGGTCTCCCCCGCCCACGTCATACAGGCTCACGCTCTGGGGGCCTTGGAAGGATTTGTCCGGCTGGTCACCGTCTCCCTGGCTTCAGCACCCTGATCTGTGTATCCTGTGTCTTCTGGCTTTTCCTGTGTACATAGACATAAACGTTCGTTTTAATTCTTCGGTCACAGGAGAAGCAGGGTGAAAGTTAAGTCTGGTCCTTGGTGCCCCCAGCCTGCTGAGTGCATCCAGGCTCAGCCTTGGTTCCGAAGCTGGTCTCTGAGGAGGGCCAGTGTCTCCCACCCAGGTGGAGGGCAGGTCCTGCTTGCAGCCAAGGCTGCAGGGTTTGAAGAGATTACTGTGAAAGACCCTCCCCGGAGCCCTGGCTTGTCTGGGAGGGCCGTCAGCCTGTGGCTATGGTGAGACCCGCCCACAACCCCGGAAACCCTCTCCTCTTCCTCTGTGCCTGAGGGGCTGGTCTCACATAGGATTCGTCTGTGTGTGTGTGTGTAAAGAGGATCTGATATGTTTGTCTTACTGTCCAGGCCCCACGAAGAAGGGACTGGAAGGGTGGAGGTGGCCTTGGGAAAGGGACGCCCTTCCTGAGGAGAGCCCGGGGCCCTACGTGGTGTCAGAGCCAGAGACGGGCTGGGCCTGGTGGGGTCCAAGTGCGGGCTCCGTCTCACCAGTTCGGAGGCTGACTGGGTTTTAGCCGCTCTTCCACTGTGCGTGTTGCCAGTGGATGAGAGTGGCCCCGGGGGTCGGGGGGTGCATGAGATCTCACTGTCCCCTCGTGTTTCTGCGCCCGGTGGGTTGATGACTCGAGGCTGCGTGCCGTGATCTGGTCTCCTGGTTCGCTCATCTGAAGGCTCTGCAGCGTCCGGATGGAGGGCCCGGCTCCGAGGGCCGCCCAGCAGGGGCAGCCGCTGTCCCTGTCCTCCAGGAGCTCACTTGGTCCGGCCGTGCGCTCCTCGAGGCCAGAGCCCGCGTCTGCTTCCCGCCAGCACCAGCGCCTCTGCGGGGCCAGGACCCACGGCAGCCCTGCGTCCCCGCCGCTCACAAGGTTGCTCACAGCCCCCTGCGTCCTGTGCTTCCTTAAGTTTGGAATTGTTTTAACCAGGGCGCTGCAAACAAAAGGGCGAGCAGCTGTTTCTGAGTCAGCAAAGGTCACTCAGCGTCATGCCTTGGAATGAGCCCTTAGAGAACCTAACGGTTTGGACCTGCATTTTGTATTTTTAGGGGTAACCTAAATCTCAGTGTCTCCGCTGTTTCTGCTGTGAGTGTGTAGGGAGGCTGGGCGGAGGGCTCATGGAGTCTGCATGTTGCCTCCCAGGTTGCATCTAGCTAATTGCAAAATGCAAAGTTTTATTAAAGTATCTAGGAAACATTCTCTCTTTTGTTATTTATCTTAAGGGAAAAAGTAATTGGCTACTGCAAGTAGTGCTTGGTCGCTGAGCTGTCTCCACGGACTGTGGCCCACCAGGCTCCTCCGTCCACGGGGTTTCAGGTCTGCCCTTCACTCCACAGCGTGCGTCACCCTTCTGAGTTTGAATAATTGCAGTAATGCGTCTGGTGAAAGTTTAGTCCTCAGTGGAGCAGCGTCTCCTGGGAGCTGCAGGTAGGGACTGGGCTTCCTGCCCAGGACACCTGGCTTCACACCGGAAGAGTGGGCTGCATGGCCTGGGGAGGCACCCGCCCTGCAGCCCTGAGCTCTGCAAGAGGAGGCAGGGCTCTGGACCTTGGCAGTTGTTGGACAGAGACCTGTGGTTGAGCACTCTGGCCTCCGAGCAGTTCTGGAGAGGAGTTGTGCCCTTTGGGGTGCTGTCTAGCCTGTACAGGCGCCGACAACCAAGCAGAGGCCTGGACCCTGACACACACACACACACACACACACACACACACACACACACACACACACACACACACACACACACACACACACACACACACACACACACACACACACACACACACACACACACACACACACACACACACACACACACACACACACACACACACACACACACACACACACACACACACACACACACACACACACCCCCCCCACACCCCAGGGTCACTGTGATTGTGACCCCAGTCCTCACACCTGGGCGAGGGAACACCTTACAGCTCAGACCTGGTTCAGGCTTATGTGTTACAAGGATTTTTAACACACACCTTTCTAGTCTACTAATTGTGTGGGGTTGGTTGAGAGGTTTCACCCTGACAGAGCAGGTGGGTTATGGGCTGGTGGGTGGGGGTGCTGCCCTGCAGCTTGCTGACCCCCATTCCCAGCCTCCCCTGCCCCTATATATAAGCGGTCAGCCAGGAGCAGCCCCCTTCACCCCAAAATCCCAACTTGGGGGCATGCCTTGCTGGCCCAGCCAAGTCCAGGTACCTGCAGGTGATGGTGGGGGAGGGGAGCTGGACCCCTAGGCTGCGGTGGATGCTCTTTACAGCAGGAGACTTCTGGGGCCCATGTGGGCAATGGGCACCGCCCTCCCCTCGCCGGGTCAGCCCACCCTGGGACCCCCAGCTCCTGGGAGCTGCTGGAGAGATCCCACCCTCGGGCCGCAGTGAGGCCTGGGGCATGGCCTGAGACCAGAGGCGGCCCCGGTTAGCTCGGGGTCTTGGAACTTGCCCATCTCTGAGGGAGGAGAGCCCGCCAGGCCCATGCCGACCCACAGCTGTGGTGTAGCCCGTCAGCACGAGATGGTGAGGGCCCCCAGCACGACCCCACTCGGGCCATCCCAGCTGAGCCTTTCTTGGCCCCTCCCCAGACCTGGGACCCTCAGGGTGGAGAGGCAGACTCTCTGCCCCCTTCCCAAGCATCAGGGCCTCTGGGTGGGAGCTGACAGGGGTTCCAGGCTCCACTGGGAGCCCATGTGTGTGGTCTGGGAGGCTGAGGTGGTCCAGGCCTCAACCCTGGACCTCACTCCATTACTCACCCCACACGGTGGGACCTGAGAGCCCTGGGGGGCCGCACTGACTGGCTATCTCCACATGCACATGGAGCAAGAGAGCCTCACCTGAGAGGTTGGCACGGGGCCAGGGTGCAGGAAGGCCCCAGAGAAGGGACACTGACCTGGCTAGCAGACCCCTCTGTGCCCTCCCAGGTCTGTGCTGGGCCCGCCAGCCTCCTTTCGTGGCTGAAGACTCTGCTCCCCGAGGTGGAGGGAAGGGAAGAGTGGCTGAAAGAGGCCTCTTTGTAACTGGAGACCCTTGGTCACCTGAGTGTTTGCAGGGCGCCAGCCCTTCGTGTGTCCTGATAGAGAGGTAGTTGGACCCTTCAGATCCGCCCACGGCCCGCGGCCTCCAGGGAGTGCCTGGGTCCGTGTCCCGCCCTCCCAGACCCACGCTGGCTCACATTTCTGCTGCCCTTCTGCAGTGGGGGGCAACCCTCCTGCCAGCCCCCTTCCCGCGTCCCCTCCATGGGGACAGCGGCACCTTGGGCCAGGGGCTCATCGGGCCCCCCACGAGCCCTCGGGGTGGGCACCCAGCTCCACCCTCGCCAGGTCTCTGATGGGGGCCTCTCTGGCCTGGGGGCAGCAGCCAGCACCCCGTGAGATCAGACAGGTGGCTGGGACCCCCATGTCCTAGGAGACCCCCTCCTGTCCCTTCCCTGACCTGTCCAACCTGCTGGCCTCCCTCGGGGGTCGGTGTTGGCCCATTCCCAGGACCTTCCCCGGGACTTGGGGCTCGGTGGCCAGTGCGATGACCCCTACGTGACTCAGAGGGGCCGGGCTCCCTGTGTCCAGTGTGGTTTCTCCATGAGCCGGGGGTGGGGGTTGGGGGGGGTCTCCTAGACCCCAGCCTGCTGAGCTTGGGATCTGTGACAGCATAAACAGACCTGGAGTGCGTTGTGCTGGAATAAGTCACTGTGATTTCACACACGTAGCGTCTGCAGCACAAGGAGGCAAACAGGAGGGTGCAGAAGACAGGGTGGTGGTTACAGAGCCGGGAGGCAGGGGCAGGGTGGGGCGGTAAGAGGCTCAACTGCAGGACAGGTGGAAGCCGAAGGGCTGGTGGTGAGCGCTTCCCGGGCAGCGATAGTGATACCAGCCCCTGGGTTGGGAAGATCTGGAGGAGGGCGTGGCAACCCACTCCATTACTCTTGCCCAGAGAATCCCATGGACAGAGGAGCCTGGCCGCATACAGGTCATAGGGTTGCAAAGAGACAGACACGACTGGAGCAACTTAGCACGGAGGCACACATGCACGCCATGAGGTCCTTGGAAGTAGGAGCTCACGTCGTGTTTCGAGCCAGTGTCACTACAGGGGAGAATATGCTGCTTTCAAAATCTGACTTTATTCCCTGTCAGCAGGAGTCTGGCTGTGAATGGAGTTGGTGTTTTAGGCATGGGTGTGACTTTAAAACCTGCACATGCCCTGGGGCAGCCGTCTGGTCCGGGCCCTGCCCCCACCCCGGCCCTGCGGGGCTGCTTGCGTGCGGGGGCGTGTGTCCCACCTCAGGGAAGGCACCTCCTGTGCAGGTGGGCCGTGTGTCTCACGTCAGGGCTGCCGGGTGTCTCCGGGTGCAGCCCTGAAGCTCCACGAGGCGGTAAACCCCAGCTGGTTTCAGGAGAAGGCTGAAGCAGTGGGGAGAGCATCTCTCTCGTTTTAGAAGATTCCGGGAGGAGTGGGTGTGGCGTGGGAGCACAAAGGGCGTCAGGGGTTGGCATCCAGGAGGAACCTGCCTGCCAGGGGTCCCACTGTACCTCGCTCTCCGGGGTGCGGGCTCTGCACATGGGGCGTGCGGGGGCAGCGCCCAGGGCTCCCGGCCAGCACCCTTCTGAATTCGCCTCGTCCGGCTTCCGGGAAGGTCCGGGAGCTGCTGGCCTCCACTCTAGTTAGGCTTCCTGGGGGCGGGGCGGGGCGAGGCGAGGCGAGGCGGGTTGCATCACAGCCCTGGCACCTCCGCCCCTCCTGCTGCCCTCAGGCTTGGGGGGCGGTCCTCACAGCTCCCCAACCCAGGTCACGGGCAGAGGGGCCCGGCACAGGCCGGGGGGTCCCAGTTCCTGTGCTGCCCCCTTCCGACGCCCTCACGGAGGTTCCTGCGCTTCCAGGGGTCCGCGTCCGCATCCGTGTCCCCGGTGGAGCAGAGGGTCCTGGAGAGGAAGCTGAAGAAGGAGCGGAAGAAAGAGGCGCGGAGGCGGCTGCGGGAGGCGGGCATCGCTGCGGCTTCAAGCCTGGCGAGCAAGCGCTCGGGGGCCGCGCTGGCCCTGGAATACCTGTGCAGGTGAGCGGGGCGGGGTCACCGCCTCCGCGCGGTCGGGGCGCTGGGCCTCCATCTCATCAAGAAAACGAGAATCAGCTGAGCGCTGGACAAGACGATGGCCTCAGGGTTTCCTTGAAAGGCTCGTGGGCGCGTGATGGCGGTCGTGTCATCAGCCTGTCACTCCCACCCCCGTCACCTCTCACCCTCAGCATCGTTACCGCCCCGCACCGACGCTTCCCTCCAGGAACTGTTCTTTCGTGCGATCCTGGACACCCAGCCAGGGGCTGGGGTTGGCAGCCTGGAACCGGTTCAGGAGCAGGGCTGCTGGGGGCCCTCAGGGCGGTCTGGGAGGGCAGACAGGCCTGGGCACGTGTGCGGAGTGAACCCAGAGGTCGGCCAGGAAGGGCGCGGTGGAGACGGTGGGATTCTGGAGCCTTCTCGGAAGGAGCTGCCCTGCCCAGCAGCCCTGGGGCTTGGTATACAGCAGAATCCTCCAGATTCCTGGACAGGGCTGAGCACCCGTGAGTCAGCTGCAGGGCATCCTTTCTGCTTCTCCCCTCCCCTCCTCTCCCCTCTCCCTCTCCCTCTCCGCTGCCTTGGCTAGAGCTTGGGGACCCCGCCCCGGGCCTGGGCAGGGCTCACACGTGCCCTGGGGGACAGATTGGGGGCTGCCTTCCCCCCAGCCCATCGGAGCTCGGCACAAAGTGGGGGGCACAGGCCGTGAGCAGGACGGTGTCCGGGGGGGCCTTGGCCCTGCCAGGATTCCTCGCGGGGCGGGGGCACACTCCCCACTGAGACCTGCCCACTGTCTGTAGGAAATCCACCTTCGGTTCAGTGCCACCTCCTCACAGGAAGGTCCTCGACCTGCAGTGACCACCCTTGACAGTGTGGAGCCCAGGGGTCAGGAGGCCACCCGGCGGAGCAGCCTCCCCGACCCTGACCCTGGGTGACCTCTGCGAGGTGGAGGGTGCCATTGGGACCGAGGCCCCTCGTGTACACCTGGTCCCGTCCAGGCGCTTCCACCTGCAGCAGCGGCCACAGCCTCGGGGCCCGCTGGCACTCGGGGGCGGCTCTGCAGACGGTGGTCCCAGGGAGTGGGTGGTGGACCCACCCTCGATCCCTGAGGGACCAGCTTCCGGAGGTCGCCAGAGCTGTGGCAGCGCCTGAACCAGCCTATCCGCCACGTCTGGGAGGAAAGCATCCTCGTGGGGTTCGCTCACCAGGCCGCCGCCCCTCTGGAGGGTGGGGCTCAGCCCTCACTGCCCCCCCAACACACACATACACACGAGCGCGGCCTCCCTGCTGACCTCTGAGCTCACTGCAGTCACACAGACCCTTTCTCTGCAGGTTCTCCCCTGCCGGGGGCCCAGGATCACTGGGCGATGTCCGCCTGGTCCTGGCGTGTCTGTGGGCCCCACACCCCCAAGGCCCCGCCCAGCACCACTTTCTCCCCAAGGGTAGGGCATCTGAAGCCAGTTCAAAGCCCCCAGGCCCCGGCGCCACCTCTGGGTCCCCGCTGACCACACTGGCATTGAGTTGACCCTGATTGGAGCCCTGGGTCAGGGAAGAGGCATTGCTTTGGGCAGACGCCCTGTCCGTCGTCGTCAGCAGTGAGGGAACAGCGCCAGTGGAGCCTCAGGCCCCAGGTGGTCCGTCCCTCCCAAACCCTCGGACCTCTCAGGAGGGACCGAGACCCTGGGGGAAGTGAAGTTTTCAGGGGAGGTGAATGGGCCAGGGCGCGATAGGGATGGAACCACAGGTGGGGGACAGGGTGGGTGTTCCTTCTCGTAAAGGCCGATCTGCTGTAGCAGGAGCCAGACCCCTCCGGGAGGAGGACTCTGCAGAGCGGGGGATGCGAGGGGCTAGGCTCACGCAGTGGGAGCGCGGCCCGCGGGCGGCCTTCGGCTCGCGGGGGTCCCGCCAGGGGGCGCTACGCCGCGGGGACCTCAGCCCTATCCGAGAGTCGCGTGTCTCTGGGTGATTGTGTCCTCCCGGGAGGGACGCGCAGGGGAGGGGTTCTCCACTGGCCCAGGCGGACGATGAGGTGGCTTCCTGATCACCACCATCGGAGGAGTCCTAGGGCAAGCGGGGGCCCCTCGGGGTGGCCTACAGGGGCCTTCCGCGAGGGGATGGCGGGGGACCGCTGACTCCCTGGCCTGGCGGCCCTTCCTTGGGCCGCTTCTAGGCCCCAGCTGGTCCCGTGCGCCCCTGCGGATGGGGAAGGCAGAGCGGGGCCCTGTCCCGCGTGCACCCGGATCACAGGCTGGGCGGCTCGGCGAGGAGGCCCTCCTGCCGTCCTGCAGCCGCAGAGCCGCCCTCTGCCCCTCCCACGCGGCCGGCAGCTCGGGGCCCAGACCTCCGTCCGCCTCGCGGCCTCCATCCCAGTGTTCGGGTCTCCACTGGGCTCCGGCTTGGCCTGGGCTTCTCCCAGTGTCCTGGTCACCCGGGGCCCAGCACATCCAAGGCCTCAGGGACCCCTGTGTGGCCCTCGAGGTCGGGGGTCCTAGCTGCTCCCTGCCTCCCCTCCCCCATCCTCCAGGGCAGGAAGGCTGTGCCTGCCCCTCCAGGTGATCAGGTGACCCTGCCTGATCCGTGTTTCTGGAAGAAGGACCGAGTTTGTGAAATTCAGAGTATTTCCGTTAGAATCATAAAACAGTGGCTACGAAGAAAGTGGCCTTGTGCCCCCTGGGCCTGATGTCCCAGCTGAGGGCCCCCAGCAGGCGAGCAGAGACCTGGCGAAGACTCCTGAGACCCCCGACCGGTGCCGCCCTCCCTGTGAGGATCCTCTGCAGATGCCCTGGCCCTCATCAGGGAGAGGCCGCCTGCGCCTCCCCTCCGGGACCTGAGCCGCCCTGTCCTTGTTCCCCAGCTGGGCCCAGAAGCACGAGGACTGGAGGTTCCAGAAGACGAGGCAGACCTGGCTGCTGCTGCACATGTATGACCGTGACCAGGTGGGGCTCCTCCCCCTGGGGCGGGGAGGCCTGTGCACACGGGGGGTGGGGGGCACACGTCTGTGCACACGGGGGAGGGACGCCTGTGCACACGGGGGCGGGGAGGCCTGTGCACACACGGAGGGGCAGGGGAGGCCTCTGCACACACAGAGGGGCAGGGGAGGTTGGTGTGCACTCAGGGTGGGGGAAGGCCTGTGCACACTCGGGGGGTGGGACATGTCTGTGCACACTCGGGCGGGGAGGCCTGTGCACACGGGGGGTGGGGGGCACACGTCTGTGCACACGGGGGAGGGACGCCTGTGCACACGGGGGCGGGGAGGCCTGTGCACACACGGAGGGGCAGGGGAGGCCTCTGCACACACAGAGGGGCAGGGGAGGTTGGTGTGCACTCAGGGTGGGGGAAGGCCTGTGCACACTCGGGGGGTGGGACATGTCTGTGCACACTCGGGCGGGGAGGCCTGTGCACACGGGGGGTGGGGGGCACACGTCTGTGCACACGGGGGAGGGACGCCTGTGCACACGGGGGCGGGGAGGCCTGTGCACACACGGAGGGGCAGGGGAGGTCGGTGTGCACTCAGGGTGGGGGAAGGCCTGTGCACATGGGGGGGACACGTCTGTGCACACTTGAGGGGTGGGGAGGCCTGTGCACACTCGGGGGGTGGGGGAGGTCGGTATGCACTCAGGGTGGGGGGAGGCCTGTGCACACTTGAGCAGCAGAGGGTGTGGTTGGGTCTCCCCATGATGGAGGGGAAGGACCGGCTAGCAGTGCTTGCTTGGGCCACACTAGACTCGGCCTCCCTCCAGGGGTGGGGAAGTCCTCCCCCTCCCGTAGCCTGTGTTAGGAGGACAAGGAATCATGGAGCTCACGGAGGCCTCGTGGGAGAACCCCGCTGAGCCCTCCGTCTTCCCAGAGATGAAACTGGGCCCAGAGGGAGGGACTCCTGGGGGTCAGGGAGCAGAAGCCCTGCCGGCTTTGCCCAGCGGCTGGACTCAGCCACAGGGCTCCCGGCTCTGGGGCCGCCACTCCAGAAAAGCCACCGTCCACGTGTTTGGAGGTCTTGCCCACTCTGCCCCGCCACGGCTCCTCCGCTGTGTCCGGGAGACGCCGTCAGACCCAGCGGTGCACCTCTCTGACGATGGGGCGTCCACCAGCAACGGTCCCGCTGTCTGTGCGGGGTCTGTGCAGAACCGCGCTCGCCGGGGACCTGCCCCCGTCTCCTCTCTGGCCTGGCCCGCCCGGCCCTGCGTGCTCAGAGGACAGTTGCGGGGCGCCTCTGTGCCCGGCGTGGTGGGCTGGGCGTGGCCGGTTCGCGGCGGCTTGACTTCGATGTCAGTCGTGTTACTCGGGTGGCTGTCAGCTTTGTTCCTGTGACGTCACTCCTGACGCCAGTGACCAGCACGTGCCTGGGGGCCGCTTGGAGCTGGGCAGCTGCCTCCTGTCTCACGCTCGCTGTGGCTCAGTGACCCTGTCCGGGACTTTTCTGTTTCCTTCTGCTGCCGCCCCGCCGTGGACTGCAAGTTTCGCATCAGCCTAGACTCGCCCGTTTCCCTGGACGGGCTGTAATCCGTTTCTTTGGGGCCGTCATATCCATCGGGACGATAGTCAGAGTCATCCCAGTTAGGAGGGGCTCCCCCGGTGGGGACGTCGAGGGCCGCCTCTGCGTGCACAGGACGGGGTGGGGCTCTTCCGTGGAGGAGGCCCTGCGCAGAGCTCTGACGTAGGCCGTGCGCTGCGGCGCCTGACGCGCAGAGGCCGGAAACGCCAGCCCGCGCCCCTTCCCCGCAGCCCTCCCCACTCGGCGCGCGGAGCACCCGCCTCTTCTCAGGTTCTGGAGTCCGCGGGGCGGCAGCCGCTTCTGACGTGGACCCCAGCCCCTGTTTCAGCCCGCGCTTGCTCCTGCTTCTGGAAGGCCTGCGCAGCCAGCCCAGGAAGGACGGGCTGGGGGTCGGGAGGGGCTGAGCAGGACTCCCAGGTCTCAGCCTGAGCTTCCCCTTCTTGAGACCCGGCATTCTCATCCATCGCTGCCCCAGAACACTGTCACCTCTTCCTGGATTCTCTTTGTCCCAAGAGACTTCTCTCTCAAAATGATCTGCCTACTGTTAGCGGCGTTTCAGGAGGGCCGACTTCTGTCAGCCCCTGGAGCATAAGGAGAGCCTGTGCGGGGAACGGGGGTGCCGTCTGGGAGCAGCTCCTCGGGGTGAGCCCTGGACACCCGCTGTCTCCACGCACCACCCACCAACCCTGACCACCTTCCCGCCCCTTCCAGGTCCCTGACGAGCACTTCCCCGCCCTGCTGGCCTACCTGGAGGGACTCAGGGGCCGCGCCCGCGAGCTGACAGTGCAGAAGGCGGAGGCGCTAATGCGGGAGCTGGACCAGGCGGGCGCCTGCGCCCTGCCGCCTGGGGGGACCCAGCGCGCCCGGCAGGTGCTGCAGCTGCTCTCCTAACAGGCAGCTCGGGGGCGCCTGGGCCCCGTGGACCCCAGCAAGGGCAAGGGCCCTGGGTCTTCTGGGTCCTGCACCCGGAGGGCCTGCCTCTCTCTCCTGACTCCTCGACCAGGAACTCTTCAGAGGGGATGACGAGTTACCCCCTCCACGGTAGAATGCGGTCACTCTGAAATGACCTAGCCTCCCGGTGGCGCGCAGGCTCCCACAGAAGCTTCTTATTGTGGGAAACATCTTGTCTTTCTACCAGGACTATGCTAGAGGTCAGAGCTGGCCTTTCCTGCCGACTGCAGCCCATCCGCATGGGGGCATGGCCCCCTCCTCCAGCGGATGGTCCCTCCCATGCGTCTTCGAGGCCACCTGCCTGCCTTCGCTGATGGCCGGGCTGAGGTTCATCCATCGTGCCTCCCCCTGGCTGTATTTTCAATAAAAAACAGGCCCCTGGGGGCCGAGGTTCGTCACATGACTCATCTTCTTCCCAGAGGCCCTGAGTGTGGGCTCCGTGGCCTCCCTGGGGTGGAGCTTCTGACTGCGGGGCTGACGACTGCGCTGCTGCCTGCATTTCCAGGCGCCAGCAGGGACCGAGCACTGCCCCCCTGCAGGTAGCACCTGCCCAGCCCTGGGTCCCCAACGGAGCGCCCGCGTCCGGCACCCGGAGGCCGTGTTCGGAGAGTGGCCCGGCCACCTCGGACGGTCGGATGGGTGGGGGGATGTTTCCGTCGACCCGGCCTGGTGCGCTGCCCTCGGGCGTGGTCGGCGTCCAGCGCTTGCGGACATGCTGGGGCCGGAGCTGACAGGACACCAGGTGCAGCGCTCTGCATCCTGGGAGCCAGGCCCCCGAGATGGGCCACGGGGATGGAGGTCATGGGGGTAGCGCCCACCTGTCCCCACAAAGACACACACCTACTAGAGCCTCCGCCCAGAAACGGGGTTCCCCAACTCTGCCACGCAAGGACACCCCCCGGGGTCACCGTGGTTCCCAGTCACGGCCGGGGCCTCTGCCCAGCCCACCCCGCAACCCCTGCAGGATGAAGCTCCGTCCTTCCGCTGTGCCCGGGGCGAGGCGTGTTCTCTCAGCCCTGAATCCAACGCCCAGGTGTTCCAGACCGACAGGAAGAGGGCACAGGACTGCCCTCGGGGTCCAGTGGTGAAGAATCCACCTCGTACTGCAGTGGACGAGGCTTCGATCCCTGGACAGGGAAACTAAGATCCCACCTGCCTCGCAGCTTTAAGCCCTTGAGCTCTGGAGCCTGCGGACCACAAGTAGAGTCAATGCACCGTAACAAAGTTTCCTCCTGACAGGACGGAGGCCCCACAAGCCGCAACTGAAGCGGCCTTGGAAGTCACTGACTTCGCTGAGATATTCCGAAAAAAGGATAATTGCCAACTTCAAGCTTCAGCTCCGGACGCCATGAGCCGGGGGCCACAGCACAGCCTGACGGGCATGGCTGTCAGCTGCCCGCTGCACCACGCTGTCCCCCGGGACCTGGCCATCGCTCAGGGTGCAGGTATGGGAGGCCACGGGACATTCTGTCTCCCTGGAGCCCCTGACCCTCCAGCCTCAGGCCTGCTGGCGCCCCCTGGAGGGACTCGGCCAGGCTACTTTTGGGGGAAAGTCCAGTGTTCCAGCCTGACTGAGGCTCTGCCAGCCTGAGGGGAGGTGGGGTGACTAGGATCAGGACCGAAGCCAGCAGCCTCCGCCCCCCGCCCATGGCCTCAGGTCCTGGAGAGATGGGGCTGGAGTACACGTGAGCCTCGTGCCACCAGACACACATACCCCGCCCCACACCGACACGCATGCCCGAGCGAGTTGGAGTTAAAACTGGTCGTGGTGCCTACAGATTAGGAACACTTTTAGTTAGTAGCTCAGTTGGTAAGGAATCTGCCTGCAATGCAGGAGACCCGGGGTTTATCCCTGGGTCGGGAAGATCCCCTGGTGAAGGGGACGGCTACCTACTCCAGTATTCTTGCCTGGAGAATTCCACGGATAGTGGATGCGGCCGGCTACACTCCATGAGATCGCACAGAGTCGGACACTACTGTGTGACTAACTTCCTTTATTTTAAAGTTCTGGAGAAAAATGAAATGCATGCAGCCGTGGGATTTGGAAATCAGGGCCGGTTCTCATGATTCCTGACCCTGGAGGAGGTTCAGGGCCTGGGGGGAACCAAGCGCCATAGCTGAGAGGAAACGCCCAGGGCCACCCCCACCGGTGAGCGGGTGCGCCTGTTACTGACGGGATGGAGGGCAGGTGGGGCCCCTGCCCTCAGCTCCCCTGGTTCTCCAGGAGCACTGGGCACTGGCCTGGGGTCAGTGGGGCAACAAAAGTCCAACCCAACCAAGAGACAAATCCTGAGAAGAGAAGGTTCGACAGCCCCTCCCCCCTCCCCTCCCCAGGCCCAGTGTGCCATCAGTGCATCCAGGCACGGCCACCCACAGCCCTGCCCGAGATCCTCAGGAAGCTTCTCCTGCCCTGCCTCACCCCCAAGATCTGTGTGCTGACCGGTGTCTCCTGGGTCGTTCCATGTGAACCTCTGGAGGGACACGTGCCTTGTCACCCGGCTCCTCCCACTCCGACCCTGTCCTGCTCACGGGCTCACGCCCCAAGGGCAGCCTCCCCACATGGTCACTGACACTCAGCGCGGGCAGACCTTTTAATTTGTGCTCATCTGATGCCCGCCACCCCCCCCCCCCCCCCCCCCCCCCCCGGCTCCAGGAAGGCCCTACGGCCCCAGCTGTGAACCCATGCCTCCCTTGTTCCAGTCGGTTCTGTTGGCGAGCTCCAGGAGGGCGGAAGCTACGCCTTGTTTGCCCGTGTCCCACTGGCAGAGGTGGTGTTGGGCAGGAAGGGCTGTGATCTCAGCTGACCTACACGTCCTGGCCCGCTCCCCACCCACCGCCAGCTGCCCCGAGGTGCGTGGCCTCCACCGAGGGACCAGGAGCTGGCTCGTGGGGAGGGTCTGGGAGATTGTGGGGCAAGAGCTTGGAGGAGGCCTCCCTGCAGACTCCTACGACCCGCCTCACCCCAGCCTGGCTGACCCGCTCTGGGCAGCCGTTCTCCTTCAACTGGCCCACCGCCCACAGGGCACCCAGGAGCCGTAGGAACAGGGTGGGGTCTGCAGGGGACCCTGCGGGCCCAGGGCCTGGCACAATGCAGAGCAAGCCGGGAATGCTGGTCCGAGGTTGGCCTCTGGGTGGATGTCGCCTTGGGGCCCAGCAGCCCCGGCTATCTCCCTGCACCCCAAGTTCAGGTGGGTGACACCCCTGTGCCTGGCACGTGTTGGCTGGTGACGCGGGCCCTGCTGGGGAACCGGATGAGGGCCAGTGGGGAGGGGAACGTGGGAACAGGGACAGCAGGAAGCCTGAGGGGCCTGTGGGAATGTGGGGGTGCGGCACCTGCTGGGGGGACCCCGGAGGACGGGCAGGGGCCCCGGTGTACACAGAGGCATCAGCAACACTCCAGGGTCTGGGGGTGGAGCGGGGACAACACCCAGCTCTGCCCTGGGCTGTGGGGCCTGGGAGGGGGAGAGGAGGGCCAAGCTGGGAGGGGCCTTCCAGCTGGGGAGCACCCCATCTCCCACGGTGCCCAGATGAGGCTCCCTGGCCCGGGACACACAGCCCGTGGTGGTCGCAGCAGAGAACCAGGTGAGGGGCTGCATGTCTGTGTCCGACTGTCCTGTCTCCATCACCCACAACCCAGAGCAACTCAGCTTCCCCCCATCCCAACCCCGGGGCCCTCGGCCAGCCAGGCCTCGCAGTCAGCGCCCCTGCAGCCTGGGCACTGCGCACAGCACCTGGGCAGACGGCCGCGCGGTGAAGGCAGGGGCGGGTGTGGTGTCCAGGGCCGCGGCGCTGAGGCCCGGCGGGGGCAGCAGGCGGTACCTCTGCAGGAGGCCCGCAAACAGCAGGAATAGCTCCGACCTGGCCAGGCTCTCCCCCACGCAGACGCGGCGGCCTGCGGGTACAGGGGGCGCCGGTGGGTCCCGGAGGCTTGGGGGAAGCTCCGACGGCGGGGCCCTGAGCTCGGAGGCCCTGGGGACCAGGCCATGGCCGGCGGGGGCTGCAGTACCTGCGGAGAAAGGCAGGAAGGCCGGCCGCTTGACGAAGCGCCCGTCGACGTCCAGGAAGTGGCCGGGGTTGAACTGGCGGGGCGTCTCCCACTGCGTCTCGTCCAGGAGCACGGAGTTCAGCAGGGCCAGCACGGGTGTGCCCTGCGGGGGCGCCAGGTGAGCAGCCGGCCGCTCTCCGCAGACGGGGAGCACGGGAAGCCCTGCTCAGCATCTGTGTCCCCGAGACGCCGTCCCAGCCCCATCTACCGCGGCCGAGAGGAGAGGGGGGAGGGTCTGGGGCGCCGGGGACCTGCCTCGCACCTTGGGGAGCAGGTAGGGGCCCAGCTGGGTGTCAGCGACCGTGCACCGCGGCGCGTGGGGCAGCAGCGTGATGAAGCGCTGCACTTCGTGGAGCACGGCGTTGGTGTAAGGTAGGGCGTGCACGTCCTCGGGCCGCGGGAGCCGGGCTGGCCCCAGCACGCGGTCCAGCTCCTCGTGTATAAGGCCTGCCGGCGAGGCAGAGGCCCAGCATGCTGGGACCCCGCCCTGCGCCCCAGGCCCCGCCCCCTGAGACCCCGGCCCCACCCCTGCGCCCTGGGCTCCGCCCCCTGAGACCTCAGCCTGGCAGCCTGCGATCCGGGCCCCGCCCTGCATCCCGGGCCCCGCCCCCTTCGACCTTGGCTCCGCCCTGCGCCCAGGGCCCCGCGGAGACGCGCCCCAGGCTCACTCTGCACGCGCTGGTGCTTGCCCATCAGAAGGGCGGCCCACTGCAGCGTGGCGGCGGTGGTCTCCGTCCCGGCCATGACCATGTCCAGGACACAGGCCACCACGTTGGCCTCAGTAAACAGGCCCTCGGGGTCTTTCCCCTGCAGAGGTGGGCGGGGCCGCGCTTAGCCGGAGGCAGGCTCCGTGAAACCCCCACGCAGACAGCCCCGGCCTCGAGAAAGGCGTCGAAGACAGGCGCCTCCTAAGTCAAGGGCTCACGCGGCCTCGCAGACGCCCCGCGTCTCAGGTGAGGTGACCGAGGCTCGGAGGCGCCCGGCCAGGGAGTGGAACGGCATGGCGCAGGGTCGGCCAGCTCCCTCCCCAGCTCTCTCCCCCAGGCGGGGCCCCAAGATTCCCCCCTCCCGCGGCCTCTTCGGCGGGGGCAGGTCTCGCCCACACCTGACCCTGCTGGATCAGGGCGTCCAGGTAGCTCCGCTCGGGCCCTCGCGGGGGTGTGCGGCGCCTCCGCGCCTCCAGGAGGGCCCTCAGGATGGCCCGCACCTCCTCGATCTTGCGCAGAACCGGCCGGTGCAGCTGGAGAAGGGCCCCGAGCCGCGGGTAGAGGTTGAAGAGCTGGGGGCGGGCAGGGCCGCGCTGTGAGGGCTAAGCGCGGGCCTCCGCCCGCAGGTGGGGCCAACTGTGCGGACCCGCAGCGCCCCAGGCTCCCGGCAGAGGTGCCACCCTCCCTCTCCCTCCCCGTGGGACGGCAGCCCCGGGGGCGCGGAGGAAAGCCTCCACCTGGGTGCGCGGAGGAGGGGCCAACCGACAGGTTACACAGCCGGGGTCCGTGCAAGTCACAGCAGGCGGCTGTAACCGGCCCCGCTCCACACCCACCAGAGCAGGTGAGAGGGAGGCGGGGCAGGACCCGCCTTGGAAGTCACTGACTTCGCTGAGATATTCCGAAAAAAGGATAATTGCCAACTTCAAGCTTCAGCTCCGGACGCCATGAGCCGGGGGCCACAGCACAGCCTGACGGGCACGGCTGTCAGCTGCCCGCTGCACCACGCCGTCCCCCGGGACCTGGCCATCGCTCAGGGTGCAGGTATGGGAGGCCACGGGACATTCTGTCTCCCTGGAGCCCCTGACCCTCCAGCCTCAGGCCTGCTGGCGCCCCCTGGAGGGACTCGGCCAGGCTACTTTTGGGGGAAAGTCCAGTGTTCCAGCCTGACTGAGGCTCTGCCAGCCTGAGGGGAGGTGGGGTGACTAGGATCAGGACCGAAGCCAGCAGCCTCCGCCCCCCGCCCATGGCCTCAGGTCCTGGAGAGATGGGGCTGGAGTACACGTGAGCCTCGTGCCACCAGACACACATACCCCGCCCCACACCGACACGCATGCCCGAGCGAGTTGGAGTTAAAACTGGTCGTGGTGCCTACAGATTAGGAACACTTTTAGTTAGTAGCTCAGTTGGTAAGGAATCTGCCTGCAATGCAGGAGACCCGGGGTTTATCCCTGGGTCGGGAAGATCCCCTGGAGAAGGGGACGGCTACCTACTCCAGTATTCTTGCCTGGAGAATTCCACGGATAGTGGATGTGGCGGGCTACAGTCCGTGAGATCGCACAGAGTTGGACACCACTGTGCGACTAACTTCCTTTGTTTTTAAGTTCTGAGGAAAAATGAAATGCATGCCGCCATGGGGTTTGGAAATCCATGCCCGTCTTCACGATTCCTGACCCTGCAGGAATTTCTGAGGGCCTGGGGGGAGCCAAGCGCCATATCCGAGAGGAAACGCCCAGGGCCACCCCCACCGGTGAGCGGGTGCGCCTGTTACTGACGGGATGGAGGGCAGGTGGGGCCCCTGTCCTCAGCTCCCCTGGTTCTCTAGGAGCACAGGGCACTGGCCTGGGGTCACGTGGCTGGTGAAGTCAGGAGCCTCTCCCTGCCCCCACCTCGCTCTCTGACTCCCCCCCAGCCCCCAGGCCAAGAACAGCGACCTCTACCTGCACACTTGGCTTCCCCAGGAGGACCATGACCTCGTCAACGAGGCCCAGCAGGGACACGAACACAGGATCCCGGTAGTCGAACCGCTGGCCGAAGAGGAGCGCGAAGGTGATGTTGGAGGGAGCCCAGCGGAGTAGGGCCAGCGGGAAGGGCTGGCCTGTGGGGGGAGAGAGGCTTCAGGGCTGTGGGCTGTGCAGGGCAGAGGCGCCCTGGCCCCCACTCACCTCCGTAGCTGTCCAGCTGCGCCATGATGCACCTCAGCTCCTGCAAGACCTTGTTGGCCACGGGCGCCCTCCCCACGCCCAGGCCATGGAGGGTGCGCACGGTGAGCTGGCGGGCGGCCCGCCAGCGTGGACCTGAGGAGAAGAAGACGCCTGCGGGCCGCACACGCCCAGTGGTGAGCGGCCCTGGGGCAGGATCCCGACGGAGCCTCAGGGCCCCCAAGCCCCCAGCGCCCCCTCCAGCTGGCGTGGTGGGCCCAGTCCTGGTGTGCCCCACCCCCGTTGCTCTGGGCCTGCCATGCGGGCACCCTGGTGCTCCCCCTGGGCCTCATGGGAGCACTCACCATGCCTCGGCCCCTGCTGCACCCCGCCCCCCCCACACACCTACCCCCGCCCCCGTTGATGAGCTGGAAGATGGCAATTGGGGGCCGGCCAGCCAGCTCCTGCCCGGCGCCCACCAGGGCCTTCTTCACCGCCTCGTAGCCGGTCAGCACCACCGTCTTCTGGTGCCCAAGGTGCACAGTGAACACTGGCCCGTACTGTTTGGCGAGCTGGTGGGAATGGGCAGGGCTCATCCTCTGCCCCACCCGGGTCCCTGGGGGGCCCTCACGGCCCACCAGCCACTTCTATCCTTACCGCTCCCCTGCCCATTCTGCAGATGAGCAGACTGAGGCCTGGGGGTGGGCAGTGAATTGCTGTGGATCACACAGTGGAGCAGGGCCGGCCACTGCTGTTTGCCGGCAGCTCTGCCCCCAGCACACGGATGGTGGCCTCCAGGGCCCGGCTCTGGGCATAGGCCTGAGAGCCCTGGTACCTGCCACCTGGCGGGGTGGCTGCCCCAGCTCAGGGCGCTCCAGGGTTCCCCGAGGGACTGGGGCTCCTGCACCCCCCCTCCCCCACAGGGCCACCAGGCAGCCTCCTGGGCAGTCCCTGCTGCACCACTGCGCGTGATCAAGGCGGGAGCTGAGCGGGCATCAGCTGCCCAGCCTTGGGGATGGGCCAGGCCTTCAGCCCCGGGTCAGCTCACTGAGCGCAGTGAGGGGTCCAGCCTCAGCCCAGCTCAGGCAGCCACTTCCTGCAGAGTCCCCCGCCTCCAGGCACCTCTGTGTGCTGGTCCTGCTCATTTGTTTCCAGACCACGGCTGCGGGTGCCGCTCCCAGGAGCACCCACCTTCTGCCCTCTGCCACCCCAACCTGGGCCTCCCGTGGGCATTCATCAACTGCTGCCTCCTCCAGGGAGCCCTCCTGGCCCCTTGCACTGCCCATCCTCTTCCTTCTGGGGTGGACCGTGCTTCTCTTCTCAGAGGCAAGGTGGGCCCGTGGGCCTCCTGTTCCATGTCAGGCCAGTGCCAGGCTGGACACAAACCTCCCACTCCATGGGGGTCCTGGAAACTGGGGGCTCAGCTTTCCCCCAGATGGGGTAGGCGGGGGCCCAGGGCGCCCACAGGCCCACGTGGACCCACCTGCATCAGCGCCTGGTCCTGCTGTGCCGCCCGCAGCAAGTGCAGGTTCCCGATGAGGGGCAGGGGGCGCGGCCCCGGGGGCCATCGGGAGGCTGGGGTGCGGGCGCAGAGCAGCCCCCAGAGCGTCAGCAGTGCCAGCAGTGCCAGGAGCAGCAGGGCCATGAGTCCGGCGGGTGGCGGCCAGCTCCCCTCCCGGGTGCTGCCTGCCCTGCGCCTTATGGGCCTCCTGGGAGGGCGTGCCGGCACCCCACCCTCCCGCCACCCCACCACCCCGAGAATGTGGAAGGAGCAGTTTGCAGGGACAGCCAGGCGCTTAAAGCGACAGGCGTGCCTGGAATGTGGGGGCCAGTCTGTGCCAGGGGTCGGGGAACCATCTGGGGAGCAGACGTCCAGTTGGGCCCTTGGGGCCTCCTCAGCCCTTGCCTTGTTGGGGGGACACAGCGCGGTGACCATCTGCCCCCTGCACCATCTGCCTCTGCCCCGTCTCCCCACCAGAACCAGGGCTCCAGGGCCTTGGGCCCCATCCTCCCTAGGCTCTGAGCCTCCCTACCTGGGAACCCCGCAGCCCCCCCAAGCCCACCACCACCTGTGTCCACCCAGCACCTCTGCCTGGGCCAGGGCGGGCACCAGGTCTACATGGCAAGCGCCTCAAATGCCAGGGCTCCAGAGCCCAACAGCGAGCTTGCCAGAGTGACGGAGTGCCCCTTGGGGGCTGTGGGAGCCCGGTCCCCCAGGCAGACGGCACTGGCCTTCCCAGGACAGGGTGGGCGTGGGGGCGGGTCGGCTACGCAGAGGGGACCAGCCTGCAGGCCAGGCCGCTGGGGCGGCAAGTGGCGGGTTTATGAGCCCTATCTGTCTGGGCTGCACTCTGCTCCAAAGCTTGGAGGCCCAACTGGGAGGAAGGAGGTGCCCCTTTGGAATCGAGCTCCGAGTGGCCAGAGGGCCGGTGGCCCCAGAAGCGGCTGGGCCTGCGCTGGGCCTCCTGCCCACCACTGGGCCCCTCATCCCGGGCCTGTCCCCTGTGGTGACATCTGTGCCCCTACACCAACCCCAGAGCCAAGGCAGCCTGTGGGCCCTTACCCCTCCCAGCCTCCATTTGCACACCTCCTGTGATGGGGTGCTCACTGCCTCACAGGCAGCCCGTCCAGATACACAGTCCTGGGGCTGCCAGGAGCGGGAACTCATCTCTAAATGCTGAGTCTGGGCCTTTTGGGCTGAGCAGTGGTTCCCAAGGTCCCTACTGGGTGCAGAGGCTGGGGGCCTGTCTGCCCAGGACAGTTCAGGCAATTAATTCAGCGTGCGTGTATTGAGTTCCTGTGTATTACCAGGCTCTCTAGGAGCTAGGGCTATAGGAATGGGTGCTACAGGGATCCTGAAGTGCCCTCGCAGCCCAGCGGGGGCAGGTGGGGGGGTGTGTGGCTATGACTTTGCACAGAAAACCGCTCGGGTGTTGGAGCTGGAGGGTGGGTCTCAGGAGGAAGGGCGTTCGTGAGGAGGGAACAGCTTGTGCAGAGCCTGCAGGGGTGGCACGGAGCGGGGGCACTGGGCAGCCCTGGGTCACGGCCATGGAGCCACACTGGGGGCCAAGCCCCTTGGGATGGCAGTGTGGTTGTGGGGCTGGAGGGGAGCACGCATCCCTGTCAGGGGCTCCGCTCTGGGGCCTGCTGGGCGGGGGCCAGGTCTTGGTGCTGCCGCTGTGCTTGGGGAGCAGACGTGGCCCCCGCAGCAGGACTGAGCTGCAGGGAGCCCGTCTCAAGACCCTTCCTGACGGGACCGCCCCTGGTGTCTGTCCTGGGGCCTCCAGCTGCTGACAGCCTGTCAGGGTGGCTGGGTTTCCCGGGGAGGGAGTGGGCTCAGCTCGGTGGCGCGGTGGCCCGCGCCCCAGGGCTGCATGTGGTGGGCCCTGCAGCATCCACTCTGAGTGACCCACTGCTCTGCCTGTGTCCCATCCAGTGAGGGGGGCACCACGGGGAGGGTCCTGGGAAGACCCAAACTGGCTGGAGCAGGGCGCTGGGTCTAAGGACGTTCCCCCGACATTCACGTCCACCCAGAGCCTCAGAACGGGGGCCTCTTTGGAGTGTGGCTCTCTAACCAAGTCACCTTGCCCCTCATTCGATAACAGAGGCAAGGGTGGGGGCCACGGCCACAGGCCAAGGACCCGGGAACCACGGAAGCTGGCGGGGCCAGGAAGGACCCCCCTGGAGCCATCTTCAGGAGGAGCCCTGCCTTCCGGCCTCCGGAGCAGAGCGGGTGGTGGTGGTGTTTTCCGCTCCCCCAGGCTATGTCCCTTGTTGGGGCAGCCCCAGGAGGCCTTGGGAGCAGGGTTCAGAAAATCACCCCACTCCAGAAACACGGCAGACGGGTCACATGGGTCCCTTCATGGGGTTGCTGCCTAACCGCCTGCCTGGGCGTCGCTTCGTCCCCCGGGGAATGGGGGTTCACTCTACTTGACTTGTCTATGATCGACTGGGCCCAGAGGCCACCAAGCCGGCCAAGAACAGGACAAATGCAGGGGATCCCCCGTAAACACACAGAGGAGGAGGTCACCCAGAGGCTTGGCTCTGCTGTCCGCTCAGGCATTAACCGGTCCTGAGCCTGCTTGGTGGGCTCATCCAGTGCTCTCTCTCCTCTGACTGGGTGTGATTGTCGGCTTTTGCACATTTCTCTTTGAAGCAGCCTTGCCGTCTCGCCCTCTTCCCTTGTTAACGGGCAAGATAAAGCTTGGCCGCGTGCTCAGTATCTGTTAGTCTGAGAGCCTTTTGAAAATTACTCTTTGACAGCAGAATTTATTAACATCAAAAGATCAGCAAGATCTAGTTTCAGGCCAGGGTCGATTCAGCGGCCCAGTGACATCATCAGGTTTCCGATGAATTCTCCTCTCTCTTGGGTCTGCTGGTGGCACTCGGCTGGGGTGGGGGTGGGGAGTGGGGGTAGTGGGGCAAGCAGTGTTTCCGTGTCTGCTCCTGGTGGCCAGACGACCACCCGCACCCAGGCTCACCTCCTCCCAGCGCGGTCCAGTGGGCAGTTGTACCAGCCCCGAACTGGTGTTTGAGCAGAAGCCTGGGAACTGTGTGGTCAGAACTGAGTGGCCAGGGTCACCTGGGGCTCAGGTCACACCTGGCCTTGATGCCCCAGGTGCAGGTTGTTGCCTAGAGGGCTCTGGGGTTGCACCTGACTCCACACTCGGCCCCTCTATCTATTCCTAAGGCTGAGACGGCATCTTCCAATGACAGCTCCCAGCCCTCAAGTTCTCCATCTACTTGGCCCTCAGCCATGGAGAGCTGGGGACTGTGCCCTTGACCCTGGGTGGGGGCCAGTGACCACGGTGGAGGCAATGTTCTGAGACTTTGGAGGTGGACCGGGAAAGCCATGTGGCTTCCACCTGCTGCTTCTGGGATCCTGTGTGCAGGACGCCGTCAGCATCCTGGGAGCAAGCCCTGGGAGGTGGGAGGAGGGCCAGGGGGACAGGAGCCGCGGCCCCCAGGAACCAGGCCCAGCACCCAGCCACACGTGCTCAGACCTGAAGGGCTTCCCTATTCTGAGGTGTGGCGGCCCCGGCTGATGGCCCATGGGGCCGTCTCCACATGGCCTGCCCACTCCCCGCGTTGAGGAGCGCAGCGGATCGCTGCTGTTTCCCACCCGTGAGTCGGGGCTGTTTGTTACAGTGGTGGAAAACTCATACACTGGCTGTGTAACGCTGGGCAAGGGGCTTGACCTCTGTGTGTCCTATGTCTGACATGAAGACAGGAATGCCTGAAAACTGTTGTCTTCAAACATCATTTTTAACTTAATCTCACAGTTTCTTTATTTTCGGCTGCGCTAAGTCTATGTTCCTTTGCACGGGCTTCCTCGGGTTGTGATGAGCGGGCTAACTCTTTGTTGCAGTGCTCAAGTTTCTCACTTCAGGGGCTTCCAGTGGTCCGTGGGCTGTAGTCGCGCTGGCTTCAGCAGTTGTTCTCAGGCTCTAGAGCACGGGCTTAGGTGCCCCAAGGCCTATGGAACCTTTCCTGACGGGGTCGAACCCCTGTCCCCTGCATTGGCAGACGGGTTGTTAACCACTGGACCACCAAAGAAGTCTCCCCAAACATGTTTAATTTTTAATTAACTAATTAATTAAATTTTTGGCTATGCTGCATGGCCTAAGGGATCTTAGTTCCTCAAGCAGGAATCAAAGTCAGGCCCCAGGCTGTGAAAGCATCAAATCCTAACTACTGGACTGCCAGGGAATTCCCCCTTCAAAAGACACTAACTGAACACCTACTGTGTGCCAGCACTGTGAGCCCACGTAAAACAGCCCCGCAGTAGAGGGTTTCCAAAAGCATTATTCCTTGCTTTTCAACCTAAAGACTTAATGAACTGCTCAACATCTCCTATGAAGCAATAATCGGTTACTTGGCAGGCTAACACCTCCTGGTCACTGGGCCTTGAGGGGTCATGGGTCCCCCAGGGCTGCCCCACGGAGAGGGAGAGGTATGGGGCAGCCTGGGTGGGGAGGAACTGTCCCTTCCTCTGCTAAGTGGTGTGATCAATTTGCAGGGAAAGGTGCTATTTGCTAGGTAATAAACGCTCCTATTGTTCACAGCCCTGGAGCATTAATAAGTAACCCAGTGCGGGGCCCCTGGCTCCTGCAGTGTCAACAGTTAATATGACAGGAACGGGGAACAGGTACAAGCTTCCTCTTGTAGTTTTCTGTGGGCCCAGAGCCCCAGGCCAACCCCGGCCCAGACAGGGCTGGGCTTACCCGCTGCTCTGGGCCCACCCTCTGGGCCTCTCCTGTCGGCCCGCTGACTTTGGTGGAACTCTGGGCGGCTCTGGACAAACAGGGTGGAATCCCACCTCAGGCCCGGAGGTGGAGTGGTGTGCACCATGGGGGTCCTTGCAAGTGGGTGAGGGCATGCTGGATGCCTTCTGGAGAAGGGGGCATCCAACCTAGGCTCTATGGGGAGGGGGTGCTGCTGGGACTGGTGGGCAAGCCCCCGATGTTACAGGGGGCAGTGGTGCTGGGCATGGGGGAAGACCGCTTGTCCAGGGGGGTCAGCTGGTGACTCTGCGGTGCTGAGGCCCCCATGGGTTTATGTCTAGGGCCTGGCACATGGCTGGCGCCAGGAACCGCTACGTGGGTGGAGTGGATGCGTGAATAGTGGTTGGAGCTCAGGGAAGAATCAGACAGCAGGGTGGTGGGCAGGCGCCCATCCACCTCCATCAGCTCTGCCCAGGGTACAAGGTTGGGAGGAGCCCTGCTGCAGAGAGCTAGTGACCCCCCCCCCAGCCTTTTCCCTATTTTTACTGTTGCTTTAACGACAATAATAAATAACCACCAGGGACTTTCCTGTTTATAATGCATTTTCACTCTTTTATCTGTTGAATTGTGTCCCCAGATTCACATGTTGAAGTCCTAGCTCCCCTACCTCAGAATGTGACCTTTCTGGGAACAGGGTCACTGTATATGTAATTAGCTGAGGTGAGGTCATGGGGGTGGGTCCTAACCCAATAAGGGTACATCCTCCTGGAAGGACGATGTGTGAACACAGACACACAGGGAGAGGCCACGTGGTGAGGCAGACGGGGTGATGCGTCCACAAGCCAGGGGACACCAAGAGCTGCCAGCAATCCACGAGCAGGGAGCCAACACCCGGCTCTCGGATAACTGGCCCCCAGAACTGTGAGAGAAGGAATTTCTGTTGCTCTAAGATGCCCAGGCCCCTGCAGCCTTGCGGGGATGCAGAGAGACCCTCCTCACCCTTGCCAGGGACAGCCTTCCAGGAGCGTCCTTCTGCCCTTGGGCTTCTTATGGATTGAAGCTGTGTGTCCTTGGGCAAGTTGCTGACCCTCTCTAAACTTCGTTTCCTCGCCCTAAATGACGGCTGGACCCTCTGCCATTGTGTTGCCTCAAGGATAATAAGAAACCCCACCTGCAGAACAAGTGACTGAGGGTCCCGGCCTTTCGGAGCCCGGGGGCGGGGCCTGGGCACGAGGGGCGGGGTCTCGGTGCTGGGGGCGGGCCCTGTACCTCCAAGTCCAGGCCCATCAGGGGCGGCTCGCCGCTCGACGTGCTCGGCGCTCCCGTGGGGCCTGCTCCGCGATCGGCCGGCCGTCCTGCGTACGGCGCGCGTCGCCTTGGGAGAGTCTGGGTACCGCCATCATGTCGACGGCTATGAACTTCGGATCCAAGAGCTTCCAGCCGCGTCCCCCGGACAAGGGTAGCTTCCCTCTCGATCACTTCGGTGAGTACGGGCGGTCCGGACTCCCCGGCCCGGCCCGTCCAGCGCTGGGCCGGCCCGGCGGTGCCTCGCGGCGCGGGCGGGGCCTCTGAGGCTCGGTACGGCCCGGCTCGGTCCGGAGCCTCCCACCGCGGCCCGGGGTAGGAGCGGGACGGCGCTGGGCCTTGGGGCCAGCGAGGGGACACGGAGGCCGGCCTGCGGTCGGGGGCCGACGTTCCGGCAGCCGCATCCTTGGCGGGTGTGAGGCCCGCGCGCGGGGTTCCGCGGGTGTCTGGTGCGGAAGCGGAGGGCGCTCCTGGTCGCCGCAGCTCCGCGGAAGCTAAGGCTTCGAAAATGGGTTTCGGATGGTTCTTTATTTGCCAGTCTTTTATCGAGAGATATTCCAGACCAAGGGCAACGTCGGCAGGGAACTCCCGGCGCCGCCGCTTGGACGCCCCCCTTTTCCTGCTCTCTGTTCCACCCAAAACCTTTGTCTTTTCTCGTGTGTTTCCAGAGTGTTTCTGAAGTAAACTAGTTTCCAGAGGAGAAGAAGGAGGGCTGCCAGTAAGGTTGCTGGGCGGGCATGTCCTGTTTTCACTTTAAAAAGAAAACATTTTTCTGTTTTGTTCCAGGTGAATGTAAAAGCTTTAAAGAGAAGTTCATGAAGTGTCTCCGGGACAATAATTTTGAAAATACTTTGTGCAGAAATGAATCAAAAGAATATCTAGAGTGCAGGATGGAGAGGCAAGTACCTGCCAACCATGATTTATGTCTTCTCCGCCCACCATGTCTCCAGCTGAAATGTTTGTCCCAAGAGGCCCCACCCAGGCCTGGCTTCTTGTGTTTGGCCCCAAAGGGCTGCCTGCCTGTGAAATTGAGGCATTTCGGAGATGAGTTGTACTCAAAGTTGGCAGCCGTGGGAACCTTTTCTCCAGTGATAGACTTGGAGGTGATTGCATTCCTCTGAGTTTTTTCTTTCTAAATGTGTTGTGTCATTCAGGTTTCAGAATCGTACATCATAAAAATGCTGACTGAGTCAAAAGATTTGTGGGTACAGAGCTTATTCCTTTAAACGTTCTCAGAACATAAAAATATACGTGCTGTTTTGTTTGACATCCACTCAAGAGCTGTTTGTAGTGTGACAGGCAAGACAGTGGGCCCGAGAAACAGTGAAAAATGAGTGCCTCTTCCCATCTCAACCAGAGTTCACAAGACCTACCTTTAGACAAAACAAAAACGCTTCTAACTGATCCGTTGAGATTTTACTTCAGAAGTACCACTGTAAAGCTTCATGGGGAAAGCATGTAACCTATTATTATGTGCTTGGGTGGAAACATTTATTTATGTCCTTTGAGCTCTTTTTTTGTTCACCAGGGAACCCAGTCTGGCAGAGGCCTTGTCTGAAGACAGGTTGACAAAAAGCAATCCATTCTGGGCCTATTTTCAATTTTTCCTTAACAAACTCAGACGTTCCCCTCCAGGCAAGCTCCGCTGTGCTTCTTGGACCCCAGGTGTGTTGAGGGCTCTCTGCAGACATTTGGGATTTTGAGGGAGATGGGCCTTCTTGGTGCCTGGCCCTCAGGGGGCCCCCTTCTCCCCTCGTGAGTCATGCAGGCTCACAGGTGTTATAGGGTTAATGATGGGCTGCCTGACACCAGCTCTGTCATCTCTGTGTAGTGTGCATGCTTCACTCACTCTCAAATCAAAACAGCTGAACTCACTGAGTCTCTTGGCACTGCCGAGCCTTGGTGACAGAGTTCGGCGCTCGTCTCTGCCCTGCGCCTGCCCAGAGCTCGGCTCACCCCCCTCAAGTCGGTCCTCCCTGGGCTGGCGCAGGGCCCAGCGGGCCCAGTTGCTTTCATCCCAGAGCCACTGCTGCTGTGTGACGAGCGCTTCCCGGCAGGGCCGTCTTTCCCGTTTGCTCCTGGGCCTCTGAGGAAGGCCTGCCGACGGGAACGCGTCAGCTGCTCTGTGGGTTCCACGATTCAGGCGGCGTCACTGGTTGGTCAGGCCGCATTTGGTTGTGAGGGGTGTGTGTGTTTCTGACTTGGTCTGTATCTTGCCCACTTGCTTCTCCGTCACTCTTTTATTTATTTATTTTTCCATCACTCTTATAAAAAGCTTCTTCCCTTCTGCTTTTTTCCTTTTTGCTGATACCCCACCCCCTACTTTCGTGTACTTCACATGCATCTTTTTAAGAACTGGACCTCAGTAGAGTTTGTCAGTTGGCTCACACAGTCTCGGGCCCTGTTGGCCTGGAGTGGATGTGTCTGCTGCCGAGGGCGGGGGCTACGCTTCTTCACAGCAGCTAACATTGGGGTTGCACGGTCAGCAGAGACACAGCGAATACACGTGGGATCCGAGACCTTAAGTCCAGGGCCCGCCCTGGCATGTATGGTGGCCAGGCCTCCTGACCTGGTGCGGAGCGTGTACAGCGTCCGGTCCTGGGAGAGCGCCCGGCCCGACCAGGTGCGGCCCAGGCGCTTCCCTCAGGAGGGTCTGTCCTGACCTGTCCGTTCCCGGGCTTCCTGTCCTTGGCCTGTGGCCCATCCTGCATCCTCACGGTCCACAGTACTGTGTCTTCGGATCCTTCCTCCTCTTTACATTTTTTCTTTCTGACCAGAGGCACCCAAGGTTCTATGATTTTAAGATCCTGGGATTAGGTTGGGTCCCCTTGGATAATCCAAGGTGGCCTCCTCTCTTGAGTTGGCTGATGGTCAGCCTTGTTTCCTCAGCAGCCTTAATACCAACCCCCTTCCGCTGGTATCAGGTCTCACTCACAGATTCCTGGGGCTCAGGGCATCACCTGGGGGCCCAGGCCCTGTCAACCACGTTATGTCTGAGCGGCCGGTTCTAAGAACCGTGTTCTGACAAGGTGTAGTGGGAGTTCATCGTTACTTGCCTCCTAGGATTTTAGGAGCGTCCCGTGCATTCTGTCACTGTGAGGATAGTGTAATCTGTTGCCGGGTAGATTCCACAAACTGGTGTTTGTGATTCTGGGGATGTTGTCCTAAGGGCTGTTGCCAGGCCTCTGGGTTTTGTGGGCATGGCGGGCAGGGGCCTGCCTGCACACGGGAGCATGTGATGAGGAAAGTGGGGAGCACAGCAGGGTGCGGGTCTGAGGGTGCTGTTCCCAGGAGGGGGTGGGGCTGCCCGGTCTGAGCGGCCGCATGGACCCTGACAGTTCTCACTTTTCCTTTCAGGCAGCTGATGGCACAGGAACCCCTGGAAAAGCTGGGCTTTGGAGATCTGATTGATGGAAAATCAGACAAAAACTGAGCTGTGCTGGGAGGAAGCCCGAGGCTGTGTGGGGTCGCTCGGACTCCTCTGCCCCCACAGCGTGCTCATAGGTACCGTGGCTCAGAAGGGGACTGTGGGGGTGCCCGCGAGATGCTGCTTGGGACCACGCCAGACGCCCTCCCTGGGGACGTGCCTTGAGGCCAGGAAACGGCTCCTCTTCTGCAGCTTCTGAAAGGATTTTGGAAAAGTGGTATCCCTTTAGATTCCTGTTTCCCTCAGGCTTGTGAAGGTTTATCCTGAGTTCGTGTGGGTGACAGGGCTCCCGGGGAGGTGAGGTGTCAGGTGCCCACCCAGGGCACCGTGGGCGCCAGTGAGGTGCCGGGTTCACGTCGTCAGCTATGTGTGTCCTTTCTGCGCTGGTAGTGTTCAGCACAAACGTTACATGGAAGTTACGTAGACATTGTCAGGAAAACGTTCTTAGCAAGTGGGTTGCTCTTTGTACTCATAAGCCTATACTCTGTTTCCTTTTCTTTTTTTTTTTTTTTTAAGCAAAAACAGAGGATAAGCCTGGAAGGGGAAACTGGTTTTGACACATCTGACTTCTTGATTTTTTTCTGGTGATGCCTGAACACCATGTGTCTTTCTGATCCGTATCAGGTGACACTTGTACAGTCAGATGTTTAGTTTCAAGAAGTCGCCTGCTGTAACTGAGGAGCAGGTCGTCTGCCCTTGTCAGGCGACGTGCGCAGCGGCCTCTGGCGCTTTTCCTCTGAGGAGCCGCCGAGCCTGCAGCCAGCCCTGCTTCTTGGCCAGGAGGGCTCAGGGCAGCGTGGGCCCGTTGAGTGCTGCCTGAGTGCTATCAGACCCCAGGGCAGTGTTTCATGGGCTCAGAGCCTCAGCGGAGACCCTGCACCTGCCCGTGACTGCCTCCCTGGCCCCAGTCAGCTGACTTTTGTCCCAGTGTGGCCAGTGGCGGGGGGGGGGGCTGTGCCAGGAAGACCCAGGTGAGTGCCCTGACCCCCTCCTTCCCGGTGGCCCAGGCCGGCTGCAGGGAGCCCTCGCGCCTCCCCAGCCACGTCCCGTTGTCTGTGTGGCGGCCCTCCCCTCGGTCCTGCGGCGGCGCTGTGCTCACTCAGACCTCCCCTCGCTCCCTCCCGGGCCGGCCGTCTGCGGGGCTCTGGCACTGCTGGCCCCGAGGGGTTCCGGCCCCCGGCGCTCCGTCTGTGCCTTGTCACTGGACCATCGTCTCTGTCTACGCTTCTAGCTGGTTTATGAAAAGCCTTGCTTTTTATCCCCAAACCGAGCTGTGGAAGTGTCCAGTGTGACGTCGCACATGTACAGGGTTGTCCATTGCAGCGGCGTTTGTAGTCGTAAAGCGTTGGTGCGACCCGGCCACCCGTGCTTGTCCCCGAGGCAGGGCCCAGGCGGCTGCAGGAAGGACTGGGGGAGACCACGGTGTGCCCTGCATGGCCCTGCGTGAGAGGGAACTTGGGGCCCAGAAGGCAGCGTGGTGGGGGAGGGCCGTGGGTAGGGAAGCAGATGTACAGAAGCGTGTGCAGAAGTGTGTGCATGCACTCACCTGTGTTCATGCGGACATCGCTTCGCTCTAGGTCCCGGGGGCCTGGGGTCACTGACCCCTGGCAGCCAGGGGCTTGCCTGGCGGCTGACTCTTTGATTTGAGCCTCTCTCCAGCAGGAAGACCCAGGGCCAGAAAGTCCATTTGACCCTGGACCCTCTTGTGTTAGACAGTAGGGAGTTGCCGAAGCCTTGATGGGCTTGTCAGGAGCGCGCGACAAGGCTCCCAGTGGCCTGGTTGGCAGCAGCAGGAACAACCGTTGGGTTTGGCTGCAGCATCAGTTCTTGCCCGGGAGTACCTGCTGAGGGAGGGTAAATGTTCCAGCGCAGGAAGGGGACAGCCCTCTTCCCGACCCCGGCCTGTGTGGAAGGACGGGGCGTCGGGGCATCGGTGTGTCCGGAGGTGGGTGGGCAGTGTTAGGTGGAGCGGGTTCTGGAGGACACCCCAGGAAGCACTCAGCCATCAGACGAAACCTCTGGGATGTCACCGACGGCAAGGTCCCCATGGCACCCACCCTGATCTGCCCCAAGGAGGCGGCATCACTGCTGTTTTCTCTTGAGTGCATCACCTCCATCTCCGAGGACACACCGATGTGCCCGGCCCGAGGGCCGAGCCTGGCATGAGGATCAGCGGTGCCGTCCCCGAGGACGGGCGAGGGTCTGCGGGTTGGTTACATCACGTCATGTTCGTGCACACGGAGATGTCGTCAGGAGAAGCGGGCAAACTCTGGCCTGTTCCTGCAACTTTTTGGAAGCCTGGAGTTATTTCAAAATAAAGAATTAAAAAAATGGTCCATGCTCATCTCTTTGTAGTTGAACTCTGTACATACATGACTGGGTGAATTCGTGTTTTGAAACACATTTGGGAATCCCACAGAGAACTCAGCTGCGGTGGCGTTGGAGTGGGTGCGGGGCTGGAGGACACCCCACGTGGACCGAGGACACCCCACGTGGACCGAGGGCCGCTCACGGAAGCGCAGTAGCTCTTGCAACTGCTGCTAAAAGTACGAGGCTTCGTCTGGTCCTGCCAAAGCTCCCGTGAGGGATTTTTGGTTGTCATCATTTGTCAAGCAAAGAATGCATTTTACTTGTTGTATGTACTTGTCTCAGTGAGCCAGTGACATTACTAGAGGGCACCTGAAGGCAATGGGCAGAATGTTATCCAAGCGTCTTTAGGGTTATGCCAGGGCAGTCTGATGGCCACCGTCAGCCCTGGGCCCACAGCCACCTTCCCGAAGTGCAATGCTGACAGAGCCCCTGAGATGGGAGCTGGGGGCGCAGGGCCGGGCCCCCCGCCTTAAGAAGCACGCCAGCTCCTTGTAACAGCTCTGGGAAACTCAAGCAGAGGAAAACAAGGTGGTTGGAATACCTTTTACTCTGTATTTAGGGAGGTAATGCTTTTATTAAAAGCAAGTTAGGTTCCTTCCCCACTAGCAGATCAGCACAGACTCGGTGGCTTTGAACAACACATTTATGCTGCCTCATGTTCAAAAGCTACCTTGAGCTGGCTCCTTCCGGAGGTGCTGGGCAGGGTCCACTTCCTGCTCTCCCAATTCCTTGAGGTGCCATGCTCCGTGGCCCGACCTCGTCCTAAGCTGCTGGCTTCTCCCTCCCTGACTGCCTCCTCCCCTGTTCTCTCTCTGGCCCGGGGCCCCCACCTCCCTCCCAGAGGGTCCTTCGTGATGACACTGGGCCCCCTAGGCACGGGCAGCTTAGAACTGGGGGACACAACAGAACCCTGCTTGTTTCCTATACATGAACAGCTTAGAACTGGGGGATACAACAGAACCCCGCTTGTTTTACACACATGGCTGACGTGTTATCGTGTGCGGTGCTTTGCAGTGTGTGGTGGTTTTGATTACTCAGTAGACGTTCTTCAAAGGAAACTGAAGGGTGTGCACGTTGGCCTCTTCACTCCTGATGCAGAGAAGCCCGCAGCCTCTGCCCTCCCTGCGTCCTGGATGGCGCGGCCCTGGCCTTCAGGAGGAGTGGGTCTTAGGTGGCTGCTCTCTGCCTTGGGAAGCACGTGGGGGCAGCGGGAGCCCAGAGCAGGACAGCCCCCCAGCCCTGGGGTCTGGGAGGGCTTCCAGGAGCGTGTGGAGTAGGACCCGGGCGGCCCTCGGCAAACAGGGCCATCTCTGCACCGTGCACTACTGGCCAGCTGTTTTTCTTTGTAACTGTTTATAACAAGCATCTATCATTTTTATAGAAGCAATAGAAACATCAGCTAGGGGAACAGCCTTCTGAAGGTGCCAGGCCGTGTTACCAAGCTCGGGGGTATCACGTCGCAGGGGGTTAGGGTTGGCGTGTGCAGGGCGCCAGCCGCCCGGTAACAGAAGCCGGGTATGGGAAGGGCCCTTCTCCCTCTCCGAGGCCGCGGCCGGGCACAGACTGTGGTGGCATGGCGGCCCCTGCTGGCCGGCGGTGGCGCCGCAGTGCCTGGGTCACCTGTGGGAGGGCCGTCCCCTGGGGCCCCCAAGGGCGCAGCGAGCGTTCAGTGGCCTCCACACTCCGGGAGCAACACATCGGGCCAGCCTGTGTGTCTCTGAGGCCCTGGTCACTCCTGACATGGGGGCCAGGCTGGAGGCGGGAGCCCCAGGTGCAGTGGGGGCCCCAGCTGAGGGCCAGCCCCCCGCGCCTGCGCCCCCGGTCACCCCGGGCTCAGGGACCCGTCCACAGGGGCTCGCCGTCCACGCCTGAGGGCTCTGTGCCCAGGGCGCAGTGGAGCCGCTGCAGAGGGGACCACCCTGGGGCAAAGGCCCCGGGGCGGGGGCGGGGGGGGGGGGGGCAAGGGTCGGGTTTCTCCCCGCTCTGTGAAGAGAGTCCTGGGCGTGATGATGGGGGCAGGGTTCTGGAGAGGAGAGCCCTGTGCCTGCGCTGGTGGCAGCTGCCCCAGACTTGGCTTCTGACCCCAGCGCCTGATGGTTGCCATCCTCACGGCCCCGGATGGGCTGTGGTCAGATGGCGGCTGAAGCCCCTATGACAACCGTACCCGTGTGCCTGGCACAGGAGCCGGTTGGGGGGCGGGCTGGCGGTGGGGGACCCCCACGGGGCCTTGGCTGGTGGCGGCTCAGGAGAGACTCTGGGAGACGGCGCGCCAGCAGGAGCTGAGTCCTCTCCAAGTCTTGGAGGCGGGGGTACTGGGTCCTCCTGGGTTGGTGGCTCATGGCTCCCCGGCCCACACCCATCGGGGCGGGGCATCCGTAGGCCCCACCTCTCGGTGGGCGGGGCAGTCGGTAGGCCCCATCCCTTGGGGCGGGGCAGGTAGCTCCTGGGGGAGGGCCTGTGGGAGGCGGACGGGTGGACAGGGTGGGGCGCGGACACACAGACCCTGCCTGGGAAGGCGAGGACCCCTCACACCCCGCTCACCCCCCTGTCCGCGGCCTGACCTGACCTGCCCGCGTGTCACCCCAGGACCTGGCCTTGCCATATGCGCAGCGTGCAGTGCCTGGTGAGCTGGGGGGTGCTTCCACACGGGCTGTGGACTCCCGCCGCTTCGCCCTGCAAGACCTCGCAGCCTCGGCTCCCTGCCCTGAGGACCGCTGACCCGTCCATTCCTCGGGCCTGGTGGCTCAGCACGGGCTGGAATCGACAGGTCCGAGGCCTCGGGAGCACTCCGGCATGCCGTGGGCGTTCACGACCGGCTGTTCTCACTGACCATTTCGGTTTGTCCAGGCTGTAGCGTTGTAACCCTGCTCTCTTTTTCGCGGCCGAGTCCTGCCCCGCTGTATCCACGCCTCCGCCGCCGGACAGGGCTCACCCCACTTTGGCTCCTGTGAGGAGCGCTGCTGTGAACATTCATGTACACGTTTCTGAGTGTGTGCGTGCTTTCCGTCTCGGGTCGTACTTGGTGGAGTGGGTGATGCTCCGTTTATGGGTCTGCGCGGGTGCAGCTGTCCCCGTCTGCCGACAGCCGTGATGCTGGGCACCTGCACGTCCGTGTGTCTTCCTGGGAGAAAGTGCTGCTCCCACTGGCTTGTCAGAGTTCTTTGTGAGTTTCGAGTCGCACTCATTTGTGAACTTTAAGTCCCCGGCTGGATGTCAGTGCTCAAAGAGCTGGGGCCCAGGAGGCTGAGCATCACTGCGGCCGCAGCCCGCTCCCCAGACTGCACTTGGGCTTCCCCCGGCTCCCATACCCGCCCCAGGGAGGCACCCTGGGAGCCCAGGCCCTCCAGGAGCCCCAGGGGCCTGCAGACATGTCCCCCTGCCGCATACTGGTTCTCTTCGGGATACCAGACAGAAACTCTTTTTAAATGTCCCCACACCCACTGAACCAGCCCTGGAGCTCTGCCCCCACGGAGACCCCACCCCACCTGCCCCCTCTGGGGACCCCCCTGAGACCCTCCTGGGTCTCTAGAGCCAGCTCCGTTCATAGATGGAGACACAGTCCTGGTGCCAGGACCGTCCCCGCTGCCCTGGCTGTGGGGCAGGGAGGGGTGCACACCCCGCACACCGAGGGTCGCCTCTCTTTGGGGTGTCTCTGTTTTCCTTCGTCGGGTTGGAGGCTGAGGCTCAGGAATTACAAGGGTGAGGGCTTTAAAACAGGAACTGTGCCAGCCACACCGGAAGCCGCCGCTCGTGGCCAGGCATGTCAGCCGTGTCTCTGCGTCTCCCACATTCTGGGAGGTGCTTGCTTCCTCAGCCCCCGGAGTCCCCATGGGGACCTTGCCCTCAGCTGTCACCCAGTCCCCAATGGAAGACTGACCCTGACCCCCCGGCTCATCCACTCCTGGGAAGACCTGGGTTCCCAGCCCAGGTGCAGCTCAGAGTAGGCCCAGTGGGGGGGGGGGGGAAACGGAGGGTGCCGGGAAGGAACGCCCATGGCCCCCCCAGGCCCAGGAGGGTTCGGGCCCAGCCGGCTGCTGGCCGGGTGCCTGTCATGCTCCCATCTTGCCCAACACCACCCCGGAACCTTGCGGTTGCTCAGCCCCAAGCCACGATGTGGCCAGGAAAGGCTGGAGGGCAGTGCCCGCTCTCCCTCCCCCACGCACCCGAAACCCAGGTCTCAGGCAGGGGGGCTGGTGGGGGTGGTGGACATGGCCTGGGGCTCCCCGTTTTCTCCCCTTGGTAGACGGGTCCCCACTGCTCAGGGCTCTGCACAGAACAGGCACGCCGAGGAAGCTGTCGAGGGCCCAGCCGCCCTGCAGTCTCCTCTGGGCGCCCCGCCCCGCCCCACCCAGGCCAGAGTGCCAACCCCTCTGCCCTGCAGGCCCCTCTGGGCGCCCCGCCCCGCCCAGGCTGGAGTGCCAACCCCTCTGCCCTGCAGGCCTCTCAGGAGTCTGGGCACTGCTGCCAGGGGCTGGCGGCCGGCACCGCGTGGGGCTCCTGCCAGCGTGTGTCCTCTGCACCAGCACCGCGTGGGGCTCCTGCCAGCGCGTGTCCTCTGCGCTGGCACCCCGTGGGGCTCCTGCCAGCGCGTGTCCTCTGCGCCTGCACCCCGTTGCCCTGCAGCCCCTGGGGCTGGGATCCTGCCTCTCGGGCCCTCCCCTCCCTTGCCCTCCACCCCATCCTCGTGACTCCCCCACCTCCTGCCCGGCCCCCCTCTGCCCGGCCCTGCTGGGGGGCCCACCGCAGCCTCCATTGCTGTCAGCTGCCCTGGACTCTGTCTCCAGCCCTCAGGAGGACCCCTCCCCGGTTTCCCAGGTTCTGCGCCCTCCCCCATCCTCACAGCCTTCCTCAGGCCACGAGGCTCTGAGTCCTGGGTGTTTGCCTGTCCGCATGTCCCCCAGACCTCGGCGGGCACAGCTGGCTCCCATCACCCTCACGCACCCCCTCCCACAAAGCAGACAGAGTGGTCACTACCCTCGCTCCCATCCCCTCAGCATAGGGGCCCCCCAGGGCCCTGCCAGGACACTGTGTGCTGGCCTCCAGCCCCTCCGACAGCCCCCGGAGCCTGGGCAAGGGCCTGTCGGGCGTGGCCCGCCCGAGGCTGCGTGTGCCCTGCGTCCTGGGAGCCCCACGCCAGCCCACTGCACCCTGTGCTTCCCTTTGGCCGGGGTGCCCGGGTCGGGGGCTCCAGAGCTCCGTCCTGCCTGTCTCTTTAAGGCTCTCACATCCTGACCTCTGTCCTTGAATCCGCCCCCCTGGACCGTGTCATCACCCCCAGAGTCACATGGGAAGACACAGAAGCAGAAGGACCCGATGCCAGACAGGGCGCGGCTGTGTGCTCAACCGCCTGCGCCTCTCCTGCTCGTGCTCCGAGCCCCTCTGGCTTCCCTGGCCCCACCGGTCCCTCCTCGGCCCCCAGCATCCCTGCCGCTGGGGGCGGGGGGAGCGAGGGGCTCGGCTCTTTGTTCCCCAGCTGTGTGTTCATCCCAGTCCTTCCACCTAGAAGCCACTTGTGGCCTTGGGTGTGACTGAACACCTCTATGCCTCTGTTTTTCAGCATCTGTAAGATGGGGATTAAATGGGATGGGGTTTGACCTAATGCCTGATGTAGTGAAAGTCGCTCAATCATGAGCGACTCTGTGACCACACGGACTGTAGCCCGCCAGGCTCCTCTGTCAAGGGATTCTCCGGGCAAGAATACTGGAATGGGTTGCCGTTCCCTTCTCCAGGGGATCTTCCCAACCCGGGGACTGAACCTGGGTCTCCTGCATCGCAGGCAGATGCTTTACCATCTGAGCCACGGGTCAGTGAAGCAGTTACTGTTGTGACTGATGCCAGTGTGTCTTCGTGACACGCTGTTCCCCACTCTGCTCTGTGGCAAATTCTGACCCTGGCATGGGGACCCCGAGATGAGGACACCACCCATCCCTCCCAGAAGGGCGCCATCTGATGAGGGAGAGAGGAGGCCAGCTCAAGCACACGATGACGCAGGACCTGTGGTTTAGAAACTCAAGCCCAAGTGGGCTCCCGTGTCCTGCCCGAGAGACCCTCAGGGCTCTAGAAGCACCGCGCCCCCGTGCTGGCCAGAGTAGGCCTCGGTGGACAGTGCCCACACAGCCTCTGTGTAGGGCGAGGTGGCAGGCCCTTCCCCCTGTCCTGGAGGTGCTCTCCTGGTTGTGGGCCCCCCAGGACTCCGGCACAGCATCCAGCTGAGACCCTGGCAGGTGGCACACACCCGCAGTGCACCACCCACCGCGGACTGCCCGGCCGAGGACCGTTCTGGAAGAATGCTAGCAGTCGCTGACAGTGGTTGGCTCAGTCACGGGGTGGGGGGGGGGGGGGGAGGCTGTCTGCTGTTTCTAACCAGCTGCATCACTGCATTCGTAATTTAAGAAGAAAAGGGAAAGAACCTGGACAGAGACCTGTCCCCTCCTCTCCCCCATGCTGTGTGCTGGCCTCCTGACTCAGAAGGCTGTATCCAGAGCACCCTTCTCCCTGCACACCCCGCCCTTCCCGGCTGGGTGCAGAGCAGGGCCCTTCTGTGGCCTGAGCGCCCCCTGCCAGGCAAGCCCCCTGGGGCTTGTCACCTGCCAGCCTCTCCTCCGAGGACAGGGAGGTAGTCCTCAGGGCCGCGCGTGCACCCCTTCTTCCTGCATTCCCTGCTTGCCCGCTGGGCCTGGTGCACTGCCCCTGAGGGCACAGTAGCTGTCAGGTGCTGTCAGGGCGAATGACTGGGGACAGTCCCACCCTCAGTACCCCCGACCGTGGCTGCTGGTGTCTTGCCCCGCCAGGTGGGCCCGCTGCAGGGGGATAGGGTGGGCGGCGGCCCGGAGACCGCCCCTGCGGGTCCCTGGGCGGGTCCCGGGAGCGCGGGCTGGGGCGTCGGGCCGGCGCGGGAGGAGGCTGTTCGCCCGCCCTTCCGCCCGCGCCGCTGGGGGCCGCCCGCGGGCCGCGCCGGCCAGAGCGCGCCGTGCGCCCCGGGCCCCGCGCCGGCACACGCTCGGCGGCCGCGGCGGCGAGGAGAGCGGCGGCGGGGCCGGGCGGGCGGTAGGAATGCGGAACCGGCGCGCGGGCTGAGCCGCCCAGGATGGCGCAGGGGTGGCGGCGGCGGGCGGCCTGCGTGGGGCCCTAGTGCGGCGGGGCGGGCGCTCCCCACCCGGCGTCGCGGCCATGGCCAAGGAGCGGCGGAAGGCCGTGCTCGAGCTGCTGCAGCGGCCGGGGAACGCGCGCTGCGCCGACTGCGGCGCCCCGGGTAGGTGCGGGCCGGCCGGGCGCGTCGGGATGCTGTGGGCCCGCGTGGGTGCGGGCCCGGGAGGCTGCGGCCCGGGCCGGGTGCTGGCCTGGATGCCAGCCCTGGGCCGGGAAGGGGTGCTGCGGCGCCCGCAGGGCTGGAGGGCGCAGGCCGTGGAGCCTGGCCCCCGCTCCGGTGGGGCGCGGGCCCGATCCCCGCTGGCCCCCGGCCCCCGCCCCGCGGCTCTGTCGCCGCCTCCCCTCCCCCAGGCTGCGTGTCTTGTCAGCCGCCGGCAGCCGCCGCCTTGCGAAACCTGGGGCTCCGCAAAGAAAAAGGAAATCGCGGCGGGAGACCGGCGGCAGGGAGGGGATGGGTGAGCGGGGCCGCGGCTCCTCCGCGGGGATGGAGGGTCCGCCGGCGCCCCCACCTGCGGTGACGTCATGGCCCCTGCCTGCAGCCGCCCTCCGGCCCTGCGCTGGGAGCGGGGGAGGAAGCACCTGCCGTGGCCACGTGGACCCGCTGGGAAAGGGGTCGCGGGCCCCCCGCCCCCAGCCTCGCTGCCCTGAGCAGGTGGCCAGTTAAGGTGGGGCCCTGGGCAGGTGCAGTCTCCTGGCGGGCATCTCCTGGACTTCGCTCCTGGGTGGTGCTCTGGGGTGATTTCCAAGGCCCCGGAGTCCTGGGGCTACTGTTCAGGGATTGGCAGGAAGAGAAAAGGCTCTGCTCTCAGGCCCCGGGGACCCTGCTAGTGAGCTGGCGCCCCTGGCAGGTCTTGGCTGCAGTGGGGGTGGGGCTGGAACAACCCCAAGCAGCGAGGGCGGCCCCCTGGCCTGCAGGGACACGCTGGACGCGCCCCGGGGGCGCCTAGCCTGAGCCCCTCAGAGCAAGCCGAACAGCATGGAGTGGCTGAGCCCCCAGAGAGGGAAGGTGGGGACACGGACTGTGGACATTCAGTGCCCGGCTCTTGGCCGCTGCTTGCCCACTGGGCTGGGAGGGGTCTCTTTCCTCCCGCCGCCTCCTGTGCAGGGAATCTGGAGCGGAGCGGCCCCGAGGCGAAGCAGCGGCAGGCTTCCCTGGAGGCGGGCGGGCTGAGGGCCTTCCCCACGCCTCCCTCCCGAGCTGCCCAGGGCCTGCGGCTGTGCCCTGAGGCTGCATTGCCACTGCCTGCTGCTGCCCGCCTGGCCACCCCTACTTCTCTCTCCCGGGCCTGTGTTTCCACTTGTCAGGAGGGTGAGCTGTGCCAGGGAGTGGTCTGGGGAGGAAGGCAGTTCGCACCGTCTCCTGCCAGGCCTGGTCTGAGGAGCCGGGCCATCAGGCCACCCTGCCCAGAGGAGCTTCTTGGGACCCCGAGCCTCCCTGGCAGGAGGGAGAGGGGCCTCCTTGGCTTGGTGATCCTGCAGCCGCTGCACCTGCCCACCCACTCCTCCAGGGGCACTCCACCCCTGCCCCGCGGGCACAGGTGCTCAGGAGGGCCGCCGTCTGGCACTGGGCCACACCTCTGCTCTTCAGACTCTGTCCACGACCTCAGATGCTCGCCTCGTCTGTCTGGCAGCCTGAGGAGCAGCCAGGATGTGGGCCCCCATTTTACAGCTGGGGACGCCGAGGCCTGAAGACCTGGAGCTGACTCAGTGGGCCTGAGGCCTCAGGGGTGATCGCTGTCCAGGTGCCCGGCCCCCTGACCCATCTCTCGCCTGCCGTGTCTCTGCTGCAGCCCCGCGGCTCTGTCCGTGGTGGGGGCCGCCCTGGGTTGCTGCTGTGGCCTCCTGTCCCCGCCGCGGCCAGCTGGCCAGCTGGAGCCCTTCCTGGCCTCGGTGGGGCTGGAGGAGGACAGCGCCCTCCCACGGCGGCCGGTGCTCCTGCTTCTCTCCGCTGCAGCCCACCCAGAGTGGCGCCTCGGGGCTGGGGGTCCCCGGGGCCTTGGCTCTGCACGGCAGGACTCGGGTGGGCCCCGGGCCCCCAACCGCCAGGCGTGGGGCTGTGGGGATGGATCTGGGCAGGCCGCCATGCAAGGGCTGCCGGCAGGGAGGCTGTCTGGGGGTGGTTGCAGCCCCCAGACCCTCTGGTTGTCTGCCCCAGAGTGGGTGCCGCTGCCCGTGAGCACAGGGCCTGGTCTGAGGCTCCCGGAGGCGCTCCTCAGTGCAGGCCTGGATGGGAGGGTCTCCATCCCAGAGGGAGGGGCTGCAGTTCTTTCCTCTGGGTCACCCGCCTCGTCGGTCACCTGCCAGGTGACTGTTTGGCCTCCGATAGGCAGGACGGGCGAGGCCTCCACGCGTTCCCTGGGTGAGGTGTGGGTGGTCCTCCCATGGGGCTTTGATGCCTGTCACCTGCACCACCAGGTAAAAACAGTTCTGATTGGCGAGGTCTGGGCTTGTCAAGGAGCGCTTTCTGGGAGTGACGGTGGTGGGACGGTGGTGTGGAGACCCTGCTGGGAGCCCGGGGCTGGGGGCCAGTCCTCACTGCTCAGCCGGGGCTGGAGCGTCTGCCTGCCAGACCTCAGAACAGGAGGTCCGCACTCCGCCCCGGGAGGCTTCAAGGCAGAGGTGACTTTCAGACGTTGCTGTAAAGTGGGGCAGGAGTACCCGGGCTGGGAGGGGCTCTGCAACATGGCTTAGTTTGGGAGAGGGTCCCCTGAGAGCGTGGCCAGCAGGGGGCTGCCGAGAAGTGGGCTGGGCAGATGGTCCCCGCTCCCTGGAGCCGCAGCCTGCTTGGGTTTTAGGTCACTTTTTTTCCATTGTGGTGAAATCCATGTAAGTCACGCTTCTCACTGTTGTGCAGCGTGCCGCTTGGCGCCGTTAAGTACGTCCACGTTGTCATGCAGCCGTCACGACCGTCCGTCTCTCAGTCCATCTCGTGAGCTCTTTCCATCTTGCAAAACAGAGATGTGTCCAGTTAAACACCGACGCCCTCCTCTCCCCAGCCCGCACCCTTCCCCTTGCCGTCTCTGTGGTTTCGAGCCAGACAAGTAGACTCACACAGGACCTGTCCTTCTGTGTCTGACTTGTGTCGCTGAACATAACGTCCACAGCGTTTGTCCTGCTGCGTCAGGTGGCACGGTTTCCCACCTTTAAACAGTTGAGATGTCGTTGGCTGCAACATTGTATTAGTGTCAGGTGTAAACAGTGATGCAATGCTTGTGCTTACTGAGAAACAGTCACCACAAGAAGTCTAGTTAGCATCCCCCACGCAGGGTTTCTTCCTTGTGACGAGAACTTTTAAGATCTGCTCTCTTAGCAACTTCCTGGTGTCTGCCTACTGCAGTGCTGGCGGCTGCAGTCACCATGCTGTGTGTTTGTCCGCAGGCCTCGTTGATTCTGTAACTGGAAGTTTGTACTTTTTGACCCCTCTTCACTCAGCCCCACCTCTGAGAACTTACTTTCTCTCTGTGAGTGTGGGGTTTGGGGTTTTGTTTTTTAGATTGCACATGTTAGTTAATACAGCATTTGTCTTTCTCTGTCTGGTTTATTTCACTCAGTGTGATGCCCTCAGGATCCATCCACGTGGTCAGGAACGGCAAGGTCTCCTTTTTGATGGCTGAATGGTACCCATATGTGTCACACCTTGATCCAGTCATCCGTATCTCAGCTGTGGTAGATGGCGCTTCCGTAAACATGGGGATACAGATATCCTTATGAATTCATTTTCGTTTCCCTCAATGAAATATCTAGAAGTGAAATTACTAGATTGTATGGAAGTCCTATTTTTAATTTTTTGAGGAACCTGCATCCTGTTTTCTATCTGCAGTGTCACCCAAATGTATCCTTGTGTCCACTGCCACCCCTGGCTTGTTATTTCCTGTCTTTTTCTTGCTGGCTCTGCTCATGGGTGAGCTGATGCCTCACTGTGGATTTGATCTGCATTTCTCTGGTGGTTAGTGGTATGAGCATCTCTCCACACACCACGCCATCTGCATATCTTCTTTGGAACAATGTCTCCTCAGAGGCTGTGCCCAGTTTTTAATTGAAGTGTTAAGTCTTTTGTTGTTGGTTTGCTATCACATGAGTTCTTTGTGTATTTTGGATGTATTTAGACCCACTGTTAGGCATGTGATTTACAGATATTTTCTCCCGTGGGTTGCCTGTTTGTTTTGTTGAGGGTCTTCCTGTGCAGTCTTCAGTCCCACTGGTTTATTTCTGCTTCTGCTGCCTTTTCTTTTGGTGTCAGGCCCCCAGACTCATCGCCAGGACTGACGTCAGGGAGCTTGCTGCCTGCGTTCCTCTAGTTCTGTGGCTCCGGGCCTTGCACTCAAGTCTTCAGTCCATTCTGAGTTAACTTTTTGTAAGATAGTGGTCCTGGTTTTGCACATGGATGTCCAGTTTTCCTGTTTATTGAAAACACCGTCCTATTTCCATTGTATAATCTTGGTTCCTTCATTGTAGATTAATTGACCGCATAGGTGCGGGCTTATTTCTAAGCTCTCTGTTCTATTCCATTGATGTGTATGTCTGTTTTCACGCTAATACTATACTTTTTTATGTACTCTCTTGATTCCTATAGCTTTGTAATGTAGTTTGAAATCAGGAACTATGATGCCTCCAGCGTTGTTCCTCTTTCTCAAGTTTGCTCTGGGTGTTTGGACTTCGAGGTTCACAGAAACATTCAGATGGTTTGTTCTGTGGTGCTGCTGGGGTCTTGACAGGGATTTCTGTGTTGCCTGCTCTGACACCGAGGACGGCTTTGGGTGTGCGGATGCTTTAACAGTGTTAATTCTTCCAGTGCGTGAGCACGGCGTGCAGTCCCACCGGCCTGCGTCTTCAGCATCTTGTAGTTTTCAGTATAGGTGTCTTTCACCTCCTTGCCTAAATGTGTTCCTAGGTATTTGATTCCTTTTGACGCAGTTGTAAATGTGTTGTTATCTTTCTTTCTCTCTCTGATGTTTCTATTTCATTTGTCTTGCTTTTGGCTGTGCTGCGTGTTGTCGCTGCCTGGGCTTTTCTCTAGCTGTGGCGAGCAGGGGCGCCTCTCTGGTTGCGGCGTGCAGGCTTCTCGCTGCAGAGCGCGGGCTCCGGCGCGCTTGGGCTTCCGTGGCTGTGACTGCCCGCTCTAGTGCACAGGCTCAGTGGCTGTGGTGCTAGTTCCGCGTGGCATGTGGGATCTTCCCGGATCAGGGGTTGAACTTGGGTCTCCTGTGTTGGCAGGTGGATTCTTTACCACTGAACCACCAGGGAAGCCTCTAATCATTTGTGTCTGTGGGTTTTTTTTTAGTGTAAAGAAACACAATAAATTGTTGTATATTGATTTGTATCCTGCACCTTTACTGAACTCATGTTCTAACAGTCTCTCCATGGAGTCTTAGTTTTCCATGTATTATATATTGTCATATGCAGACAATGACAGTTTTACTTTTTCCTTTCTTGTTTGGATGCCATTTATTTCTTTTTCTTGCCTGTTTGCTCTGGCTGAGATTTCCAATACTTTGTTGAATAACAGTGGCAAGACTGGGCACCCTTGTCTTGTTCCTGATCTTAGAGGAAAAGCTTTCAGCTTTTCACTGTTGATTGTGATGTCAGCTGAGGGCTTGTCATTTATGGCCTTTGTTATGTTGAGGTGAACTCCCTTTATACTCACTTTGTTGAGAGCTTTTATCATAAATGGATGTTGGATCTTGTCAAATGCCTTTTCTACATCTATTGAGATGATCGTGAGTTTTATTCTTCATTTGGTGTGTGACATTGACTCTCTTGCTTCCCTGACTCAGTTGATAAAGAATCTGCCTGCAATGCAGGAGACAGAGGAGACTCGTGTTTGATCCCTGGGTCAGGAAGATCCCCTGGAGGAGGAAATGGCTAACCCACTCCAGTATTCTTGCCTGGGAAATCCCATGGACAGAGGAGCCTGGTGGGCTACAGTCCGTGGGGTCACAAAGAGTCAGACACGACTCAGTGACTAACCCACCACCATTGATTGATTTGGGAATACTGAACTGTCCTTGCATCCCTTGTGAGTGTTAGACCATAAAGAAAGCTGAGCACCGAAGAATTGATGCTTTTGAACTGTGGTGATGGAGAAGACTCTTGAGAGGCCCTTGGACTGCAAGGAGATCCAACCAGTCCATCCTAAAGGAGATCAGTCCTGGGTGTTCATTGGAAGGACTGATGCTGAAGCTGAAACTTCAGTCCTTTGGCCACCTCATGCGAAGAGCTGACTCATTGGATAAGACCCTGATGCTGGGAAAGGTTAAAGGCAGGAGGAGAAGGGGACGACAGAGAATGAGATGGTTGGATGGCATCACCTTCTCGAAGGACATGAGTCTGAGCAAGCTTTGAGAGTTGGTGATGGACAGGGAGGCCTGGCCTGCTGCAGTCCATGGGATGGCAAAATGTCAGACACAACTGAGTCACTGAACTGAACTGAATTTGCATCCCTAGAATAAATCTTAACTGATGATGATGATCCTTCTAATGCATTGTTGAATTTAGTTAGATAAAAATTTGTTGAGGATTTTGTATCGGGGATATTGGCCTGTGATTTCCTTTTTGTGTATCTTTATACAGAAAACCAGGTATCTTTATCTGATTCTGGTATCAGGGTAATGCTGGCCTTGTTCACTGAGTTTCAAAGTGTCCCCTCCTGTTTCTGGAAGAGTTTGAGAAGGATTGTTGTTAACTATTTTTAAGTGTTTGGAAGAATTCACCAGTGAGGCTGTCTGGGTTGCTGGGAGGCTTTTGATTACCCACTCAGTCTCCTCACTAGTCACTGGCCTGTCCAGATTTCTGCTTCTTCATGATTCAGTCTTGGCAGGTTGCATGTTTCTAGGAAATAATCAGTTTCTTCCAAGTTGTCCAGTTTCTTGATTTCTAGTTTCATACCACCATGGTTAGAAAAGACACTTGATGCAATTTCAGCCTTCTCAAATTAGCCTTGTTTTCTGGCCTAACGTGTGATTGATCCTGGGGAACACCCGTGTGCGCTTGGGGAGGGTGTGTGTTCAGTGTGGCTTCTGGACAGAATTTCCTACGTGCGTCCACAGCTTCATGTGTTGTCCAAAGCCAGAGTTTCCTGATTGGCTTTCTGTGTGGATAATCTAACCGCCGAGGAACATGGGTTTTAACGGCCCCTCCTCTTACTGTATCGCTATCTCTTTCTCCATTTACGTCTGTTAACATTTGCTCTACATTTTGGGGTGTTCTTATATTGGGTACCTCAGTTCAGTTCAGTCGCTCAGTTGTGTCTGACTCTTTGTGACCCCATGGACTGCAGCACGCCAGGCTTCCCTGTCCCTCACCAACTCCTGAAGCTTGCTCAAACTCATGTCCATCGAGTCGGTGATGCCATCCAACCATCTCCTTTGGGTACCTAAATATTTACATTGTCTTGTTGGGTTGACCTCTTTATCATTCTGTAACGTCCTTCTTTGTCTCTTACTGCAATACTTGTCTCAAAGTCTTTTTTTTCTGAGTATTTTTTCCTAAGAATAGCTATCCCAGCTTTCCTTTGATTTCCATTTCCTTCCATTTTACAGTCAAATCATATTCCATTGTATGGATGGACTATTTTCCTTACCCATTCTTCCATTGATGGACACTTAGGTTGCTTCCACATTTCAGCTGTCGTGGACGATGCTGCTGTGAACGTGGGTGAACAAACATTTCAAGAGTCTGCTTTCAGTTCTTCTGGATGTGTGCTGAGAAGTGGACTTGCTGGGTCACATGGTTAATTCTCTTTTTACTCTTTTGAGTAATCTTGTGCTGCTTTCCAGAGTGGCTGCGCCGTTCTCTCCACTCACCAGCAGTGCGCACAGGTGTGACTCCCTCCCCAGCCTCACCGTCTCTTGTTTGGTTTGGGGGGTAGCGGTCACCCTCATGGGTGTGAGGTACTATCTCATGGTGGTCCTGATTTGCATTTTCTTAATCATGCATCATGTTGAGGATCTTTTCATGTGCTGACTGGCCATTTGTATATCTTCTTTGGAGAAACGTCTTTTTAAACCCTTTGCCCATTTCGAAATTGGATTGTTTTTTGTTGTTGTTGTTGTTGAATTTTGGGAGTTCTTTTCTTATCAGATATATGATTTGCAAATGTTTTCTATGTTTCTGTGGTTTGCATTTTTACTTGGTAGATAGTATATTTTGATGCACAAAATTTAAAATATTTTCATGAGGGAATTCCATGGCAGGCCAGTGGTTAGGACTCCATGCTCTCGCTGCTGAGGGCCAGGGTCCAGTCTCTAGTCAGGGAACTAAGATTCCACAAAGCCGCGTGGCATGACCAAAAAAAAGTTTTTATTAATTTTCATGAAATCTAGTTTGCTGGTTTTTTTTCTTTTCTTGCCTTTGCCCTTTGGTTTCCTATCCAAGAAAGCATTTTCAAATCCAGTGTCATGAAGGTGTCATCCCGTGTTTTATTCTCAGAGTTTTATTGTCTTAGGTCTCACATTTAGGTCCTTGATCTGTTTTGAGTTGATTTTTGCATGCGGTGTGAGTCAGGGTCCAGCTCTATTCTGCATGTGATAGCCAACATCCCAGCACTGTTTCTTTCTTTTTTTTTCTCCCAGCACTGTTTCTTGAACAATTTTTCCCATTGATCTTGGCACCTTTGGCAAAAAATAATTTGACCATAAATGTGAGGGTTTATTTCTGGGCTCTCTGTTCTATTCTTTTGGCCTCTGCCTATTTTTATGCCAATATATTTTGATTATGTTTTGATTACTGTAGCTTTGGAGGTCCCTTCAGATTGCATAGTAATTTTAGGATGGGTTTTTCTATTTCTGCAAAAAAATATATTGCTTTGACTTTTTAGATAATTTTGGGTAATGATGGCATTTTAACAATATGAAGTTTCCACTCCATGGACATGCGATGTGTTTCCTTTTATTTGTTTCTTCTTTAAATTCTTTCAGGTATGTTACATTGTACAAGTCTTTCTCTTCCCTGGTTAAGAAAATTCTTAAGTACTTTATTCTTTTTGATGCTAATGTAAATGACATTGCTTTTGTGGTTTCCTTTTAAAATTGTTACATGTATATACATACATAGTGTGTGTATATATAAATTCAGTTGATTTTTTGCATGTTAACTTTGAATCCTGCTGCATTGCTTAGTTCATCTACTAGTTTCAGTAGCTTTTCAGTGGAGTCTTTACGCGTGTCTGCATGTAAGATCATGTAAGATCATATAAGATCATGTAAGATCATGTAAGATCATGTAAGATCCTTTCGTTGGCAAATGAGGTAGTTCTGCTTTTGCTTCTTCCTTCCTAGTTTGGATGACTCTCACTTCTTCTTGCCCGACTCCCCGGGCGGGAGCTCCCGGTCTGCTGAGCACGAGTGGTGCTGTTCCCACTGTTTTCTGCGTGTCTCGTGTGTTTTGTGGAACACCGGCCGTTTGAATCTAATCACATGGAGCCTCTGGGGTGGGTAGGCACTGCTGTGCTCAGAGCTGAAGCTATGCGGCACCAACGCCATTGATGCCAGGCCTCCCCTTGAAGCTGTGAGGCTTCCGCAGGCTCTGGCGCTCAGGACAGTTCTGTCGTCCCATTCTGCCAGCACCATGGTTCTCCAGGTGGAGAGACTCTGGGTGCTCCCTGCTCCACCAGCTTCCCGGAATCTTGTCCAGGATGGGCCCTCCACCCCGGCTGTCCAGGACAGCGTGTAGGCCCGGAGGTGGCCAGCAGGGTGCCAGCCTCGCCTGGCCCATGGCAGCCCTGCCCAGAGCCAGGGGCCGGCTGGGGCTGACCTTGGATCCACCCCAGAGCCGGCGCTGCCCGGCCCCGTGTGTGAGTGGTGGGGTGCCTTGCCCTGCGCCTCACTTGAGCTCTGTGCTCTGGTGGCGGTGGCAGGCGGCCCCGTGCAGAGGCCAGGCGGGTAACGAGCGCGGCGGCCCCCTCTTCCCGGAGGTCAGGGCAGATGCTGGCCGCTGGAATCTGGAGGATGAGCTTTCGAGCTGCTGGAGCCACTGCCCACCTGGCCATGTTGAGGCCGCTACAGGGACCTGGGGATGATGGGGGAGCTCGGGATCACCTCAGCTAAGGGCCGGCCTGGGGTGGGTTTAGTGGGGAGCAGCCTGAGCCGCGTCGGGGGGCCCAGGGCAAGGGGGCTGGAGGACACTGTGAGCCCCGGGCACTCCTTGTGGGGACCTAGCCAGCCGAGCATTCGCAAGACCTTGGGGAGGGGGACCCTGCTGTTACCAAGGGGCAACTCGGGGTCACCAGTTGGTGGGACCCGGTGTGGGAGCTGCCCCGTGGAGGGAGCAGGGCCCTCACCTGCTGTGACCAGGACCCCAGAGGCAGCGGCGCTGGAGGCGTTTCTGTCCGGGGGGTGGGCAGCTCTGATGGAGGGGCCGCATGCCCCTGCCTGCCTGCCTGCGCGCAGCCCTGGGTTAACCAGGGTGTCTCTTTGGGCTGGGCTTCCCCTGCCCATGGGCCCCCCACAGGCCTTGGTGCGTGAGAGTGGGCGGCATTGGGCAACGGGGGCCGTGGAGCCTTGGCCAGGCAGCGGTCAGAATGGGGCCCCCGGGTGGGGGTGAGTGGCCTCAGTGACAGGAGCAAGTGGGTGCAGCCGGGCTGGGGGCGCTCACTGGGGGAGGCTGTTGCTGGGGTATGACCTGGGCACAGGTGGGTAACCGTGGCTGCCAGGGTCCCCCAGTCACGGGGGCGCGGCTCCTCCCGAAGCGGGAACCCGCCGGGCCCCCGCGAGCTTGCTTGTTGCAGGGGGAAGCGGAGAGCCCGTGTGTCCAGTGCCGGGACGCAGGCTCAGGCGTGATGGCGGTGCAGCAGGGCCTCCGCGGGGCGGGGCGGCAGGGGGAGGCCGGAGGCCGTCGAGGGGTGAGGGGTGTGGGGGGACCGTCAAAGCTTGGAAATGCTTGGAAGTCTGAGGAGCTGGGTGTGGGCAGAAGGGCGGGAGTGGCTGCAGGAAAAGGGGCAGCCGTCCGGGCCCTGGGGACACTGTGGGACGGGACTGCAGTGGAGAGGCCCTGCGCTCACGGAGGTTCTGAAGCAGAGAGGGCAGGGGCGGGGGCGGCCGAAGCGGCAGAGGCTGCTTCCCCGTTCGCTTTCCTTCACCTTCGCTGTGGCGAGATTCACGCGAGGCAGAGCTGACCGTGGAAAGGGAAGACTTCCCGGCCTTTAGGACGTTCCCTGGTTGCGTGACCACTGCCTCCATCGGGCTCAGATCTTGGGCTTTAGAGCCACGAGCCCAGATGGGAAGCCAGAGGCCTGGCGGGGTGTGCATGTGGCCTCGGGGGCTGTGGGCAGGGGACCCAGGAGGGTCCAGGAGGGCTGGGCTTGGTGCCAGGGAGGCCAGGGTCTCAGAGGGCATCCGGGGAGCGGCGGAGGGGCGGCTGGGAGGCGAGGGGCCCTCGGGCCTGAGAGGGACTCTGACCGCTGGGTCTGCCTGCTGTTGGGGGCGATCTGAGAGCTGGAAAGACAGGCCCGAGATAGAAGGGAGCGGGGGCTTGGCGGGGAGGTCACGCCAGGCCCGGGTCCACTGCTTGCGTCTCTGGGGACTGGGCAGGAGGAGAGGCGAAGGTGTGGCCGCAGACAGGCGCTGAGCGCCTGCTGTATGCAATGCCATCTTTAGTGACGGAGCACCGGCCCCCGCCCAGAGCTCGGGCTCCAGTGGGAGGTGAGGGTGGACCCCCAGCGGCTCAGCAGGGGGCGCCTGCGATGGGCGTGGGCAGTGCACCCCCGAGGCCAGCGCCCGCCCCCTGCCTTGATGCCCCTTGGGCCCCCCAGCTGTCCCCTCAAGAGCTTAGCTCTCCGCGCTGCAGCCCGTGGCCTTGCCGGGGCAGAGGCCCTGGAGCTGGGCCACAGGCTCTGGCAACCCTGAGTCCCTCTGCGGCGTCCCCCGCATACCTGCTCCCCCTGCCTCAGCCCCAGGACGTGTCTCACCTGCCCTGGAAAAACCAGGGGCCTGAGTCACGCGGAGTGTCTAGGAGAAGACAAGGCAGGAGGGGCAGCTGGGGGGGGGCAGGAAAGCGGGGTGCGGGGCAGAGTCTGCCTGACCACGGGCCTGGCCACCCCTGTGCAGGAGCCTGGAGAAGCACAGGGCAGCCCTGATGTTTGCAAGGCCTGGGAGGAGTGCGGGGGGCTCAGGCCCGGCCCTGCTCCCACCCCTCTGCCACAGGGCCCTGCGCTCCGCCCACCCTGGCTGTGCCCTCGGCCAGAGCTGCTGACCCACGGCTTCTGCTGGGGACACAGGTCCTGGCGGCTGAGTTCAGGCCGTTGGGAAGGGGGTCCCTGCATCCTGGGTGCGCAGAGGGGCAGGACAGCCCCTCGCCCTTGGGGCTGGGTGGGGCGTGCCCCCAGAGCAGAGCCTGGGCCGGGGGTGGGGTCCTCTGCTTGGGACTGCGGGGCTGGTGCCGGGGCGCCCGACCGCTCTCCCGCCCTGTGCCCTCCACCCTGGGGCTCAGAGTGTGAGGCTCTTGCACGGACACGCACACCCCAGCCCTGGCGCGTCAGCCGCCCCCGGGAGCTGAAGGCCACCCCTCCCGCAACCGCCCCCACGCCCTGCCTAGGCTTTTGGCTGCAGGGTGGACATCGAGCCCCCCCAGGAGACTGTGCTGAGAAGCTGCTTCCAGGAGGAGGGAAGGGCTGGGCGAGTGACTTGCTGATCTGCTGAAGAGCAGACGCCCAGACGGACCGGAAGTGGTCATCAGTTATGCCCAGCGGGGCTGCAGAGTGCCGGCTCACCTGAACAGCTGCACACCCGCTCGTCTCCACTTCCTGCTCTGGTGGCTTCGGGGGTCTGGGGCAGTCCCTCTCCTGACCCCCGAGGCCTTAGTCTGCTGTTCAGTCACCCCCAGAATTCTTCCCCCAGGGTCTGAACCCTTCCTTCAATCACCTGACTGGAGCGCCTTCCCGGGCCCCCCAGGGATGCTCTGCGCTCCGCCTGGAGGGCTTGAAGCCGTCCGCAGTGAGCGGGCACACAGGCACGCACCCGGCCGGCGGGCGGCTTGAGCGCCCGTGCTGCGGGCAGGCGGGGCGGCCAGTGCCTTTCCGCCCAGAGGTGGGGGCACATGGAGGGGCACTCCTGCAGGCGGACCGTGTGCTCCGCAGGCTGTAGTGTGGAGGCTTCTGGCTGAGACACCCCTGCCTCCAACTAACTCAAAACCATCTCCCTGCCCCGGCGCCACCAGGGGACCCCAGGCAGGAGGAGGGCAGGAGCCGTCCGCTCCCGAGATGAGGACGGGCTTCCTCACGGGCAGGGGCCCCTGTGGACGCTGGCCAGTGTACCCTCCTGGCACCCGCCCGCTCTGAATCAGGAAGGTGGTTCTGGGAGACCCGGGCCAGCTGCCCGCTGCTGCGTGACCCCAGGGACCCTCCCTGGGCTTTGGTGTAGCCGCAGCGGGAGGCGGGGCCGCAGCCCGGCAACGTGGCCAGCAAGGGTGAGCAGGCCGCGGACCCCAGGACCCCAGTGGCTGGCACTGCATCCCGAGCGGGTGTGGGGATCCCGGGGAGGCTGGTACGCGCCTGCGGCTGCTCCTCCAGGCCCAGCTGCCCGATGCCCGTCCAGGAGGACACAGGAGCCGCCAGCCCTTCAGGCCCAACCTTCCTGCTTCTCTCTCTGTTGGGACGGGGCTGGGGTTTTCAACACACAAATGGCACTTTCTCGGGTGTGATCTGCAGAGGGTAAAGGGAGCCCTTTTGAGTGTGAAAAAGTGGCCACCATCACCCCGAAAGGCTCTGTGGCAGGTGTGATGGAGCTTCGGGGCCATGAGCTCTCCTGGGCCAGGTCCCAGAGGGAGGCCAGGCGGGCGCTCAGGCGAGGGAGCCTGGCCCTCACCCGCCCCCGCCCCGTGCACGTGGGCTCCCCATGAGGGCCCCAGTGCGCATCGTCCACCTGCACGTGCCCGCGGGCCTGCTGGCCTCCCCTCCCGGTTTCCTCATTCCCTGCGGGGGCCACACTTTGGCGTGAAGGGTGCGCTCCTGGACCCAGGGTGGGGGCACTGTGGCCGTGTGGGCTGGGCCCGGCGACGCTCGCGGAGAGCTCTGAGGCCCCAGGGCCCTTGGGGGGGCGCGTCACTTCCTGCAGATGGTCCCACCAGCCGATAGAGAGTGCTCGTGGGTGGGGCTCTTCTGTCCAGGAACCCTGGCTTGGAGGTCATCTGGGGGTCCCTGACGCACAGTGTTTCCTCCCACCGCTCCCCGGGAGGCTCAGAGCCGGGGGTCGTGGCGTTCTCCTCCCTCCCTAAGCCCGCTGTGTCTGCGCTGGGGGTCCCCACACGCCCGGGGGCCCAGGAGCTTGGAAGCCTGGTTCTGCCCGTGGGAAGGCTCTTGCCGCCAGAGCGCCTTCCTGGGTCGCGGTGGGGGCCGTGGGGTGGGGCCTGTCCCTGTCCCCCCAGCAAGTGCCGGGGCCCAGCGGGTGGTCACGGAGGCCTGGGGGTCACAGCTGAGTGGGACCTGGAGGCACAGGGGCTGTGCCTGGGGTGCCACCTTCCGGCTGGAGAAGTCCCCGGGGTTCCACCCGGAGAACTGACGTGATGTCTGTGGGCCCCACAGGCAGAGGTGCAGCTGGGGGATGTGGGCAGCGGACAGGAAGCTGGGGGTGGACGGTGGGTGTGGGGAGGATGGGGCCCCCACTCACGGCCTTCTGAGCTGGCTGAGGCCTCAGGTCTGGGCCGCCCCCGCACCGGCTCTGCTTGGGACCCGCCGACGTGCGGGGGGAGGTCAGGGCCGGGCTCCTGGTGGCCTCAGAGAGCCAGACCCTGTCCCCAGGCCAGGCACTCTCCCCCCAACCCGTTGCCCCAGCTGCAGCAGGAGCCCCTTCCCGCAGCCACCCGCCCTGTCAGTGGCCAGAGGCCCTTATTAGGGGTTGGGGCTCAGCCATGCCCCCAGCCCCCCAGCCCCCAGTGGAGAGTCTGCAGGGGCCGGATTGAGGGCCCTCGTGGAAACACGGCCGTCCTCCTCCCGCACCTTGCCTGTTCCGTGCACCGCCTGTGCCGCGGGTCTGGGGCTGGAGCCCAGGCTCCCGGCTTCCAGTCTCTCCCCTGGGGCCCTCAGGGGACAGCTAGCATGACGGGGGGTTTCTGGGATGACGGGGGGCTGGTCCTTTGTGGGGGCGGCCAGGACCCCTGCTCGGGGCCTTCAGACCCCATTCTCCTCCCATCACTCCAGTGAGGAAATGAAGCCCAGAAAGAAGGGTGGGCGTGCAGGCCTGTAGGCCATGGTGCAGTGCCCCCGTCTCAGGGGAGAGCCTGGGGGTCTGCCGGCCCCGCTGACGTCTGGCCTTGTCTTGCAGATCCTGACTGGGCCTCGTACACCCTGGGGGTGTTCATCTGTCTGAGCTGCTCTGGGATTCACCGGAACATCCCCCACGTCAGTAAGGTGAAGTCCGTGCGCCTGGACAGCTGGGAGGATGTCCAAGTGGAGGTACGCCTGGGCCGGGTGCCGGGTGGGGGGGGCCTGCCCGCTGCCACGGGGGCCTCAGACCCAGCCCGTGGCTCGGCCCGCGCAGGCCCCTCGTGCCTGCTGCCCCACCTCCTCCCCGGGGTGTCCTGGTGCCCAGGGAACCCACACGGGCATCTTGTCGTCAGGGTTTCGTGGGTAACTTACACAGAGTCGCAGAAGGTGACAGATGTCAAGGCCTTCACCTGCCGTCCACCCACCCAGAGTCCCGGGCCCAGCCCGGCCTCCATGCCAACTCAGAGTCCGCACGTACCCTGGCGAGGCCACGCTGTGTATGTGGACACGCACCACGTGGCTGGAAGCACCCTCACCCCAGGCCCAGGCAGCAGGGCGAGGCTGCCTTGACCCAAGCCAGCAGCGCATGCGCCTCATGAGCGGGGAGGGACAGGGAGGCCCAGAGAGGCTGGGCTGGGCTGGGGGTGAGGGGCTTCGGCCCCTTCTGCTGTCTGCTCGTCTGCTCCCATCGTGACTTCGAGGGGCCAGTGGGGCTGGACCTGCAGCATGCCGGACCCCCACCCGGGGGCCCAGTGGCTGTGGACGGGGCTGCTGGACCCCGCCCCGAGTCCTCGGCCGGCGGGCACGCGCTAGGCCGGCTCCCGGGAGGCCCAGGGTGTGGAGAGCTGGATGCGGAGACCCTTGTCTCTGCTTTGTTTTTGTCTTTTCACGTGTTTCCCTGAAGTCTGTATTTTTCTATAGCACATGCTTGAAAGCAGCTTTATTGAAATGTGACTCACAAGTTGTATAACTCGCTCTTCTAAGTGCGCCTCAGTGGTGTTTGGCACACTCGCCAGTCCTACAGACGTCCCCATCGTCAGCTTTAGGACATTCCCCTCACTTCAGACGGAACCCGGCCCTCCGCGCCACCCCTGCGCCGGGCCTGGGCCCCCGCACATGTTCCTCCCCCCAGTATGAGGCTGGGGACACCCACCACGCGGCTGGACCCGGGTCATGTCTGCGTGCGTGGCTCCGGGGGCGCGGGGGCCCTGCTGAGGCTCGCTGTGCTCCCGGGGTTGGGGGTGGCGTCCTTCCCAGACGACCCCTGGGCCAGTGGACAGCCCCATGGACTCATCGTCCCGCCGGGCAGCAAGGCGGCCTCCGTTCCTGGAGGGGAAGTCGGAAGGCTCTGACTGTAACTTTAAGGATTCTGCCCAGCTTCCCCTCGAGGCCACGCCCACTGGCCTCTGCCTGGCACCCTCACTCCTGAAGACCCTTCCCTCCGGGCTCCCCTTCTCTCCTGGCCCTCCCCCACCTCGGGAATGTGGCAGAACCAGGTGTGACCTCTGGGGCCCTGGGCCGGGCTGCTTGCTTTCGTTTTGTGGGGGTTTCACAGAGGTGGGTTCATGGCCCTCACAGACAGTAGGTGGGGATGTTTCTCGGAGGTTGTCCTGACTTTGCTCGTGGCGGTTTTCACGGTGGAAACTTTCAGATTTTGAAGTGACCAAGTTTATCAGCCTTGCCTTTTGTGGTTTCAGGGCTTACGGCACACCAAGATAGGCCTGCCTTACCCTCGATTATTTTTACTCAGAGCTGCTTGACTTCTGTCGTTCACACACCGCACCCCTCAGCCTTCTAAAGTCTACAGTTTGGTGGTTTTTGCAAATTCTCAGGGCTGTGTGACCATCGCCATGATCTAATTTGAGAATGTTTTCATATCCTCAAATGAGCCCGCACCCACGGGGGCCCCTCCCCGGCCCCCCGCCCCGGACCCTGCCGAGAGAGGGCCCCCGCCTGCCCTCGGGGGGCCGTCTGTCCTCGACACTGCGTGTCGGTGGCCTCACCCGTGTGGTCCCAGGCCTCTCCCTCCTCTGGCTGAGCCTCGGTTTCTAGACTCATCCCTGCCGTCGGGGTGTCAGCGCTTGACTTCTTGTCACGGCCAAGTTCACGTGGTCGCGTGGGTGGACCACAGCTTGTCCACTTTCACCAGCTGCACACCTGGGTTGTCTCGTTTTCCGAGGCCTTCAGAGCAGCGGGCTTCAGAGCAGTTCTGTGCCCTCAGCGCTCTGGGAGGGCGCGGCGCTGCCTGACGTCTGAGGGTCGGCTGGCTTTGCCCAGCACAGGGGCCTGGCCCGCCGGCAACATGTGAGGACTGCAGCCCCTCCTCAGCCCTCCTGCCGGGCGTGCGGGGCGTGCGGGGCGTGCGGGGCGTGCGGGGCGTGCGGGGCGTGCGGGGCGTCTCCTGGTGGTGTCGGCCCCATCTCCCTGGTGCTGGGTGATGCTGAGCGCTGTTCCATGTGCCTCCTGGCCATTTGTGTATCTTCTTTGGAGCAATGTTCATTCAGATCCTTTGCCCAATTTAAAAATGGGTTGTCTTTTTATTACTGAGTTAGGAGACTTTATTACTAAGAGCACTTTATATATTCTGGACACAAATCCTTTATCAGATTCAGTATTTGCAAATAATTCTTCTCATTCTGTGGGTTGTATTTTAACTTTCTTTTTGAAATGATATTTTTAAAATGAAAAAGTATGGTTTATATTTTTAAGGAGCTATCTATGTAATTTTTTGAATCATTGAGGGGTGATTCATATAAAATCCATTTTAAAGTGAACAAAGTGGTACATATATATGCTGGAATATTATTTGGCCATAAAATAGAATAAAATAACGCCATTTACAGCTATATCGATGAACCTAGAGATTACCCTACCAAGCACAGTAAGTCAGACAAAGACAAAATACCCTTTGACACCACTTACTTGCGGAATCTAAAACATGACACGAATGAATCTATCTACAAAACTCACGGACGCAGAGCACAGACTTGGGGTCGCCCAGAGCGGGTGGAGTGGGGAAGGCTGGGGAGTCCCGGGGCAGCATGTGCAGACTGGCACCTGTGGGATGGATAAACAAGGTCCTGCCGTGCAGCTCGGGGCTCTATGCAGCACCAGGAGAGTAAGGTGCATGTGGCCGAGGCCCCCTTACCTTACATCAGAAATCAATGCAGTGCTGTGAGTCAACTACACTTCAGTAAGATGAATGTTTAAAAAGTGAATAATCCAGAGGCAGGGACGTGCAGTGGGAAAGGAGAGTCTCTTCTATGAAAGGTGCTGGGAGGACTGGATGGCCCGTGCAGTGTCACACCATGTACAAAAAGTGAATCAAAAGGAATCAAAGACCTAAATGTTTTAGACCCAAAACCATGCAACTTGTAGAGGAGAGCACAAGCTCTTCGATGTTGCTCTTAGCAATGTCGGTTTTGGGTCTGCCTCCTCAGGCTGGGCTACAAAAGCAAAAATGAACAAATGGGACTGCGGCAAACCAAAACGCTTTTGCACAAAAAGAGAACTATCAACAAAATGAAAAGGCCACTTACTGAATGGGAGAAGTGTTTGCAGATGATACATGTGTTAGAAGGGTTATCGCACAAAATGCACAAAGAACTCATACAACTCAGTGTCAAAAAGAAAAAAACAAAAATTACCCAATTAAAATGGGCAGAGGACCTGAACAGACACTCCCCTAAGAAGACATACGGTTTGTCCACGGGTGTATGAAAAGGCTCTCAGCGTCACTGTTGGAGAAACGTTAATCAGAGCTGCACCGAGGGACCACCTCACAGTGCTGAGTGGCCTTCATTAAGAAGTCGACGAATAATAGGGACCTGCCTGGGGGCCCAGTGGTTAAGACCCCTCGCTTCCAGGGCAGGAGGGGGCGTGGGTTCCATCCCTGGTGGGGGTACTACTAAGATCCCCTATGCCATGTGGCCACACACAAAAAAATATTCTACAAATAACAAATGTGGAGAAAAGAGTGCCTACTGCACTGCTGGTGGGAATGTGGACTGGCGCAGCCACTGTGGAGAGCAGTGTGGAGTTTCCTCAGAAAACGACAGACCTGCCATGTGATCCAGCCGGCCCACCAGAATGAGGGCTCCCCTGGTGGCGCAGGCAGTAAGCAGGACGCCCGCAGTGGTTTGATTCCTGGGCCGGGAAGGTCCCCTGGAGAAGGGAACGGCTGCCGCTCCAGAATTGTGGCCTGGAGAATTCCGTGGACAGAGGAGCCTGGTGGGGACAATCCCACGAGAACACCTTTAATCAGAAGGATACATGTACTCACGCGTTCCCTGCAGCATGAGTTACAATAGCCAAGATGTGGAAGCATCTACAGGTGACTTGATAAGGAAGATGTGTACTTATACAATGGAATGTCCCTGAGCCAGGAGTGGTATTTTACAATCTGCGACGACAAGGGTGGGCCTAGAGGGTCTCATGCTAAGAGAAACCTGTCAGACACAGAAAGAGAGTAGGTCTGATCTCACTCCCATATGGAATCTGAAAAAGACAGAAACAGACACAGGCACGGGGAACAAACAGCGGTTGCTGGAGGGCAGGGGTGGGGGAACGGGAGACGGAGGTGTGACTCCCGTCCTAGGACAGAGAAGTCACGGGCAGTGACAAGAGCACAGGCCCCCAGCGTCTCAGACCTGAACGAGCGCCGCAGCACCAGGTCTCACGCCCAAAACCAACACTGCGCATCCGCCTCCCAGCAGTGAAAAGCAGATAAAGCACGTTCACAACCCGGTTCCGCCGTTGCCTCCGGCTGCCAGGACATCTGTTGTCCTCACCTCAGGGGAGACCCCTTCCTGAGACCCCCAGGCGGCTCTCCTGTCTGGATTCGCCCGTCTGGGACATTTCACACCAACGTGGTCCTCAGCTGTGTCTCAGGACCTGAGAAGTCTGCTTCTCAGGAACCTCATGTTTTTAAGGTTCATACATCTTTTCCCTTTCCTGATGGTGTCCCTAGAAGCACAGAAGTTTTAAGTTTTGGTGAAGTTCTGTTGATTTTTTTTTCTTTTGTTCCTGTGGTTTTGGTGTCACCTCTAAGAAACCTGAGAGGGACCTCAGGGCTTCCCTGGAGGCTCAGCTGGTAAAGAATCACCTGCAGTGCAGGAGACCCTGGTTCGATTCCTGGGTCGGGACGCTCCACTGGAGAAGGGACAGGCCACCCGCTCCAGTGTTCTTGGGCTTCCCTGGTGGCCCAGCTGGTAAAGGATCCGCCTGCAATGTGGGAGGCTCCAGTTCAGTCCCTGGGTTGGGAAGATCCCCTGGAGAAGGGAAAGGCTACCCACTCCAGTATTTTGACCTGGAGGATTCCACAGACTGTATGGTCCATGGGGTCGCACAGAGTTGGACACGACCGAGCGACTTGCACACTTCACAGACAGAGACCAAGAAACCATTCCCAACCCCAAATCCTGAAGATTTCCTTCCATGTTTTCCTTGAATCGTGTTTTAAATCACCCTGTGATTTTCATCTATTTTTTTTTAGCTGTGCCATGTGGTATACAGGGTCTTAGTTCCCCGACTAGGGATCGAACTGCCTTCTCCACTGGAAGCTGGACTGCCAGGGAATTCCCTTCGTCTACTATTTTGATTGCTTGACTTTGGAAATTCAGCCTCTCATGAAGTTGGAGTTTTGTTTTGCTGAAAGGCATACCCCCTTTTCTCTGACGGTTTCCAGTTTCTCATTGGTTATCAGCACCCATCGATCTGAGACGTTACCACTACTGTGTACCAGCTCGTCCTGCTGAACCTGCTGATACTGGATATGAGATCCCATTGGATCTGCTTCTGGACCTTTTAGGTTTTCTGGTTGGCGCTGTTTGACTCAGTAGCTTTATAACAGGCTTTAATATCTGCGAGGAAGCGTCTTCCTTCTCACAATTTTCTTCTGCTTGTTAACTTTCAAATGAACTTTAGAATCATTCTAGCTCTTGAAAATTCTATTCCTGGTTTTCTTTTTTTCGAATTGCTAAACATAGATGAACAAAGGAGACTGCGTGCTTTCTGTCCCCCTCACCTGGAGCATGGCCTGACTTTGTTCAGTGTCTTCTGCTCCTGGGGGCGCATGGAAGTTTCTCTGTAGAGACTGAAGGGCCCTCGTCCCGCTGGTCCTTAGCGATGATGGGCTGGCTGCTGTCCTCAGCCAGCTTTCTCTCCCGTCAGGCCTCTGACCAGATGGCGCTCTGCGTGGAGCAGCCTCTGCTTTGAGGATCCCATGTCGCTCCCAGCCTTTGCTGAAGGGTCTCATCGTTTGTGCTCTTCCTGGTCATCCTTCGCACCCTTGGCTGGACGGGCTTGGAGCCCCAGGGCCCACGCTCTTCCCAGCCCTTGAGTCCTGCGGGAAGCCCCCCCCCCCACCCCTGACACCAAGGGCCTCCTTCCGGCTCACCCAGCTTGCTCCACCTCAGGGCTGTCGCTCATGCTATTTCCGTGCCCAGACACCCCGCACACTGGCTGCTTCAGAGACCCCCGTCGCCCCCACCGCAGGGCAGCCCGTCCGCGCCCCGCAGGCTTGCTCTCTGCGCTCAGCCCCTGCCTGCTCTCTGCAGCCCGGCCGCCCCACAGCCCCTGGGCCTCTGCTGGGCCGGCCTGGCCTCCGTGAACCAGGGCCGGTGGGGTCAGCTGTGGGCCGGGCCCTGACGCTGTTCCCCTTGCAGTTCCTGGCCTCCCGCGGGAACGCCGTCGCCAGAGCCACGTTCGAGTCCCAAGTACCCCCGTTCTACTACCGGCCCTCGGCCTCCGACTGCCAGTGAGTACGAAGGGCCCTGTCTGCGTCGCTGGTCCGGAGACGGCTCTGGGCGACTGTAGGCGGGAGGGTGGGCCGGCCCATGTCCGGGAGTCCTGTCCTGGGGCTCTCCCGCTTGGTTTTGGTTCCTGGTGTGGTGGCGGTGGTGGGCAGCGTGGGGACAGCCGGCCTGGGCTCCAGGCAGCGCAGGTCTCCGCGGGAACCCCAGCCTGGGTTCTGGGGTCCCCATGGCACCCCCGGCCCTCTGGAGGGCTTGCTGGGCGGCTGTTCCAGCATGTGGCCGGCCTGGCTCGGTGCCCAGGGCATGGACGCGGGAGGGTTGGGGGCACGACCCCACACGACCCCAGTCGCCAGCCTCTCTGAGCCTCAGTGTCCCTGTCTGCCCACCCCGCGGGCACCCCTGGGTTCTGGAAGGTTCCAGAGGTCAGGGGAGGTGCCTGGGGTGAGGTTGGGACCCCAGCCCCTGGGGGAGGCCCCCATGTCAGGCTCAGCACCAGTGGGAGGTGCCCACCAGGGGTCTCAGGTACTTCGTGGGGACTGCCTGTCTCACGAGCCGCACCCTCGGCACGCCCACGGCGGTGCTCTGCCCCAGCACTTCTCACCCCCCCGATCGGCCTCCTCGTCCACCTCCCGCTGCCGTCAAGCCGCTCCTGCTGCTTGGAGAGGAGGGCCGTGTGATGAGGCTCCTCCTGGACCATCCCTTCCTTGGAACGGATGGTGGGGCCGCAGCCCAGCCTCCTCCCAGGCCCCCCACATCCGGCTCCCACCCCCGGGCGGCACCTCCTCCTTTTTGCCCCGCACTGTTGCCCCCTGACTCACTTGGTGAAGCCCACACCCCGGGGACCCTGCCCACGACACCTGGACCCGGGCTGCATGCTGGGCTTGTGTGTTTCTAGTTCTGCTCAAATGAGGGGTGGGAGACGAGGGGGCTGCCGGCCGCCACAGAGGGAGGGGCTGGGAGCGGTGACCCAGCTGCAAGCCTGGGAGGCGGGCCAGTTCAGACCCCACTAGACAGGTGGGGAGCCAAGGCTGACCTCCCTCTGCACGCTGCGTCCCGCCCTTCAAGCCCTCGTGGGCAGGCCCCTTGCCCGGCCCCACCCCTCCTGGCGCCCCATGCCCGGCCGCTCTGCCCGGCTGTGAATCCACAGGTCAGCAGCTATTCTGCGGCCTGACGGCCTCGCATCTGCACGCTGCCCTGTGGTTGGCCCACTGCCTGAGCCGGCGCCACGGACAGGCTCCCACAGGCCTGGTCCCTGCGAGGTGCCCCTGGCAGGGCTGTGTGGTCAGGGCCTCTCGGGTGACCTGGCGGCCCCAGCGGGAGGGTGCTCTGAATCCCAGTGGGCCCCACTTTCCGGAAACCTCTGCTGGGGGAGGGCTCACAGGAGCCAAGCCCACTCCACTCCCCAGACTCAGGTGCTTGGGTCTGCTGGGAGGGGTGGGGTCCTGGGAGAGGCCCCTCACTGGGCTGGTATCAACAAGGAAACCTGACCTGGCGGCCATGAGACCAGGAGGGTGTGGGGCTGACAGCTGAGCTCACCGTGGAGACCATGCAGCAGTGGAGGGGGTGTGAATGCCCGTGTACACTGTGGAGTGCCATGCAGGTGTGGAAGGGACGTGTGAATGCCCGTGTACACTGTGGAGTGCCGTGCAGGGGTGGAAGGGACGTGTGAATGCCCGTGTACACTGTGGAGTGCCGTGCAGGGGTGGAAGGGACGTGTGAATGCCCGTGTACACTGGCATGCCATGCAGGGGTGGAAGGGACATGTGAATGCCCATGTACACTGTGGAGTGCCATGCAGGGGTGGAAGGGACGTGTGAATGCCCGTGTACACTGGCATGCCATGCAGGGGTGGAAGGGACATGTGAATGCCCATGTACACTGTGGAGTGCCATGCAGGTGTGGAAGGGATGTGTGAATGCCCGTGTACACTGGCATGCCATGCAGGTGTGGAAGGGACGTGTGAATGCCCGTGTACACTGGCATGCCATGCAGGGGTGGAAGGGACATGTGAATGCCCATGTACACTGTGGAGTGCCGTGCAGGGGTGGAAGGGACGTGTGAATGCCCGTGTACACTGGCATGCCATGCAGGGGTGGAAGGGACATGTGAATGCCCATGTACACTGTGGAGTGCCGTGCAGGGGTGGAAGGGACGTGTGAATGCCCGTGTACACTGGCATGCCATGCAGGGGTGGAAGGGACATGTGAATGCCCATGTACACTGTGGAGTGCCGTGCAGGGGTGGAAGGGACGTGTGAATACCCGTGTACAGTGTGGAGTGCCATGCTGAGGTGGAAGGGACGTGTGAATGCCTGTGACAGTGTGGAGTGCCATGCAGAGGTGGAAGGGACGTGTGAATGCCCGTGTACAGTGTGGAGTGCCATGCAGAGGTGGAAGGGACGTGTGAATGCCCGTGACAGTGTGGAGTGCCCCTCCAGCTAGGCCCACTTAGTGCAGGGGCTGCAGCAGCCTCTCACAGGCAAAGGCTCTGGGGTGCCGCTGGGATGAAGTGAGGTGGTGAGTCAGGAGGCCGGGGTCTGGCCCGAGTGGGGTCTCTGGACACAGGGCCCAGCCCCGCCCCCTGGGCAGAGGGAGGACCGGGCCCCGGGGACACGTCAGCTCCAGCAGCAGGCCCGTGACGAGAGCGGCCGGGACCCGCCGCCTTCCCGTGCTCCTGGTGCCTGTCCTCGGGCTGCGGGAGGTTGGGCCGGCCCCTCCTGCGCCCTGCGTCAGTGGGCCGGGGGGGCCCCCTGCTCCTGGAAGCCATGGTCTGTGGTGCCCCCCTCAGTGGGTGTGCCCGGCCCACCCGCCCATCGGAAGTTCACCCGGGCAGCTCTGGCCAGGCATCGCCCAGCACATGCCCTCTCTCCTCAGACTCCTGCGGGAGCAGTGGATCCGGGCCAAGTACGAGCGGCAGGAGTTCACCCACCCTGAGCGGCAGGAGCCCTACTCTGCAGGTGAGGCTACCCACACCTGGGCGTCCTGCCCCGCCCCCCAGAACAGGAGCAGGACCCTGAGCAACCTGGGCAGCCGCTTCAGTGTTTGAGCCCGTGTCCATCCACCGGCTGTAGGCACTGGCTGGCTGACCTGGCCGCAAGGGCCCTACAGCTGCTCACAGCTCTGCCCTGAACCCTGGCTGAGGGTGGGGCTGCCCGGGGCCCTCTGGGCCCCTGGGGGCTGTGTCTTTGCCCCTGCAGGGTGGGCGGAGCTGTCTGCAGGGGTGTGGACAGGCCTGGGCCCGGGTGGGCCTGCAGAGGGTGGGCCAGGCCCCGGGGGCTCAGTCAGCACAGGGGCTTCTGCTGCTGTGGTGATCAGACACAGGCGGGAGCCGCGGGGCTCTGCGTGCGCCCTGCTCCTACGTGGCAGGCGGTCACAGGATTGGGTTGTGGCCTTGGTTCAATTACCATCCGCCCCTGAGAGCCACGAGCTCGCGGGCACAGGTGCCTGTTCAGCCCCAGCACTCCCACACTCATCCTGCCTGAGACCCGGCGCTGCTCTGGGGCCCCGGGACGCTCACCCCACAGCCTGCTCCTGTCTCCCAGGTACGAACACCTCAGGGGTCTGGAGCGTATGGCGTGTGACCTCGGTTCAGAGCCAGAGGCAGGGTGTCGTCTGTTCCTGCATCAGGACCTCTGGCTGTGGGGGTCCAACCCAGCGGGCGTCAGGCAGAGAAGAGGGTGGGCTCGCAGTGGCGCTGGCTCCAGGCCCAGCCTGACCCCAGGGCTCAGTCAGCAGTCAGTGCCCTGAGGACGTGGCCCGTCTTCCCCGGTTCCACCTCGGGTGGCACCAGCCCCCCGGAGGAGGCTTCTCTGCAGCGGCTCCAGACTTCCCACCTGGCTGGAAAGGCCGTCGGGCCCCACTTCCACCGGGTGAGGGAGGGGCCTCCGCTCTGGTCCTGACTGCTCAGGGGGCCCAGTCCCAGGGCCCGGGGGTGCGTGAGCCAGCCCCGCTCTGGAGTCTCCTGCGGCAGCAGCACGTTGACCCTCCGTCAGGGGCGTCTGCAGGTGCCGCTGGGTGCAGGGCCTGGGGCCCCTTGTTTCAGACCCCCGGTCCTGGGGTCCCCCGATGTTGCTGCCATCCCTCTCCTGAAACATCCCCCGGACCGCAGGGCGCTGGACACGGGCCTGTGGGGTGCGTGTGGTGGGGTGAGGTGCGGGCGGCCGGGTCGGCCTGCGGAGGCGCCCTCATCTCCTGTTCGGTGTCAGGCGTGCAGGGCCGTCTGTGGCGTGGGGGGCAGCAGAGGGTCAGCCCCGCTCGGGGCCACGTGCGGCGGGCAGGCTGCGCTGGCCCCAGGGGCACTGCAGCGGGGGCAGCTGCCATGGCCTGCCGGGCACGGTGCAGGCCTCGCAGGGGACAGGGCTGGCCCCACTGGGCGTCAGCTCCTCTCCGGGAGGCCACCCCCTTTCCTGAGCACTCGGCCCTGAGTAGGGAGGCCCTGACCTTGGCTGCGTCTCTGCCCCCGGGCTCAGGGCAGCGACCCCTGGCCAGGCTTTCTTCTCATTTATTCAAAGCCACCACCCCCTGAGGGTAAATGCCGCCGCCTCGAGCCCTGGGAATCGAAGCCTGTGGTCACCCACCCCCCTCACCCAGCGAAGTCCAGGGTGCCCTGAGATTCTCAGGAAGTGTCCTGGGTGTGCAGGACCCCATGACAGCCCTCCGCAAGCACCCTTGGGGTGAGGCCCCCTCAGGGCACTGTGGGGACGTGCCCTGGGGATCCAGAGGTGCCCAGCACTGCCCTGAGTGGCCTGTCTTGTGGTCATGATGGGGCTGCCCCTTCCCCACCTGCCTTCCCAGGCCTCCCGGGGAGAGGGTGGTGGCCAGGGACACTCGGGGCACTGCTCCCGCTGCCCACCTAGCTGGCCGGAGACCCTGAGACTGGAGCCCTGCCTGCGCTGTGCCCGGATGGAGGGGGCTAGGCCCCCATCTCCTGCCCCCGGGCCCAGCCGCATCTCCCCGTGCCCCCGTCCAGGGCGGTGGAGCAGCTGCCCTGGCTGGTCAGCCCCCTCAAGGCACAGCCCCCGCGAGGAGCGCCAGGCTTCCTGCGGGCCTCTGACATTCGTGGGGGGCTGACACACCCACGGCCGCCGGGAAGGAGGCCCGCGGCCCGGAGGGAGGGGGCGTGGGCTGAGCCGGGCAGCCTGAGCAGCAGCATGGCGTCGCGGGGTCTGCAGCGGGGGGACGCCGCACGTCCCAGCATCCAGGGACTCAACCGCGAGGGGCGGGGGCACCATCCCGCCCAGAAGCCACCGTGGACGAGGTGTCCGTGAGGACAGAGGGGCAGGGGTGACCTCCCGTCCCGGGTCAGCGTTGGCTCGCCTGGGGGTGCTGATGTGCCCCCGTCAGGCGGGATCCCCCAGTGTGTGGCCGCAGCCGTGGGGGGGACCGCAGGCGCCAGGCCCGTTCAATGGCTCTGCTGCGGCAGCAGCGAGACAGCAGGTGCTGCCCACGCTGCCCTCGGCCAAGGTCAGCGTGCGGGAGGCGCCTGCCCCGAGATAACGCGGCAGAGATACGTGGCGCCCGGGCCAGGCCGCGCCTCCCGCCACCCACAGGCCCCTCGGCCGGCTGACCCCAGGAACCGGCCGCTCCTGGCGCCGTCCCCAGACCGTCCCCGCCTGTACCGAGCCTCAAAGGCCGCCTTTCACAGGCAACAGGGCTCCTGTTGTCCCGAGGACCGCCCGTCACCCACACCCAGTGCTTCATGCCGTGGCCCAACTGGCCCAGCCTCTCGGGTCCATCCCTCAGAGACCGGGCGGGCCGGGGCCGTGCGTGAGGTCCATCCCCTCAGAGACCATGGAGCCCGTGGCCGTGCGTGGGGTCTATCCCCTCAGAGGCAGAGGGGCCCGGGGCCACGTGTGGGGTGCACCATTGATGGGGCAGCATGCAGTGATGTGGGGGGGGGGCACATGGGCGGAGGCGGCCCTGGTGGGGCGAAAACATGCAAGGCTAGTGAGTCTGTAGCACCCTGACACAGCCTGTGTGTGTTCACACAGGGCTCACATGCGTGGCCATACACAGCTGCATGCACATTCATGTGCATCCACGTGTTAACACGTGTTCCTGCAGTGCGTGTAGCCACAAATCACACATGTTCATGTGTGTGTGCTCACTCTGGGCTCAGATAGCCCAGTCGCATGCAGTTCTCAGGTTCACACGTGTGTCCACACCCAGAAGCAGACACCCTACATGTGGTCCCCAAAGCCTGGAACGTTCCCAGAATATCCCACGAGGGGGGCCCGCCTCCCACCTTTCCCTTTCCCCATTCTGGCTAAAGCAGCCTGGAACCCAGGTGGTAGAGGCCTGGACTCCCACGCTGACCTTCGGGGCACGGAACCTAGAAACCAGGTCCTGGCCCTCCTGGGAAGGCGGTGAGGCGGCTGTCCTGAGTGCCTCCTGCCTTGGGGCCCCCTGCACCTTGGCCCCCCAGACAGAAGTCACCGTGTGGGGACCCATCTACCCCCCAGTGCGGCTCTGTGCGCAGAATCCTGGCCTGGGCCCCAGCAGGCCTGTCTCCTTGGAGGAAGGCCGGGCGGTCCCTGCTGCAGTTTGTAAAGGTTAACATGTGGTTTACACCCTGAGGGAGAGGTCTGCCAGCGGGGAACACGACCCCCCACCCCCACCCCCGGTCTCCGCCTGCGTGCCCCTCTGCTCACAGACGGCCGCTCCCGGCGCCCCGCGTCCACGTCTGACCGGCAGCATCCCTGGTGGGCAGCGCCCAGGGTTGGGGGACCAGCTGGTCCCCAGCTGAGGGGCGTCTGTCGAGTCGTGTGAGACGCGAACGAGTGAAGCTGCTAAAAACACGTGAGCGTGTTTTCGTCGCGGTTGTGTTTTCACGTCTCCCGGGGTCGCGTGGGACGTGCGTGTTGAGCTTGATGAGAAGCTGCCCACTGCTTGCCCCCTCGGGGACAGTCAGCCGGGGAGTCGGCTCCCGTGTGCCACCCCCGGCGTGGGCAGCACTGGAGTCCTGGCCGCTCCACGCAGGGCTTCCGGAGCAGAGGTGGCTCTGAGTGGGGGGCAGCCCAGCTCCTCCCGCGGCCCCGCGTGGGGCACGCAGCTGGCGCCCAGCAATGCTGAGTGAACCCTGTGACCCCTGGCCCAGCACTGGCCAGTCCTTCGGGAGCAGACGGTCACGCTGCACAGCTGCGTTCCCGGGCTGGGCCTGCTGGCGGGCAGGTGGCCCGGGGCAGGGCCTGGGCTGCCGCGTCCTGCCTCTCGGGGCAGGGGCGCAGAGAGAGGGTGGCTGGGCCGCCGGCTTAATGCTGTGGCCGAAGAGCCGCCCATCCCCCGGGGGGCGTCGGAGGCTGGCGGGTGCCCACCCGGAAACACGGCTGCCACGTCACACACCCGAAACCAGGCCTCCTGGCCGCTCGCCGTCGGGCCTGGGAGCCTGCCCCGTTGCGCGGGCCGCGGCGGGTCAGCGGGGTCGGGGTGACCGGCTGGAGCTCCATCTGGGCCACAGCGGGGACGCCCCGGCCCAGGCCGGCCTGAGGCGCTGCTGCCCCCTGGCGGCCCCGGCCGGCAACTGCAGGCTCTCTGGCCGGCGGCCTTGGACAGGACCCCGGGCCGCCTCAGCCGCGTCCTCGGCTGGGGGGTGACCACAGGACTGTCCGGAGGCCCATCTGGGGGCCATGAGACAGCGGAGTGCATGCTTGGCCGGCTGTGTCCCGTGCGGACGGCGTGCCGGCGGGGATCGTCCTCGCAGAAGGGCTGCGCCGCAGGCACTGCTCTGTAGCCGACTCCGGGTCTGGGAGGCCGGCAAGGGGTCTTCCGGCCTTGCCCTGGGCCGAGCGCTCGTTTAGTCAGTCAACACCTGTGCCAGGGTGGGCCCGGCTTCAGCTGGGGGTGTGGACACAGCGCCACACAGGGGACACCGCTTCTCTGTGCAGGGGACGGGGCAGGGGGGCCTGTGCCAGGCGCCGAGGCGGCAGGGGCTGTCCGAGTTGTGGGGGGTGGGCGGAGGCCCCACCTGGCCCGTCACACTGCAGACTGAGGGGCCAGCGGCCCCAGTGCCAGGCCGCCACCTTTTTATAGCCGCCCGTCTGGAGCGCAGAGGAACGCCCCGTGGCCATGGTGTCCAGCGGCTGGCGGGCAGGGAGCTGGAGGAGGGGGTCTGCACCTCGTGGCAGCCCGACTGGGACAGCTGCAGCCTGAGGTCACCGCCAGCAGGGGGCAGCGCCAGGCAAGGCCGGCCCAGAGGGCCAGCTGGGGGCCCCAACCCGTGACTGCCCGTGACACTCAGACAGGGGCCCCGACCCGACCTGTGACACTCAGACAGGGGCCCCGACCCGACCTGTGACACTCAGACGGGGGCCCCGACCTGTGACACTCAGACGGGGGCCCTGACCTGTGACACTCACACGGGGCCCCGACCTGACCTGTGACGTGACTCACAAGGGGCCCCGACCTGACCTGTGACACACGGGGGCCCCGACCTGTGACGTGACTCACACGGGGGCCCTGACCTGACCTGTGACGTGACTCACACGGGGGCCCTGACCTGTGACACTCACACGGGGGCCCTGACCTGTGACGTGACTCACACGGGGGCCCCGACCTGTGACGTGACTCACACGGGGGCCCCGACCTGTGACGTGACTCACACGGGGGGCCCCGACCTGTGACGTGACTCACACGGGGGCCCTGACCTGTGACACTCACACGGGGGCCGTGACCTGACCTGTGACGTGACTCACACGGGGGCCCTGACCTGACCTGTGACGTGACTCACACGGGGGCCCTGACCTGTGACACTCACACGGGGACCCCGACCTGTGACGTGACTCACACGGGGGCCCCGACCTGTGACGTGACTCACACGGGGGCCCCGACCTGTGACGTGACTCACACGGGGGCCCCGACCTGTGACGTGACTCACACGGGGGCCCCGACCTGTGACGTGACTCACACGGGGGGCCCCGACCTGTGACGTGACTCACACGGGGGCCCTGACCTGTGACACTCACACGGGGGCCGTGACCTGACCTGTGACGTGACTCACACGGGGGCCCCGACCTGACCTGTGACACGACTCACACGGGGGCCCCGACCTGTGACGTGACTCACACGGGGGCCCCGACCTGACCTGTGACGTGACTCACACGGGGGCCCCGACCTGACCTGTGACGTGACTCACACGGGGGCCCCGACCTGACCTGTGACGTGACTCACACGGGGGGCCCCGACCTGACCTGTGACGTGACTCACACGGGGCCCTGACCTGACCTGTGACGTGACTCACACGGGGCCCTGACCTGACCTGTGACGTGACTCACACGGGGGCCCTGACCTGTGACGTGACTCACACGGGGGCCCTGACCTGACCTGTGACGTGACTCACACGGGGGCCCTGACCTGACCTGTGACGTGACTCACACGGGGCCCCGACCTGACCTGTGACGTGACTCACACGGGGGCCCTGACCTGACCTGTGACGTGACTCACACGGGGCCCTGACCTGACCTGTGACACTCAAACGGGGCCCCGACCTGACCTGTGACGTGACTCACACGGGGCCCTGACCTGACCTGTGACACTCACACGGGGCCCTGACCTGACCTGTGACGTGACTCACACGGGGGGCCCTGACCTGACCTGTGACACTCACACGGGGCCCCGACCTGACCTGTGACGTGACTCACACGGGGCCCCGACCTGACCTGTGACGTGACTCACACGGGGCCCCGACCTGACCTGTGACGTGACTCACACGGGGCCCCGACCTGACCTGTGACGTGACTCACACGGGGCCCCGACCTGACCTGTGACGTGACTCACACGGGGGCCCCGACCTGACCTGTGAGGTGACTCACACGGGGCCCTGACCTGACCTGTGACGTGACTCACACGGGGGCCCTGACCTGTGACGTGACTCACACGGGGCCCTGACCTGACCTGTGTCGTGACTCACACGGGGCCCTGACCTGACCTGTGACGTGACTCACACGGGACCCTGACCTGACCTGTGAGATGACTCACACGGGGACCCTGACCTGACCTGTGACGTGACTCACACGGGGCCCTGACCTGACCTGTGACGTGACTCACACGGGGGCCCTGACCTGACCTGTGACGTGACTCACACGGGGCCCTGACCTGACCTGTGACGTGACTCACACGGGGCCCTGACCTGTGACGTGACTCACACGGGGCCCTGACCTGACCTGTGACGTGACTCACACGGGGCCCTGACCTGACCTGTGACGTGACTCACACAGGGCCCTGACCTGTGACGTGACTCACACGGGGCCCTGACCTGACCTGTGTCGTGACTCACACGGGGCCCTGACCTGACCTGTGTCGTGACTCACACGGGGCCCTGACCTGACCTGTGACGTGACTCACACGGGACCCTGACCTGACCTGTGAGATGACTCACACGGGGACCCTGACCTGACCTGTGACGTGACTCACACGGGGCCCTGACCTGACCTGTGACGTGACTCACACGGGGCCCTGACCTGACCTGTGACACTCAAACAGGGCCCTGACCTGACCTGTGACGTGACTCACACGGGGCCCTGACCTGACCTGTGACACACGGGGCTGAGAACAGGCAAAGGGGAAAGAGAGGGCAGAGGGGTCAGGGTGCGCCCCGTGAGGGTCTGCCTCCCCCGCCCGCCGCTGCGGGCCCAACCGCAGGCTGCCTTCAAGCGACGTGACAGACCCCAGGCCGGGTGGTCAGGGCCGGCTCCCCGGTTGTTGGCCAAGGCCGCGTCTGGCGTCTCTGACCCCGCCCCCTCTCTCTGGGCCCGTGGTGTTCTGCGTCTGGGTGTTTGGCCGCCACCAGCCCCAGGCCCACAGAGCCCGTGGGCGCCACATGCCTCCCGCCCACCTAGGAAAAGGAAGAGGGCGACCCGCGGTCTGGAGACGCTCGGGAACCCCCCACCCCTGGGGGGCGGGCCCCTGGACAGGAGTACGACCACCCGGCCCCCCGTTGGGGCAGCCATCCGACCATGCCCTCCCCGCAGGGTACCGAGAAGGCTTCCTCTGGAAGCGCGGCCGGGACAACGGGCAGTTCTTGAGCCGGAAATTCGTGCTGACGGAGCGCGAGGGGGCTCTGAAGTACTTCAACAGGAGTGACGTGAGTGGGGTCCGGGGGCTGGCGCCACACCCCCAGCTGCCCCACGCTCTCCCGGGAGACACACTGCCTGCCCCACCCCCGTGGGGACCCTCCGCCCGCTGCTGCTCACAGCCATTTCCTCTGGCCCTCGAGGGACGGGACTGGCACCCTGCGGGCAGGTCAGGGGGACCCTGGGCAGCATGTGGAGGGGCTGGCTGGCCCTGCCCGAGGGCACCAGGGCATCTGCAGCCCCAGGGCAAGGAGAGGGGAGAGGTCAGGCTAGCAGGGTGAGGAGCAGGAAGGAGGCACCCGGCCTAGGGTGGGGTGGACCAGATGGCCCGCCCTCACACCTCCTGGCAAGGCGTTCCCTTAGATGAGGAAGCGCAGACCCAGAAAGGGTAAGTAAGTAACTTGCTCAGAGCCACACAGCACCCAAGTGTGGGGCCAGCACCCGCCCCGCCTGCCTAGTGCTGAGGCCTGGCCCTGCTCCCCAGGCCAAGGAGCCCAAGGCTGTCATGAAGATTGAGCATCTGAACGCCACTTTCCAGCCGGCCAAGATCGGCCACCCGCATGGCCTGCAGGTCACCTACCTGAAGGACAACAGCACCCGCAACATCTTCGTCTACCATGAGGACGGGAAGGTGGGCGCACGGCTGAGTGGTGGGGCCGGACCTCTACTGTCCAAGCAGAGTCTGCCTGGCCCCGGACCACCGGCCGGGGCTGCAGTGGGAGCCGGCTGGGCCCTGTGGGGGAGGGGACCTAGGAGCCCCGCCCCAGGGCCCGGCGAGGGTGGGCCTCTGGGCAGACCCCCAGGTCTGGCCTCTGGGTCACTCCAGCGTGGTCTCCGTGTGCTTGGCCGCTCTGTGGGCTGTACGCACTGCAGTCTTTTGATGCACAGTATTTCAAAATGTTTTAAAATGTGTTCCTTTGGCCGCATGTGCCTTTGGGCTCATAGTCAAGAAGTCACTGCCAAGTCCAGGGTCGTGGCCCCGTGTTCTTGTGAACTCTGCTGCTTTGAGGCTCACGTTTCAGCCTTTGATTCATGCGGTGTGAGTTAGGCTGCAGTCTCATTCTCCGGCGTGTGGACATCAGTTTCCCAGCACCGGCTGTTTGTTGCGGCCCGTCCTGGGCTTCGTGTTTTTGCTGTTTAGTTTCACTGAACTCTAGTCGCCTTAACTTGCTCACGTTCCCGTCCGCTGCGGTCTGCCACAGCGTGTGGATAGAGCTCCCTGAGCCCAGCAGACCGGCCCTACCCTTCTGCAAGCACGTCTGCCACTGCGCGGCCCAGCCTCCCCTCGGCAACCCCAAGTCTGCTCTCTGTGAGGCTATTTCTGTTCATGAAAGCTCGTTTCTGTCATATTTTAGATTCCACGTGTAAGTGGTATCAAATGGTTTTGTCTTTTCCTGACTTAGTGACTCTCTGGGTGCATCCACATTGCTGCAGATGGCATCCATCTCATTCTAAAATGGCTAATATTTCTGTGTGTACACAAATCTGCACCCATTCATCTGTCCATGGACTCGCAGGCTGCCCGTACGTCTTCAAACGAATCTGTCTGAGTCAGCTTTCTCTACTCCTGCTCCCAGGAGTGGGACCGCAGGATCACATGGTAGTTCTCTTGAGTTTTTTGAGGAACTTCCACACTGTTCTCCACGTGGCTGCACCAGTTTACACTCACACCAATGAAGGTGATTCCCTTTTCCCCACAGCCGCTCCAGCATGTTATTGGTAACTAACGACGGCCATTCTGACGTCTGATGGCGCCCCCCTAGTTTTGACTTGCAGTTCTCTGACCATGAGTGATGTTGAATATCTTTCCCTGTGCCTGTTGGCCACCTGCATGTTTTCTTTAGAGAAATGTCTGTTTAGCTTTCCTTCCTGTTTCTGGATTGGGCTGTTTTTCTGTGGTTGAGTTGAATGAGTTTGTGGGAATTAAACCCTCATGGGCGGCACTGTTTGCAGGTATTTCCTCCCAGTCTGCAGGCTGCCTCTTCATTTTGTTCAGTTTCCTTTCCTTTCAACTTTTATTAGGTCCCACTGTTTATTTCTTTTATTTCGAGTGCCTTGGGAGACTGACCTAAGAACACTGGTGCAGTTGGTGAGAGCAGGCTCTGGGTAGGTCTATAAATAGACGCGCCTCCTTCCAGGCCAATGTCCAGTCATAAAAACAGCCCCATCTGAGGAAAGGCCGGCGCACAGGGGAGCTGCTCTGAGGGCCGCAGGCGGGCGGGGCTGGGGGGGACGTGGTGGGGCCCCACAGCGTGGCCCTCACCCAGCCTCTGACTCCAGGAGATGGTGGACTGGTTCAACGCGCTCCGCGCTGCCCGCTTCCACTACCTGCAGGTGGCCTTCCCGGGGGCCAGCGACGCAGACGTGAGTGGCAGCTGCTCCCTGTGACTCCGAGGGGGGGGATGTGTGCCCTCGTCTGGGATGGGCGGCTGGGAGCTGATCGAGGGGCACGTGGCCCCCACCAAGTGGCCTGAAGTCCCTGGAGACTACTGGCGGGGGGGGGGGGGGTTGTTCCGGGGGGCTCAGCGTCACTGTGGGGAGGGGGGAGAGGAGGGATGGGAGGGGTGGTGGCTGGGGGGGGAGGGGACAGCGCGGGGCGGCTGCGACCGGGGCAGGGTGGGGAGGCCCCCAGGCCCACGCCGCCTGGTTCCGCCCTAGCTGGTGCCAAAGCTGTCCAGGAACTACCTTCAGGAGGGCTACATGGAGAAGACAGGGCCCAAGGTGGGTCTGACCCAGCGACCTGGACAACTGGGCCTCACAACGAGGTCCCATCCCCATCACCCGGGGCTGGGCGGGACAGGGTCGGGGATAAACAGTGCCAGCAACCCCCCGTGTGTTTTGTGAGCATGGGCTCCACTGACCCGCGCTCCTGGGGCTTTGGATCCGGTCTTGTCAGCTCCGAGCCCTGCCTCCTGCCCCCGTGCACCCGGGGTCTCCGCCGCGGGGGTGTGGAGGGCAGGCACGGGGCCTGGGGAGGCAGCGCCTCCAGCCGACCTGTGCCCTCGCCCCCCAGCAGACAGAAGGCTTCCGCAAGCGCTGGTTCACCATGGACGACCGCAGGCTCATGTACTTCAAGGACCCGCTGGTAAGGCCAGACGCGGCCCATGAGGCGTGGCTGTGCCCTCCCGTCACCGCAAGGCAGGCGGGCCCGGGTGGTCTGCTGGGTGAAGGGCCGGGCCGGACCGGGGGCCGCATGCAGCTGAGTGACTCAGGCGGGCGCAGCCGCCCCGTGCAGCCCACCCGGTTCTCCCCCAGGATGCCTTCGCCCGCGGGGAAGTCTTCATCGGCAGCAGAGAGAGTGGCTACACGGTGCTGGACGGGCTCCCACCGTCCACCCAGGGCCACCACTGGCCACACGGGATCACCATCGTCACGCCAGAGCGCCGGTTTCTGTTGGCCTGCGAGACAGAGTCGGAGCAGCGGGCGTGGATGGAGGCACTCCGGAAGGTGGTGGACAGGCCCATGCTGCCCCAGGAGTATGCAGGTGAGGTGGGCGGGCTGGCCGAGGGGGAGCCCCGCGGCCCCGCGTGGCCGTGACCCGGCAGGGCCCTGTCCTTTCGCAGTGGAAGCCCACTTCAAGCACAAGCCCTAGTACGAGAAGGCCCCGGCGGCCTGAGGACTCGACTGCCTGGACGTGGCCGCAGGAGGCCACGGCCAGTGGGGCCCGAGCTTCAGCCACGAGCACCCGTGTCTCTGGAACCTCAACGTGGGCTGGCCCAGCCTGACCCCGCCACGCTGCTGCCCACCCCCCATGGGACGCCCACAGCCCCCCACCGACCTCTGCCCGCCGGAGCCCCGTTCCTCTGAGGACCACCCCCCAGCTGCCACTGCCCACCTGAGCGGGAACCCCCCACCCGGAAGCTGGGCTGTGGGGACAGAGGGCCAGCCTGCATGCCCCCCTCCCAACACGTATTTATTGAAACCCGCTGTGTCTGTCGTGGGGTCCTGGGGGCCAGAGTGGCAGACGTGGACCCCAGCCTCAGTGAGCTGACCCGCACCGATGTGTGGGTCTGGGGGGTTGGGCCCCCACGGTGGGAGCCCCAGGGCCTCCAGCCTCAGGCCTGGCTGCCCCTGGGCGCCTACCATGCCAGCTTGGGACTCTGCGCTGACTGTGATCCCCCGTCTCTGCCCGCCCTCACTGTCTCTGACCCCTCGGAGGATGGAGCCTGGGCCCAGCTCACGTCTGCAGCCCAGCAAGCTGCTGGCCTGTGGTAACCGCCCCCAAGCCTCCCCATGTGCCCGGGCAAGGGGGACGGGGCCGTGGTGGAGCGGGACGTGGGTGGGGGTCACCCGCTAGGTCATCCAGGTGCTGTCCTGTGTGCCCACGACATGCTCCCAGGGGACCTGGACCAGCTGCTGGGACCGAGAGGGCGGGCGCCGGGCCTGGCCTGGCTGGTGGGCCCACAGCCAGAGATGGGGCCAGGCGCCCTCCCGTGAGCCTGTCTCCCCTCACACCTGCGTGAGCACCTACAGTGCAGACCCGTCACAAACCCGCACCCTGGGTGGGGGCTGCAGGCTCCAGCGGGGACCACAAGCCCCCCGCAGCCCCCACTGGGGCCACCGCCAGGGCTTGCCAGGTCAGGGGTCACCAAGATGGCTGCGCTAGGTGAGGACCACTGTGAGGTCACCCAGGGCCAGAGCCCCAGACACCCTGCCCCTGGCGCCTCCTCCAGCCCAGGTCCCGGGGAGCCCAGGTCCTCGACTTCCAGAGCAGGCAGGAGGGCTCGTCCAGGGTCCCCAGACCTTCCCGACCACGCAGGGCTGCCCAGCACGCACCCTCGCGGACTCAGCCTCGGGCCCTGGGTCAGCGTGGGCTCTGCACGTGTGTGTCTGTGTGCGCACACCCACGTGCTCTGCCAGAAGGCTGCATGAGGCGCCAGCAGGGAGGACTTCTCAGAAAAAGCAGAACCCACACGGGGGGGCGGGAGTCAGAGGCGCACGTCCTGCTCGATGAGACCAGGGCTCAGGGCACCCAGCCCCGCCGGCCGCTCACAGGGCCGGGGAGGCCTCACCTGTCCGCAGATTTAGATACGACACTGTTCATACCTAAAACCCTGACTCTCTCCCAACACGGCCACCTGGTGCCACCAAGGATGCAGTCCAGACAGCTGGAGAAACACTGGCCCCGGCGCCCGCAGGCCTCCCGGGGCGTCCGGCCGCGGCTCCCCGCCCACACCCGGCCCCAGGAGCTCCCTCAGAAAGGACCACTGCTGCTGAGCCCAGTATAAAGGATTTATTTAAACTCAACAATGAACACAAACCTTCCTTTAAATTCCATTTTTACAGTAAATAAAATTGTGTACTGCGTTCCTTCCCATGCATGATCACTGGGTATTAATCTACAACTCTTATTATAATTGTGAAAAAATAAAGTGTTTCCCCTTTTGTAACCATCCCGGGCATCTGGTGCAGCGTCAGTGACGGACAGGCCCTCGTCCCAGGCCGCTCACCTGGGTAAACCTGAACCGTCAGGTCAGGGCCTCAATCGCCCAGTGACAGTAACACTGCCCCACGAGGCTGGGGGTCCCGCAGCCTCCTGCGAGACCCGCTCTGGTGGCTGGGCGCTCGGCCGCCCAGCTGTTTCCAGGACACGGTGGCCAGGCCCCCCGCCCCGCCGAGCCCTCCCCAAGCAAACCAGACACAAGGGCGGGGAGGAGGCGCCGCAGGGCCTGTGCTTTATTGGGGTCATCAAGGTACACGGCCACGGCCCGGGCCCGGGACACCCAACACACAGCCACGGGGCCCTGGCCAAAGCCTGGGGCCGCGGTCTGGACTCGCGCTGGGAGCCTCCCCGCCACGGTCCCGGCCGAGTCTGCAGGTCTGCGGGCGTCAGTCGAGCTCAATGGGGCTGCTGTCGTCCTGACTGTCCTCACCCTCCTGCTCCGAGGAGCCCATGAGGCTGCTCAGAAGGTTCCCTGGAAGGAGGCGCACGGCACCGTCAGCCCACAGCCGGGCCCCGCGGCAGCCCCTGCCCCAGCACAGCCCGGGGTCACAGGTGACCAAGCAGCAGGTGAACTCACTCGCAGGCTACCTCTGCAGTGACGGTTCTAAAGCCACAGGGAACGACACTAACTGCTGTCACCTGTGGGCCTTGTTGGGCCAGACACTTCTTTTTACCTAATTTTTATCCAAAGAACCACTTCTCCATCAATACCAGAGCCAAGTTTATAAAGTGCCTGAAACCAACCCACACGGGAACAAGGAGGCAAGGGCGTGTGGTGCCCCCGGCCACGTCCAGCCCGCTGCAGCACTCTGGGACCCAGGACAGGTTCTGCGGGGAAAGCAGGGCTGCTGCTGAGGCCCGAGGCATGGGGGGGCTGGACGGGGCCCCCGAGCTGAGTGGCCACGGTGAGAGCCTAGGAAAGGGGAGTAGCCCCCACCCCACCACACAGACTCTACCTACAGGTCAAGTCCAACTTGTATCTAAGGGGAAACAGCTTCTCAAATGATTCAGGAGACAGGAAGAGCTTCCCCCACGGCAGCACCGTTTGACGACGCTCACCCCAGCCTCCCCGCAGAGCCCCATGGGGCAGGCTCGCCAGGGATGGCCTATGGGGCAGGGGACGCTCCGAGGGACTCGCTCTCCCAGGCCTGCGGCCCTGGGGCCCACAGCAGTTCCAGAGCGAAGGACACGGGCTGTGGGTTCATGGAGAAGGGGCTGTCTGCATGTCTGTGAAGTTCCCCCCAAGGAAGCTAAGAAGACAGGCTGCCTGGCTTGCACTTCCCCCGGGGACAGTGGCGGGGCCTGGCACATCTGGACTCTGCGAGACACGTTTTATCTACTCAAAAGTAAACCTAAAGCATTAAAGATGTCAAAACCCACGTCTGAGTGCAGGACTCTGCTGGTCGGCAGCTCAACTGGGAGTCGGGAGTCGAGACGGAGGCAGCACAGACAGCAGGGCAGGATGGGGAGAGGCCCGGCCCCGAGAGGCAGTGTCAGGGCCTGCACCCGCCAACGCCCAAGACACACACTCGTGACAGGCTCCAGGGTCAGGAGACTGACTCTGGAATCAGGCTCCAGCAAAGAAAGTCCCAGAACCTCACGGCTTCACTGGTGAAACTGCTTAAGTAGGACCACTTGTCTTTCAAATGCCAGAGTCAAAAGACACTACAATGAAAGAAAACTACAAACCAATATTCTTTATGAACACTGATGCAAAATCCTCAACAAAACACTAGCAAACCAAATTCAGCAGCATGGTGGAAGACTCAGACACCATGGCCAAGTGGGATCTGCTCCTGGAACGGAAGGATGGCTCAACATGTGAAAGTCAGTCAACATGATACACAAGAGATGAAGGAAAAAACCGATGATCATCAAGTGATGCACATAAAGCACTTGACAAAGTCAGCACTCCCACGAAAACACTAAGAAAGGAAACCATCTCACACCATACATGAACCCATAGCAAACATCACAGCAGTGACAGACTCGAAGCTCTTGCCCTGAGACCAGGCACCGAGCAAGGGTTGCTCCCGCCACTTCTGCTCCACGTGCTGCAGGCGACCCTGAACAGCACAGGGAGCGCCGCCCAGGCCCCTCAGGTGCGCACTTGTTTCCTAGGCTCATACTGTGCCACCTGCCCTGCAGCTGGCTGAGCCACGAGCAGGGGACCAACTCTGAATCATACACCAGCTTTCGACTGCTCGGGGGGTCAGCATCCCAACCTCTCCACATTGTTCAGGGTCAACTGAACTTGAAGTTACTAGCCAGAGCAATTAGGCAAGAAAATAAAAGGAATTACAAATTGAAAAGAAGTAAAATTATCTGTCTGCAAGTGGTATGATTTTACATGTAAAAATTTCCAAAGAGTACAAAATAAACAGAAACAATTCTATTTACAATAGGGTCAAAAAGAATAAAACAGTAACTAGCTGAACCAAGAAGGTGAAAGATTTCACAATGAAAAGTATAAAACATTTCTGAAAGACACTTTAAGTGAAGACACATCCCATATTCCTAGACAAAAAGACTTAATATTGTTAAAATGTCAATACTACCTAAAGCCGTCAACAGACTGAATGAAATCTCAAATCCCCAAAACATTTTTTGCAGAAATAGAAAAACCCATCCTAAATTTCATATGGACTCACAAGGGACTCAAATAGCCAAAACAATCTACTCTCAAGGCTCTTTGACTGAAGGAGCCAAAACAATCTTGAACAAAACTGAAGTATCACACTTTTTCATTTAAAAACTTACTACAAAGCTATAGTCATCAAGGTTGGGCTTCCCAGGTGGCACTAGTGGTAAAGAACCTGTCAGCCAATGTAGGAGACACAGGTTCGATCCCTGGGTCAGGAAGATCCCTGGAGAAGGAAATGGCAGCCCACTCCAGTGTTCTTGCCTGGAGAATCCCATGGACAGAGGAGCCTGGCGGGCTACAAACAGTCTACTGGGTGCAAAGAGACAGACACGATTTAGTAACTAAACAACACAGTTGTCCAAACAGTGTGGTCCGAGCATAAAGACATAGCTCAACCAGTGGAAGAGAGAACCCAGAAAAGAACCCTCAGATATGTGGTAAGAGATTTTTGACAAGCAGCGTATGCCCACTTGATAGGGAAAGGGTAGTCCTTCCAACACGTGCTGTTGGGAAACTGGAAATCCACATGCCAGACAACACAGCCGGACACTCATGTAAGTAAACCACCAGAGAAAGACCACCTCAAAGGGATCCAGGACCCACATGAAGGCCTAAACTAACACAACTCTTAAAAGAAACCACAGGGCAAAAGCTTTGTGACACCGAACTTGGAAATGACACCAAAGGCACAAGCGACAAAAAAAAAGTAGACAAACAGAATGAAAATTTTAACATCTGTGCATCAAAAGACATGCCAGGGGTTCATGCTGATGTGTGGCAGAAACCAATACAGTATTGTAAAGCTGTTATCCTCTAATTAAGAATTAAAAAAAAAACACTCCAGGGAATAACACAGTGATGAGGGAGAGGAGGCAAGAACAGGTGGGACAGCAGGTTTTCAGGGCAGCAGGACAGTAATGGTGTGTATATGTCACTGCACGCGCGTCCAGACTCAGAACACAGACGCCAGAGTGACCCTGATGTACTCAGCTCTGGGTGATGAGGTCCTGTCAGAGCAGGCGCATCATGACAGGTATACCTGGTGGGGGGGGGGGGGGGGATATTTTTGTGAAACCTTTGTACCTTCCTCTTAATCTTGCTTGGACGTAAAACTGCTTAAAAGCTTTTTAAAAAAAGTCTTAAAAAAAAAAAAGCCAATCCACAGAATGGGAAAAGATACTTGCAAATCATGTATCTGGTAAAGAAAGTACCCAGTATAGAGTATATGTACATACTCTATATGTATACAGAGTACTCAGTATGAAGAACTTGTACACCAACCAACCTGATTCAAAACCAGGGAAACGATAAGAACAGACCTTCACAAATGGCCGACAAGCACATGGAAGAAACACAAGGTGCTCAGTCACTAAGAAAACACAAATCAGCCCCGTCACGGCAGGCCCAGCGCCCACACACTAGGTCAGCTGCCGTCAACAAACAAAACAGCAAGTGCTGCCGGGACGTGGAGGTCCCGGATCCTCAGCCCCACTGGCAGCTGTGCAGAACACAACAGCTGCTCTGGGAGGAGGGTATGTGCTCAGAAATGACACAGATCCAGCAACTCTGCTTCTGGGTGTCCCAGAAGAACTGACAGCAAGGCCTCACAGAGATTACTTGCACACCCATGTTCACAGCGGGCAAAGGGGAAGAACCCATGCACCTACTGATGACTGAACAGATAAACAAGACGTGATCCATCTGCATGACGGGACACACATCACCTTAAAAAGGAAGATCACGGCAGCTGCCGCAGCCAGCACAGCACAGCCACTGTGGCTCGATTACACCAGGTGCCTGGAGGAGGCAGGGTCACAAGGACCGAGGGGAGGGCTGGGGCTCGGGCTGGGGACAGTGTCGGCGTGGGTCGTCGCCCAGCACAGGAGTCCACGGAAGGGCAGCCTCATGGCACGCGGCATGGCTGAGGTGGGGAACGGCACGTAATGTGCGTTTCACCACAACACACAGCTGGCTTTGACTCTGTGGCCAACAGACAGGAGCCCAGGGGAGAGCATTCACTGGGGGCAACAGGCCCTACAGCTCCGCTCAGGAGGTGGGGCACTGGGGCCACCAGGGTGGGGCTGGGGGCGACGAGCCAGCAACCCTCCTGCCAGCATCGGGCACGCTCCAGCCCCGGACGCGCCCTGTGCTCTGAGACGCACCCACAGGCCCCCACCCGTGAGCCCCCTCACCTAGCAAGCCTCCGTAGGATGACGTCTGCTTGGGTGGAACACCAAAGAAGAGCTGTCCTATCCTGTCGAGGTACTGGGGGAGGCAGACACTGAGCTGGGGCCACGCCAGTAGCTTCTCCCCATCCCTTCTCCCCACCCCTCCCCCAGCTTCTCCCCACCCCTCCCCCAGCCTCTCCCCATCCCTTCTCCCCACCCCTCCCCCAGCTTCTCCCCATCCCCGTTCTCCCCCCTCCCCCAGCTTCTCCCCATCCCCTTCTCCCTCCCCCAGCTTCTCCCCATCCCCCTTCTCCCCCCTCCCCCGCCCCGCCCTGCCCCTCACCTCATTGTACATGGGGTCCCGACGCAGGGCCGGCTGGTACTGCTCACACAGCACCGTGAACACCGTGAGCTTCCCCCTGTAACAGGAGCGGCAGCACACTGCAGCCACTCGGGGCCACGGGCACGGAGAGAAGCCACACGTCTCTGCACACACGCGTCTGCACACCTCCAGTGACTGTACACAACCACACGCCTCCACGCACACACTCACCCCTCCACGGCCAGCAGCAGAAACCAGATGAAGTTGAGCAGGGGCTGCACGAAAGGAGGCCCGCTCTCGATGGACGGGTGTTTCTGCGTGTACGTCGTGAACACCACCGATGCGCTGCTTTTGTTTTTCAAACAGAGAAACCTGGAAATAAGAAACATTCCAGTCAGCGGGTGCACCCAACCATAGGAGGAGGAGCGGAGGCCCCGCCCCCGCCCCGCCCCCCAAAGGTGCGTGCCAGGCCCTTGGCAGCGCAGGGAGTCGGGGTTGACAGCGTGGGGACTGACTCCAGGGGGCGCACGGCAAGGGCAGCAGAGCCACGCGCAGCGGCTCCGGAGCCTGGGCGCCGGCCTGCACCCCCAGCGAGCACACGGGCTGGGTGCCGCCCAGCACCAGTCTCCTTCCTGTGGGGGACGTGTCTGCGGCCAGACTTCAGCGTGGTGGGGGCCCACGACACAGCCAGATGGACAGGGAAGGGCGGAGGCCGGAGGGGATGTTGGCACCACGTGCAAAGCTGGGGTCAGGGCGCTCTGGACGGTGAACAGGTTTTCTTCTCGGAGTCGCAGATTCAGCAGCAAGTGGTGCGAGTGGAGCTCTGAAGCTCCCTGTGCCCCAACTCACGAGACACAGCCCGGCCTGAGGCCTGGCCACCAGATCTAAGTCCTCTTTGGGAAGACTAATCTCATTCACAACAGCGGTGTGTCTGCTGGGGGAGAGGCTGGGCCCCAGTCACCTCATGTGAGCTCCCCACCATGTGGGCCTGACACGGCGCTCACGCCTCCAACGACTCTGCTGTACCGCAATGTTCTTAAAACAAATGGTCCAAAGAACACAAAAGATCAAGACTCAACTGGGACAAAAGAGCAGAGACACAGAGCTGGGTGGGAAGCTGGCAGGTGTCGCCCATCACTGTGTCTGGACACATCAAACGTCTGGGAAGACAAGCCGCCTTTGAGCAAAATCCGTGTCATACGGACATGTCACATCCCAGGGTGGTGCTGAAAAGCCAGTAAATGTGTGTGTCCCACCGAAAAAGTAATTCTCTCCCAACTAGACGTGATGGATAAGTGGGAAAACAAAATTGACGGCAACAAAAAAGTAACTTAAAGCATAAAAAGAACTTCCACTGTCAACAGAAACATCACAAGTTGATCTAAGAGGGCAGGTCTGGAGTCCCCAGAGAACAGCAGCAGTCATGCTTGCGGACGTGAGCTGTGTGTGGGATGCCAAGTGACTTCAGACCTGTCCTTGCGTGAGGTTCGGCCAGAGGCCGCCCTCAGACCCCGGGAGACCACACACACGAAGGCAGGACAGCAAGTGGGTACCTACTGGAGGACAGCCTGAGCCACAAACATGTCCACCTCGCTGCGGAAGCCTCGGGCCGTGGAGTACTCCACCAGCATGTTGGCGCAGCCCTCACCGTCGCTCGAGTGCAGGAAGTGGTACCGCGACTCGCAGTAGTTCTGTTCTGCGGACAGAGAGCAAGGGAGGGGCCGTGAGTGCGCTGTGAGCACAGGGCCCCATGGCATCAGCACAGACTCCACCTGGGTGGTAGACCCGTGGGGACAGCTGGAAGTGAGTCAGGAAGGCAGAACCCGAGGTGCCCAGGAGCGGGGCACACAGGACGGAGCCCAGGGGCCCTCTGCCCACGTCTGCCACCCTGACGAGGAGCCAGGATTGGACGTGGGCTCTTTGGGGACCAGCCGTCCTCTGCCGCTCAGCTCTTCTGAGCCTCTGACTACACTGGCTACTGTTCTCTGGATGGGGGACCCCAGCCCCAACCTGCACTGTTTCAGTAAAGGACTGGAGCCGTGAAGGGCTCCTCCTCAGATACACAGGCCCCCCTGTCCCCTCATCCCACCTTCCAGCCAGCAGCTCCCACCCAGAGCCACTCAGCTCCTACCCCAGACACTGGGATGTCTGGAGCTACTGTTGGCCATCACAGTTGGGGGAGCCCATGGCACCCAACCCCAACCCTAGACCACCCAGCAGCTACAGACTGGGCGGGACGCCCAGGGTCAGTGGCACAGAGGCTGAGACCCAGCTACAGGGCAGGGACCCTAGGTCCCGCTGCTCACCCACCACACTAGGCCCCCCCTCCTCCAAGGGAGACTCCATGGCTTCGGGTTAAGCCTTCCCCACCCCCCAGCCCCAGGTCACGGCCAGCTCCTGGCTGCCTCCAATACAGTGCTAGTTCTGGGGTCTCCTCAGTCTCCTCTCCCTCCAACCCCAAAGGTTTCACAGCCTCCAGGTGAGAGAAGAATCCTGGCAAGTCTCCAGCACTCTCCAGCTCCTGGCAGGCTGCTGCGCAAGACCCCAGGGGGCCAGGGCTCCTGCGGCCCTTGCACAGGACGTTGGGCCTGCCGCACACCCCCCGGAGGCCGCCCATCGCAGGGGCACAGGGCGTTGGGCCTGCCGCACACCCCCCGGGGGCCGCCCATCACAGGGGCACAGGGCGTTGGGCCTGCCGCACACCCCCCGGGGGCCGCCCACCGCAGGGGGCTGCACACAGCCCTCAGCACAGCGTCAAGTGCGCAGCATCCCACCGACCCACCCACGGTCTGTGCCTAAGACCCTTCAAACGCCTGCCCCGGTCTTCAAATCCTTAACATACGCGTGCCAGAGCTGCACAGCTCCCAGCCGCAACAAGGCCTCTACGCCGGCGCCGGCCACACAAACCAGGCTCCACAGACACGGGCCGGCTGGGCACGCAGGCAGACGAGGCAGCGCAGAGGGGCCTGCCAGCCCAGCCAACCTGCGGGCAGAGCCCGGCCCGCGCGTCCACAGCAGTGGCCTCTGACCAAGGCCTTCTGAACTGCCACAGGCTGAGGCGGACGAGGCTGCCCGTTGGTGCAGTGTGACGGCACCTGCCCGCGGCCGCCATGCGTCCACCCAGCCCCGAGGGCTGCTGCCGCCGCGCTGATGGGGCAGCGACGCTCAGGCCACACCAGCCCTTGGAGACGCCCGCCCCGGCCGCGATCGCCCGTTTAGAAGAGAGAGGTGAGTGCGGACGGGTGGGTGGGGGTGGCAGACGCAGGGCCCAGAGCCCGCGGCCTCCTCGGGGCCACCCCCTGGGCCCACCTACCTTTCCACAGGGTGAGGGCCAGCAGCTGGTGGAGCCGGGGATGGCCCAGCTTCCCTGACCCGCCACTGGACCACTTGAGGGCTCGAGACACGAACGCCACTCGCTCCGGGGAGTTGGGGTCCATCAGGCTGAACAGCTTGGCCAAACTTTCTGCAAACGACAGCACATAGGCCTGACCCGGAGGCACGTGCGCCGCTTCGGCTTTGTACCTGGCGTCTCAAACAAGTGAAAACCCACCGCTTCAGGGTGCAAAAGCGAAGCAGCGCTGGAAAGGTGGTGGGGCCCTGGGGCCACCCGACCACCTGCCCTCACCAGGCGCCTCCCCAGCAGGGCCCGCGAGGGGCGCAGGTGGGCGGGAAATGGGCTGCGGATACCCGGCGCCCCCACGCGGTGTCCGTGCAGGCGTGAGTACATGAGCACGTGAATGCGTGAGTGTGCAGGTGTGAGTCTGTGAACGCATGCGTGCGTGCATAAGCGCGTGCGTCTGCGCACGCACGGTGGGGCTCGCGCCGCCTCACCCAGCAGTTCGTTGGCCACCTCGACCTCCGCCTTCTCCAGCGACTCCAGGACGAGCATGGACAGGTCAGCGGCGCTGTTTTGCTGTAAAGCATTAGAGAGACTGGTCAGTGGGAAGAGAGGCTCCTGCCAGTTTTCAAAAGGCGGGGAAGCTGGCCGGTGGCTCTGGCTGCCAGTTAAAAACAGCAACTGACCGCACCTAAGAAACAGCTCCGAGCACCGAGGCGGGACACGGGCGTGCCAGAGCCGCGCCCTCCAGACCTCTCCCCGGCCGCTCCTGGTCGCACTGATGGCTCACCTGGCCGTGGCTGAAGAACAGCAGGGCTCCGGAGCACATGAGTTCGCGGGCCTCCGCGTGCTTGCTCTGGGCCATGTACCTGCGGGAGAGAGGGCGGGCCGTCAGGTCCCACCACACAGGCCCGCTGAGCTCGGCTACCCACCACCGTCTGGGGACACTGACACCCTCTCTGACAAAGCAGTGCCTCCCTGGAGCAGGGCAGGGGTCTCAGCAGAGGTACCAGAGAGGGGCTGGGGGCCACTTCCAGCTGCAGGCACAGGTCTGACCATGGCAAAAGGCAGGGAGAACCTGGCCAGGGCCATGCGTAGGGGCCAATGGGCTGCTAGGCCGTCCCCTCCACCCTGAGTGCTTTCCACCGGGAGCGCGTCTCACTGGGGACAGGAGTTGGGAAAAGCTGGCTTCCCAACTGCAGACGGACAGGAACCTGATGGGCAACGAGGTGCACACAGCATAGAAAGGATGTTTCCTCCACAACAAGTGAGACAGAGATCCGGGGTGGCGGGACTGGGCCTGAGCTGAGCACAGGACACCAAGTCCACTGGCCACATGTCCTCTCAGGGACAAACAGGCAGGAAACCTGTCCAGCCAGTCAGACCTGCGTCCCAGCCCAGACAAGCCGAGTCAGAGATGTGAGAAGTGTGCGGCCAGCAGGTGCGCAGGAGAGGAGACACGGGAGCCCTGCTGCCCTCCGGCTCAGGCCAGGACCAACCACAGAAAAGGGCTTTTAAGCACCCAGCTCGGGAGCAGCAGCCTCAGCGCACAGGGTGGGACCAAGAGGAGAAACCCACAGCCTGAGAAGCACCCAGAGCACCTGTGGGCATGGGCTGGGCACGGACATGACACAGGGCTTCTGGAAAAACAAGCCCTTGCGCGGCCACTGGCACAGACGCTCACACAGCAGGCTCTGCTTCAGGGACATGACAGGCTCCGGATCCTCCCCCTGAAGCACAGCTAGAGATTAGCACCTAAAAAGCCAGGGAGGGACGGGAGGCCCGAGAGGCAGACAGGCCGCATTCCTGGGGCAGCAGCTCCGGTTCCCAGTGACCACAGCCACACAGTTCTGAGCAGCCCTGCCCGTGGGAGAACCGCCAGCCCCTTGGGTCTGGAGCCGCCTGCTGCTGGAAACCCCACAGCAGTGACAGGTGCCCCAAAGCCCAACGGGCTTTCTGGACACCGCAGAGGGACATGTCTGACCCCGCCTGTCCCGGCAGAGAGGAGGCCAAAGAGACAAGGGGGTGCCCGTGGGGGCACCTGAGACAGAGCTCAGCCTTCCTTGGAACCAGCAGGTCCCGCCCTCCTGGTGCAGCACACCCCCCGTTTGTCCAACCTCCTGGCCTACCCAATTCTTCTCCCCTCCTCAGGCTGCTGGGGACGCAGTGTAAGTGGATTAGAATAGCACAGATTGGTGAAGTTACCCAACAGGTGAATGGATAAGATGTGGTCCACCCACACAACGGAATACCTCTCAACAACAGTTAACTAATGACACATGTAAGGGTGAATCTTCAAATGATCATGCTAAGGAAATTCGAAGTCAGATAAAAACAGGACATACTATATTATGCTACTTACATAAAATTCCAGAAAATGCAAACCCATGTATTGTAACAAAAATCAGTGGATGCCTGGGGGCAAGGGTGAAAAATTCATTATAAAGGCAGAAGAGAAAGCTTCGGGGCATGAGGGGTATTTTCAGTACTTTGGTGAAATTTCTTGGGTGAATACGTATGTCAAAACCCATCAAATTGTACACTTACGTAAATGCTTAAAAGCACTTATGGCACCCTGCAGGCCGACTGAGCTGGCCCTCTGGACAGCCACTAGTGCCACCCTGCTTGGGTCCACAGCTGACCATTTACTTCTCAGGAGTCCTGAACTCCTGTAGGAGCCCCTCAAAGACCAAAGAGGAAGCCAAGACTTGGAGAAGAGGTTCAGCAAGTTGTCCTGGGTTACAGGTCACTGAGCAGAGAGGACATATGAACCCGAGTCAAGGCAGGTCTGGTGGTCACCACAAGCACACTTTGGGCACAGGGAGGCTTCTTGAAAGCTAATCAACAATCACGTTCCTGGTACAGCAGTGACTGCAGAACTGGCTCAAAACAAGGAACGCTGTGTTTATTTTTGGGACGATCCAGTTTTGCTGATTAATCATTGGGGAAAATATTTATATACAATTCCCTGAGAACAGCAAACACCGGACAAATCTCAAGCACTACAAAGCTCCCATCCTACAGATCTGAGTGGCTGAGCAGAAGGCTCAGCGTTAGAGACTTTAAACCTGCTCACACCTTTGGCTCATCCCCCGAGGGACAATTAACTCCCTCCTACCTGGTCCTCTGGGCCACTGCGCCGAAACACAGCCTGAGGCAGACGCACTACGTCTCCACCAACCTACAACCAAAGCAGAAGGCACTACCAGAGTTCCCAAGACCCTGATTCAACTTGCTGTTAAAAGAAAAAATTTATATCTAGGCCTAAATGGTGTAAGGCAGACCTGACTGCCCATAAACATCACAGCAAAGTATCTGCCGTCCTGCGACAGTTTAGGGAAAAAAACTACGCAGATCAGATTAAATCCTCCAAAATTATCTTTAAATGCTAACAAATGGCCCAAATGTTTTCTGGCAAGAAACCTGAAGGCTGATTGCATTTGTGTAATATACAGGGAAGCCTGACGCACGTAGGGACAACTAAGAAACTACAACATTAGCTTGTAGTGACAGCAGAAACCGTGTGACAGACTGAAGTCCAGAACAAAACTGAGCTAGGCAGTGCCCTGAGAGCTCCTAAGGCCACACTAAAACGACATCTTATTTAATCCAATACATCCAAGCGGCGCTTCACCGTGCAATCAGTACTTCCTGAAGAGTTACCTGACGTTTTCTCTGCGCTGAGTCTTTGAAGGCCGAGTTTTTACACTCACAGCCCATCCTGTGAGGGACTCACATTCCAGAAGCTCAACTGCCGCACGTGGCCAGCGAGCCGCACAGGTACAACAAAAATACTGGCTTTATGGAAGCAGCCGATTTAGTAACAAAACAAGGTGAGCAAGGGAGACACAGAAAGAGAAGCAATATGTTTACAGCCTCGCGGCCGGACCGGGAGGGAAAAGAATCGTGGGACTCCGAGCGAGGGTTTCAAACTCAACGGCGCTCAGGGCGGGGGAGGGGAGGGCGGCCCGGCCAGGGTCCGGAACCCTGGCCGTCTGCATTCTCGGTCAGGGTTTCGGGTTGGGTCTGGGGTCTCGGCCGGGGGTTGGGGTGGGAGCACGGGTGGGGGATCCAGCCTCGGCCGGGGCTCTGTGTCGGGCTCTGGAATCCGCGGGCCCGAGTCGGGGCCCCGGGGTTGAGTGAGGGGCCGCGGTATCTCTCCCCATCCTGCAGCCCGCCCCCGGCCGCCTCACCGCCGCCCGCTCCCACCGCCCAGGCGACGGGCAGTGGCGCGGGCCAATGGCGGCGCGGGGCGGCGCGGCGCGGCCAATGGGGAGCGGCCGGGGGCGGGGCGCCGGCCTCCACGGCCGGGCGGAAAGCCCTGGAAGGCGGCGGCCGCGGCGCAGCGACTACCTGAAGAAGAGGGTCCGGTACATCTGGTGCGCCTCGTAGTAGTCGCCCTTCTCGACGCTGGCCCGCAGCTTGCCCTCCACGCGCTGGACGCCGCCGCGGTTGCGGGCGCCGTTCCGGGCGTTCTCCTGCTCGGCCATCGCCGCCGCCGCCGCCATCGGGCCGGCGCTCCGCGCAGGGCTGACGCTGTCGTAGGCGCGGTCGGCAGCGCCTCTCGGCTTCCGTCCCGGCGGCCTCCGGATGCCCTCTACGGTGGCCCGCGAGGGGCCGCGCGCTGCCGGGGAGGCGGGGCCCGGGCGGGCACGTGACCACGGGGCGGGGCGCGGGGATGGCAGGGGTCCACGGACGACGCCGCGGGGCGGGGCGGCGCCACAATGGCGACGGCTGAGGCGCCGCATGCGCCGTCTGTCCCCGGTTGTGGCGGGAGGGCGCGTCCCGCCGTGACTGCGGCCGCTGAGACACCGAGGTTTTCCGGGGAAGACCGTGCTCCCAGCCCTTCACCGGGGTGCTGGCGGCTCGGGGTATGGGGACAGTGCTCGGCCCCGGCGCCCGACACCCGATCCCGCCGCTGTCTGCTCGCGGGTAGTTCGTGGGAAACCGTGGGAAACGCGGAGACACGTCTGCGACTGGGGCACGCGCCGCCAGGGGGACGCGCACGGCAGAGGCGCGCGTGCCGCGAGGCTCGCTGCCCGAGGACCCTGCCCCGAAAGGGTCGGGGGAGGGGTCGCTCAACGCGCTGCGTCTCCCTCATCGCCCGGGGCAGAGACGAAGCAGGTAGAGAAAAGAAACATACTGTTTATTGTAAGGCTGTCAGGGCTAACGCCATGACAGGCAGCCTAGATTAGGAGTAGGCCTGGTCTTCCGGGGTAACACGAGTATCAGGCCACCCGGAACCAGCCAATCAACATACGCCTAGTAAGAAAGAGGGAATCTATCAGGGGAAAGCTGAAAAGCCCGAATGCCCAAGTTTGAAAAAAGCCCGCGAAGGTTCGGGCCAATATGATTGCTTTGCGAACATGTAACTAATCCGCTTAAAGCCAGCTACCAACTGCTTATGCTCACACTATAAATTTGTGTGACAGCTCAGGCTTGGGGCTCTCTGACCCCGCACCACTGCGTTGGATGCGGCAGGAGCGGCAGGAGCCCTGACTCGAGTCAGCAATAAACTTCCCTTTTTTTTTTTTGCGAGTTGCATTGTCTTGGAGGCCTTCTCTCTTCCTGCTCGGGGATTCGGACAATCGGGCATAACATTTGGGGGCTCGTCCGGGATCCCTTGACCGGGGAAGGAGAACACTTCCAGGACAGAGGGGAAGGATAGATGTAGCACCAGTGCCCAGGCAGGACAGGAAAGTCCAGTGTAAATCCGAGGCCCTGCTGAGAAGCAGGAAGGTATCTGGCGCAGGAGAAAGCTTTCTATAAAGGGGGAACGGATTGGATGTTCCAGCCGGCGCAAGACCGAGGCCAGCGAGTGCGCTGGAAGGCAGCCGGCTCTGCGGACAGGAGAGCTCCTCTCCTGATTCCGAGTCTGGTGAACAGTGGACGCCATTCGGTAAGGTAAACCTTGTACCGGGAGGCAAGAGGACTCAGGGGGCCCGAAAACCCAGCGCTGTGTTGTCGGCCAACATTTGTCTATCTGTGTGTTTGTCTATGAATCTCCGTGTTTGTGTGTGTGCCGGCATTGTCTCTGGTCTCGTTCTCTTCTCTCTCTTCTGACTTACTCTCCTTTCCTCTTCTTCTCAGATCTGCCCTCAACTCCTTTTGTTTTCGGGAGTTTCAGTGAAAAGGCGAACGGTTGTGGGGGCAATCAATTGATGAGTCCCGGCCAGGGCTACACTCTGGCGGACTCTGAAGGCCCTACAATAAGTGAGCCTCAGTAACGGGAGCCCGATCGAGTGAAACTCTCCTTCAACATCCCTAACTGAGGACGTGGCCTAAAATTCTTCGTGTGGGCACAGGTCAGGCACTTAAAGGCCATTAGGGCGCCTGCCACTTGAAGACTCCCGTGAGAGGATAAGGGGGTCACGGAATGGGCTAGAAACCCCTAGGGTGCCCGGCCCCAGCAAGAAAACTTCCGTGCAATGACACAGGCGCATAAACAGTTCCAAAAGCAAACCATAAGCCCAATCTCTTGGCCGCCACCACTCCCGGTAGGATTTTTTGGTGGTCGTTCTCAGTGAATTCTTCTTTCCCTCTCTCCCCTACCACTTACTCCTTGACCATGGGTCAGGGCGAATCTACCCCACTTTCTCTCGTGACTGACCATATTTCGGATGTCAGGGCCAGGGCCCATAACTTGTCTCTGATAGTCAAGAAAAGTAAATTAATAACCTTTTGCTCTGCAGAGTGGCCCACTTTCCAGGTTGGATGGCTTCCAGAAGGCACCTTTCAACCGTCTATCATACAGGCTGTGAAGGGGAAGATTATGGCTCCTGATCCATGGGGCCATCCGGATCAGGTCCCCTATGTCATGGTCTGGCAAGATCTAGTGGAAAATCTGCCTAAGTGGTTAAAACCTTTCGTTCACAAACTTCCTAGTTCTTCCAATTCACAGGTCCTGGTGATGGAGACCCCCCCCCCGGAAGAAACCAAAAAGAAAGAGGACCCCAAACCAGTCCTTCAGGAATCATCTTGTCCAAACCTGATAGACCTAGAAACAGAGATGAGGCCTCCGCCTTATGTGCCCTCCTTGCAATCCCCTCCAAGGAGAGAAGCTCCCACGGGTGAACCGGGAGGATTAAGAGGGCCAATGGGAACCGACCATGATGGGGGGCCAGCATTGGGGACCCGGGGGAGAACTAGGGGTGATAGGGGTGGACAAGACTCTGGGGGCCCAGAGTTACCTTCATCCACTGTTCAGGCGCTCCCCGTCCGAGTGGGACCAGCTAACCCGGACGGAGAGCGAAACTATCAGTCCTGGCCCTTTTCCACGAGTGACCTGTATAATTGGAAAACCCAGAACCCTCCTTTCTCAGAGAAACCCCAAGGCCTCATTGACCTCCTAGATTCCATTTTGTTCACTCACAACCCCACCTGGGATGATTGTCAGCAGCTGTTACAGGTGCTCTTCACCACAGAAGAATGGGAGCGAATCCTGGCAGAGGCGCGGAAATGGGTCCCGGGGGTCGACGGGAGGCCAACCGCCCAGCCTCATCTCGTGGACCAGGGATTTCCTCTGTTGCGGTCTAACTGGGATTTTGAGCGAGCGGAAGGTAGGGAGCGTCTCTGAGTGTACCGCCAGACTCTGATGGCAGGCCTGTGGGCCGCAGCTAGAAAGCCGACAAATTTGGCGAAAGTAAATTTAGTAAGGCAGGAGCCCGCTGAGAGCCCGGCAGCCTTCCTAGAGAGGCTGATGAAAGCCTTTAGGCAATATACATCTATGGACCCCCAGGCTGAGGAGTCACGCGCTGCAGTTCTGTTAGCGTTTGTGAATCAGGCAGCCCCAGATATTAGGAGGAAATTACAAAAGATAGAGGGATTGGGAGAACAGACGATACAGGATTTATTGAAAGCAGCTGAAAAGGTATTTAATAATAGGGAGACCCCAGAAGAAAGGGAAGAGCGAATTCCACGGGAGGAAAGGGAATTAGCTGAGAAGATCAGGAAGGAAGATAGAGAATATAGAGCGAGGGAAAACCGGAAGAACCAGAGGGAGCTAGCCCAGATTCTTTTTGCGGGGTTGAAGGCTGGAACAGAATTGAGGGAGCCTCGAGACCCCCAGACGGGAGAAAAAGAGAAATCAAAAAGCCAGGCCCTAAAGAAAGATCAGTGCGCCTACTGCAAAGAACAGGGGCACTGGAAAAACGAGTGCCCTAAGAGGGACCCGAAGAGGGGAACAACCCAGAGAGAGAAAATCTCCCCTGGAACTCCAGTTCTATATGCGGGGGAAGACAGTGACTAGGGGAGTCAAGACTCGGCACCCCTCCCTAAGTCCTGGGCAACCATACATGTGGAGGGGAAACCCGTTGGCTTCATGGTAGATACTGGCGCCCAACACTGTTTTAAATTAAAGACTGGGACCAATGTCTAAGAAAACCAGCTTAGTGCAAGGAGCCACGGGGACAAAGAGATATTGTTGGACCACAGAACGAAAAGTAAATCTGGGGACCCACCAGGTGTCCCATTCGTTTTTGGTGAAACCAGAATGCCCAGCCCCTCTACTTGAAAGAGACCTGTTGACTAAAGTTAATGCTCAGATCCATTTTGACCCTGGGGGAATGTCAGTCACGGATGGACTTGGACAGCCGATACATGTCTTATCCCTAGCCTTAAGAGATGAATACAGACTTTTTGCGCCTAAGCCCTCAGAGACCATAGCACCAGATGTACAACTGTGGGTCACAAATACCCGTTGGCCTGGGCAGAAACAGCAGGAACGGGACTGGCCAAACAGAGACATCCAGCCGTCATAGAGCTAAAGGCTGAGGCGACTCCTGTGAGGGTGAGACAGTACCCCATGAGCCAGGAAGCTCAGCAGGGGGTCACTCCCCACATTCGACGGCTCATGGATGCCGGAATTCTCAAGTGGTGCCAATCCCCTTGGAACACCCCCTTACTGCCGGTGAGGAAGCCGGGGGGACAGATTACAGACCTGTCCAGGATCTGCGAGAAGTCAACAAACGGGTGAGTGACATACACCCCACTGTCCCTAACCCGTATACCCTCCTGAGCAGTCTGCTGCCTGAGTACACTTGGTACACTATGTTAGACTTGAAGGACGCCTTTTTCAGCCTACCCCTGGCGGCCCAGAGCCAGGAGATATTTGCCTTTGAGTGGACCGAGGGGGAGGGCCAACTGGTAGTACAATTAACTTGGACCCGCCTCCCACAGGGGTTCAAGAACTCCCCTACCTTGTTTAATGAGGCTCTGAGTGAGGACCTCTCCGAATATCGGGCTTGCCACCCAGAGGTCATTCTGCTACAATATGTAGATGACCTTCTGTTGGCTGGAACCATGGAGGAGGCATGCAGCCGTGCCACCGGGGACCTCTTACAGACCCTAGGCACCCCGGGGTATCGCGCTAGCGCAAAGAAGGCGCAAATAGCCCGGCAAGAGGTCATCTATTTGCGGTATAAGATCAGGCAGGGGCAAAGGTGGTTAACCCAGGCCATGAAGGAAATGATATTGCAGATACCAGAGCCCAAGACCCCCCGCCAGGTGAGAGAGTTTCTGGGGACTGTTGGATATTGCAGACTGTGGATCATGGGGTTTGCTGAGAAGGCCCGGCCCTTGTATGAGGGAAGTAAAGAGACCCCCAAACTGGACTTGGACTGAGCCAATCAAACAGGCTTTCCAGACACTCAGACGGGCCCTACTAGAAGCCCCAGCCCTTTCCCTGTCTAACCCAAATAAGCCATTCCAGCTGTTTGTAGATGAAAAGCAAGGAATAGGAAAGGGGGTCTTGACGCAACAATAGGGACCATGGAAGTGGCCGGTGGCATACCTTTCGAAGCGATTGGACCCGGTGGCCGCTGGGTGGCCCCCTTGCCTTCGCATCATTGCAGCCACTGCCCTCCTCGTCTGAGACGCTGACAAGTTGATGTATGGACAGCAACTCTTGATTTACACCCCCCACGCCATAGAAGGGGTTTTAAAGCAGCTGCCGGGCAAGTGGATCTCCAAAGCCCGCTTGACACATTACCAGGCCTTGCTGCTTGATGCCCCACGGGTGCGTTTTCAGACCCCTTGCTTCCTGAATCCAGCCACGCTCCTACCTAACCCAGAGAAAGATCGCCCTCTCCACGATTGCAGTGAGATACTGGCTGAGGCCCTGGCGGCACAAAAAGACTTAACTGATGTACCCCTAAACAACAGTGAGCTAGTATGGTTCACCGATGGGAGCAGCTATGTAAAAGATGGGCAAAGGAAGGCGGGGGCCACCATGGTTGATGAGTCAGGGCAAACGATATGGGCTGAGACACTTCCCCCAAACACTTCTGCACAAAAAGCAGAGTTGATTGCCATAATACGGGCTCTGGAGCGAGCCAAAGGGAAGAGAGTCACCACTGTCACTGACAGCCGATATGCTTTCAGCACTGCCCATGTTCAAGGTCCCATATACCAAGAAAGGGGATTTCGGACAGCTGAGGGAATGGAGGTCAAAAATCTGCCCGAGATTCGCAGGCTCCTGGAAGCTGTCCAGCTGCCCCGGGCAGTAGCTATAGTACATGCCCCCGGTCACCAGAAAGGAGAGGACCCAGAGGCACGGGGCAGTCGTGCCGCTGATGCGGCCGCTCGGGAAGCGGCTAGCCGGGACTACGCCGCCCCTTGTTAGCTGTGGGACTTCCACCTCCTCGTATGGGGGCCTTGCCACCAGTTCCCGAATATTCCCTCCCTGATCTCACCTGGATCCACGAGGATACCACCCTCCAGAAGGATGACAAAGATGGATGGTACCGAGACCAAAACAACAACCTGATATTGCCTGCCACCCTGGGTCGTCACCTGTGTGAACACCTGCACACAACTACACACCTGGGAGAAAGAAAGACCCTAACACTTCTCCAGACGGCCTGCCTGAGGTTCCCTCGCCAAAATACAACTGTACGAGAGATAATCCAGGCTTGCAAAGCGTGCCAGCTGATGAGGGCAGAGAAGAAGCAGCACTCGGGAACGAGGTACCGAGGGGAAAAGCCAGGGCAACACTGGGAGATAGATTTCACTGAGGTAAGGCCAGGCAAGTATGGGTACCGCTATCTGTTGGTTCTGGTAGATACCTTCTCGGGGTGGGTGGAAGCTTTCCCCACTAAGGGAGAGACAGCAATAGTGGTTGCTAAAAAGATCTTAGAGGAAATAGTGCCTAGGTATGGGCTGCCAGTGACTATGGGCTCTGATAATGGACCTGCCTTTGTGAGCCAGGTTGTACAAGGGCTGGCCCAAGCTCTGGGGACAAAATGGAAGTTACATTGTGAATATAATCCCCAGAGCTCAGGACAGGTTGAGAGAATAATCGGACCCTAAAAGAAACGTTGACAAAGTTGGCAATAGAGACTGGCGGGGACTGGGTGACCCTCCTTCCCTTCGCACTTTTTCGGGCGCATAACACCCCTTATAAGGTGAATCTTACCCCTTTTGAGATTCTCTATGGAAAACCTCCTCCTGTGTGTCCTATTTTCGAGGGAAAGTGCCTGCCACCCCGTACTTTGGGACAATTCCAGCAAACTGATGGCATTAAATAAGGTGCATAGCCATGTTTGGAAATTGACTCGAGAGATACACGAGGGCCAGAATAAGAGGGCCCTCCCCTCACATAGCATCGGCCCAGGTGACCGCGTTTGGGCAAAACGGCACCGATCTAAAGTATTAGAACCTAGATGGAAAGGCCCTTATGTTGTTCTCCTTACCACTCCTACCGCCGTTAAGGTTGACGCGATCGGACCCTGGGCTCACTGCAATCACGTGCGGCAAGCTACTCCAGAGGAACAGGAAAGAGCGCGAGCAGAATGGAAGGCGAGTCCTCACCCGTCAAATCCTTTGAAACTGAAACTCGTTCGACGGGAGGTCTCCTCTAATTCTTCTGCTGATGGCAGCTCTCATCGACCCAGGAGCGACCAGTCGAAGCTTCTCAGCCCAGAATCCCCATCATCCAGCTAACATGACTTGGATAGTCTATAACCCGGAGACCGGAGAGGTGATCAATTCAAGTTCAGATGTGGCCCCCAAAGGGACATGGTGGCCCCTACTGACCTTTGACGTATGCATCCTGGCGGCTGATGGATTCGGCCGTGGTCCCCACGGACTGCGTGACTGTTTTGCTCGTGGCTCCTATGGTTTATTCACCCATAATTGTGACGGGGAGGGCCCACACTATCATGAGCAAGTGCCTGTTTATGTTTGCCCAGGGGGAGGAAGGGATAGGAACCAAACTGAAAAATGTGGGGGAGCTGATTCCTTTTACTGCACCGCCTGGGGATGTGAAACGACAGGAACAGTCCATTGGCTCACCAATCCCGTCAGGGACCTCATTCAGGTAAAATCGCCCCCACACCTTCCAAAATGCAGGTTAGGAATATCGTCTAAACCAGGACAATGCTTTCCATTGCAGATTGAGTTCACAGACGAAGGGAAGAAATATACGAGGTGGGAAACTGGCCGGGCCTGAGGCCTACGTCTTTATAAGACCGGGTATGATACAGGGGTCCGATTTAAACTTAAATTAAAATTAGGACCCCTCTATCTAGCCCCCAAGGTTGCTTTGGGGCCAAACCAAGTGATAGCCCCGAAACCTTCCCCTCAGGAGGTGACCCCGAAGCCCTCCAAAAATGCAAGTTAAGAGATAGGCTCTACTCAACACCCCACTGCCCCTCACATAATCAGTGGACCCCCTATGGACCCCCTTATGAAAATGATCTCTCTAGCTTACCTGACTCTTAACGCCTCTCGCCCAGATCTAACAAATGGTTGCTGGCTCTGTTGTAACATTAGACTTCCCTATTATGAGGCAGTTGCCTTTTCGTCAGGATTCAATGACGGCTGACGTCTCAGCCTGTAGATGGCAGCAACAGCCTGGTGCGGGCCGCCTGACAGTAGGCTCCATTACGGGTATAGGCACCTGCATAGGCGCTGTCCCCGAAATTGATCAGCATCTGTGCAACCACACAGTCCCTACAGCTAACCCCACCAACCCCACCCATCAGTGGATCATCCCACCAGAGAACGGGTGGTGGGCTTGCTCCGCCGGACTAAGTCCGTGTGCCCATCAGGCGGCACTAAAAACCTCCCTAGACTTATGTGTCCTAGTCCATCTAAGCCCCCGGCTGAACTGTTGCTCAGAAGAAGAACTGCAACTAAGGTTGGAGACGCCAGGTCAGTACAGGGTAAAAAGAGAGCCCGTCACTGCCCTCACTTTAACCGTCCTGTTGGGATTGGGGACTACAGGAACTGGAAGTGGAATTGCAGCCTTAACGCTCCAAGATAAACAGTATAACCAGTTAAGGGCTGCAATAGATGAAGATACTGAACAACTCGAAAAGTCCATTTCCCACCTCCAAGAATCCTTAAGTTCTCTGGCTGAGGTAGTGTTACAAAATAGAAGGGGTTTGGATCTGCTGTTCTTACAACAAGGGGGACTATGTGCAGCCCTAGAAGAATGCTGTTTTTATATTGACCATTCAGGAGTAGTACAGAAATCTCTTCAAAAGGTTAGAGAAGGCCTAAGCAGGTGAAAACAAGAAAGAGAAAATGAACAATCGTGGTTTGAGTCTTGGTTTCAATGCTCCCCCTGGCTGACCACCTTAGTTTCCACCCTCCAGGGTCCACTTATATTGCTGTTATTGATACTCACGTTTGGCCCTTGTATTTTAAACTGGCTAGTGTCTTTTATTAAAGAACGTCTGAATACCATTCAGATTATGGTATTGAGACAGTATCAGATGGTAGCCCAGGATGAAGAGAAAGATTCCTCTACAGAAACAACAAGACAGGGGGGAATGTAAGGCTGCCAGGGCTAACGCCATGACAGACAGCCTAGATTAGGAGTAGGCCTGGTCTTCCGGGGTAACATGATTATCAGGCCGGAGCCAGCCAATCGACATATGCCTAATAAGAAAGAGGGAACCTATCAGGGGAAAGCTGAAAAGCCTGCAAATGCCCAAGTTTGAAAAAAGCCCGCGAAGGTTCAGGCCAATAAGATTGCTTTGCAAACATGTAACCAATCCGCTTAAGCCAGCTACCAACCGCGTGTGCTCACCCTACAAATCTGTGTGGCAGCTCAGGCTCGGGGCTCTCTGACCCCGCGCCACTGCGTTGGTTGCAGCAGGAGCCCTGACTCCAGTCAGCAATAAACTTCCCTTTTTTTTTTTGCGAGTTGCATTGTCTTGGAAGCCTTCTCTCTTCCCGCTCGGGGATTCGGACATCTGGCATAACATTTATTATTACTCTGAAATGTCACATGCACTTTTAAAAATTAAAACTCTTTATTTAAACATTTCGGTAGCGTCTTACCAATTTGGTGGCAGCAAAGAAGCTCTACCAAAGACAAATATGTTGAAAAGCATTTACAAAAATACATTGCACAAAGTCCTGTCTTGCATCTTTAAAAATAAATATTCAAAATATTTCCACCCCATCTCCCAAATTTAGCTTTATAGGAAATTTTGATTTATATATTTATCCTGTAATATATGAAACATATGTATATATTTTATCCAGCTTAACTACATAGGCATTAGTTTCAATTCTAACAAGAGTGAAAAAAAAAATGCTAGTTTATGTAGTTTTTGTATATTTGAGGACTGTTGTGCAATATACATAAAACTCTTCAGAAAACCAGTCAGCACCATCATTTTGTCTTTTTCTGAAAATACAACATTTATGGTACACCAAAAAACTGTCTTAACCCAAAAAAACTTAAATAATTTTTAAGGTAAAACATCTGTAACTTTAAGTGCCTTGCAGATACCTCATTTACAAAGTCTGCTCAGTAAAATAGCCTAAATATTAAATATTAATTATAACCAAAACAAAGAGAATGGCCAAGTCGTAATAAAAGGCGAATCCAACCAGAGCCAGTACAAAGTGCTGCTGTAAGAAAAACATCACCAAATGTCCTGGTGTCATGAATTTGCCACATGGGACAATCTTCTTTAATAACTGTAAGTGGAATAAAAACATAAGCCTCTGAAAGAGCATGTTAGTGTTTGTTTGCTTTTCAGCAAAATTCAAAACAAAACCTGAAAATATCCAAAAGATTGGATTTCTTGGTTCCTATTCATAGTGTGAAGTGAAACTGTAGGGAGAATCCGATGGGATGAGCCCAGTGGAGACCTGAGAACTCTATTTACATGTCTGTGTAGATCCAGACCATCCCCTCTCGAATCAGACACACTTCAAACGCGCAACACAGGGAAACTCTCCAGGGTTCCTGAATGGATGATGGGACACACGAAGCAGGAAATCCATTTCCATTACTTCCGCACCTGGTGATACTAAAGAGCCACTTTTGCCAACAGAGGAGTGTCTCGCCCTAAAGGGAGGGGGTTCAGCTCTCAGCTGTGGTGACGCCGCTCTTCCCTGAGAGGCGTGTGCTGGGCGAACACACATCTGCTCCCAAAGGCCCTTCCAAGGGGCTGGTGAAGGCTGCTGTCAAGGCTCCAAGAACACTCCAAACTTACTTTCTTTGCTTTGTTCCTGATGTCAAGCAAATAGCTTTATGTTCAAAATCAAATCCCCCCACCCCCAAAAAATAAGTGTCTGTGTGAACCATACATTCAAATGAATTTCCAGAGACCACCTGCAGCTGGCAGGTCTCTGAGCCCAAGCAGTCAACATGCAGTGTTTCCTGGGGACAGAATAGCAAGCTGGGTATATGCAGCTGGTCAGCATTCATCACTTGTACCCTGTGTCCTGCTGGCAGCTGGTACGTTTACTTCAGGGGTGAATTAATGCTGCACTCTCTATGCCCGAGTCCATGAAGGAGTCCAGTGTTCCAGGCTGTCCAGTATATACAAAATGTACAAGGATAGTGACTCATCTCTTTACTTGACAGGCTCTCCATGAACTCTGAACCGGTAAAGACACGTGTATTCAGGATGGCCCCAGTTAGAAAAAATCCGCAGTTCCACTATTTGGAAAGCTCTTTCCGGTTTTTTCTGCAATTGAGGGGAAAAGAGAAAAATCACACATTTCATATTAATACGCCCAAGCCCCAACACTTCCCCAGCTATGAGACTTGAGATTAAGTAGCCAAGTTGGAGATTAAGCTTTTAACATGAAATATATCATTATAGGACCCAAAGTTCAGGTCATTACATATGACACATTTGTGCAGAACAAGTTACATACTAAAAAGGCTCATTCTACAACAGAGAAGCTAGGAAGCTCGGGTCCACTTGGTCAGAGGCTGGCCCTCACGCCCCGTGGACAGTTCTGTTAAGTATCTGTGGGTCCTGAGGCCGGGACTGTGGCAAGGGGCCCTGGAACACGCAGGGAGTGCGAGGTCCTTACCAGGGCCACGAACATCTGGAGAGACTCCCCTTCCTGATCGTAGGTGAACTGTCCCAGGAGCTGCCCTTCTTCCTGATACTCGTTCTCTAACCCCTGAAACAGAACCATCTAGTCACTAAATAAAGGGAGAAGACAATGAGGTGGGGGGATTACGTTCCCATTAAAGCAGGGAGAAGCGCCCAGGAAGGCTTGCTGTCTGCTGGGCATTTTGTTAAGGGCTTCTCACAGACCACAAAGCCTGTGAAGCAGGCATTACTTTCCCATTACATAGATCAGGAAAACTGAGGCTGGGAGCGGGCACACTAACCAGGCAGCAGACCACACTCAACAGCCACGTGGCCCACTGTTGCCCTCCACACTCCAAAGTGGAACCCAGGGCACCTGATGCGTCTGGGAAAGGAGAGCCGGCCAGCAGAGTGTGGTGGACTCACTGCCAGAACGAGGACGGTGGGTGCCAGGGGCCGAGGGACGGGAGTCAGTGTCTGTGCAGACAGCCTCCGCTTGAGGTGAGGGAGCTCTGGAGATGCCGGTGGTGACGGCTTCCCACGGGGCCAGTGTGCCTAATGCCCCTAAACCGCACACTCATAGATGGTTAGGGTGCTAAGCTTACGTTCCGTGTATTTTACCACAGTAAAGAAGTAAGCCGGTAGGAAACAAGTGACTACTTAGATGTCTGTTTCATAAAAGGAAAAAGGACTTTCTAGGTGTAAAAATGCCATGGAAGAAATTACAGGTAATGAGCAGGTGTAACTAAATATGGAATTAAGACTGACAGTAGGAAGTGTATCTGTAACAGAATGACTCATGATCAATATTTTTATATTAGAAAGCTAAAATATTCATAAGGAAACTAAGATACCAAAAGATACATAGATAAAAACAAACCAGACTCTACAAAAAAAGGAAACATGCATGTGCAATACACAGTCATGAAGATCAAAACAAGAACCATCAGGTGAGTGGGGATTTAAAAAAAAGACTCAGAAAGGGAACCACGAGATGAGGACTGCCTCTCATACTAACACCACATGCGGTCTGATGAATCAAAGGCCCCTCGTGCCCCCGAAACATCACGCCGCCTGAGTGTCTTTCTGGGGACTCACTGAAGAGGGAAGGCAGCTTTGGGGAAGCTGGCACATGGACAGGGGCACTCTGGGGAATCGGCCCAGTGTGCAGTGGCAGGAGGCGATGCTCCAGTGTATCCAGGTGTCAGATGCTGCTAAAACTCGTACAGTGACGTTCACTGCCATGGACAAATTCTTAGGGTCAATTTGCTTTTTTAAGGTAGGAAGTGAAATTTTATGAATGGTGTTGTCTCAAACTGTGCACTTCTTTTGCCAAGCTACGCAGCTTGTGGGATCTTAGTTCCCAACTGGGGCCTGGGCCCGTCAGTGGAAGCACCGCCTACCCGTTGGACGGCGGGGAATTCCCTCAGCTGTGTGTGTTATGGGAAAATGCCAGTGTTAATGGTGACTGCTGAGGTGCTGGGATCTGGGTGTCCTTTTCCCAGCACCCTCACCATGTCCTCACATCGGAATCAGAACAGACTCCACGCTGAGCAGACAAGAGGCGAGTCCTCCCACAGCCTCCCTCCCTGGAAAAGTCTGGGAACGTCTCCCTTCACGTTTACTGGATACTCAGAGGTCAGCGGGCAGAGGGGAGGATGCGAGGGGCGACGCTGGCAGTATACTCGCGTCCCAGCCTTCTTGGGGCTCATCTCTGGAAGAGTCCCTGAGGGCTGAGGCGGGGTCTCGGAGTTTGGGTGCACTCACAAAAACCGCGAAGTCCTTGGGGGCGCTGGTGATGCTGCCCGTGGGCGACAGCGCTTTCGGTATGTGCTCCAGGGTGAAGGCGGTCGGGCGGATCGTCATTGACAGCCTCACCACCAGATACCCCTGGGAGCCTTTGAACGCCCAGCAGTTCCCTGGGTAGATGTCAGGCTGAGGAAAGGCAAACACTAACACTTAAAAGCTGAACAAGCTCCTAACCACTTGAAAAACAGGAGTAGTGAGAGAAAAGACTGGTTAATATTGAAAAAAACAAACCATAGAATTTTTGTTGGTAAGAAACGGTCATCCGTAAGATCAAAAATAGGAAGTGAGGAAAGGCACCCGTGACTTCATCCTCAACGGCCACGTGCACAGTGCGAGGTGACACCTGGCAGGTGAGCCTGAGAACAGGCGGCACATGGCGCTGCGAGCGCCTCGGACGCAGGGAGAGACTCCCCATTCCCAGAGCAACGCAAAAACCACAATTTAAGCAACACCTATGCCCCTCTCTCACCTAGCAGGCAGACAATAATCCCCACCAGACAAAACCTGCTGTATGCGCTGGGGATGCACACCCCACACACCAAGCCCAGAGCAGCGAGACGCAGCCCCTGGCATCACGGAGCAGACCATGCATGCCGCCACCCTCCGGCTGAACAGAGAGCCCACGTTCACGCCCTGTGTGTGGGGACAGCCCCAGACGACAGAGGCGGAGCACTCCCCTGAGAGAGGGCTTGTACTGCGGCGGAGGAGCCCGCAGCCCTCGCCTGGGGCGTGCCGTCCAGAGGTCAAGACCACCCTCCCGTTCATCCCTGTGTTCATCTCCGCCTCTCCAAGCGCACCAGCTGCCCGTCCTGTGCCTGAGGCTCCGGGTCCCCGGCAGGGTCCTTCCCGCCTGCAGAAAGGCCAGGCTCCCCAGGGGCAAGCCAGGCTGTGCCCTCCCAGACAGGCCTGGGTCTGAGCCGTAGGGGACACCCCTGAGAGACGGTGAAGCCCAGCACGGGACAGCACGGGCAGCCTCGCCTGCCCCGAATCCAGAAACAAGGAGAGCCAGCAGAGGCGTCAGAAATCGCCTCTGAGCGAATGGGGATGGCGGGGACCGAGAGGTGCATGCCTCTGCTCCTGGGTCTGGGGCCACTGCGCGGGGCACACCCCGGACCGTGGACTCAGGACTTGCATGCTCCAGCCTGCTCCTTTGTGGAAGTGGAACGCACACACCCCCAAACAGCGGCACACGACTGCTCAAGGCCGGGACACGCATGCGGCACCTGGATGGCCTGCTCACCTGGATGGCCACACGGGGCGACTGGGAGAAGTACCAGAGCGGCACGCCGAACAGGCTGAGGAGTGCGGTCTTGGTCTCGTACGTCTCGGAGCAGCGGGTACTCAAGACGCTCCCCCCTGTAGCAGAGCGGAGACACGACTCAGCATCTCATCCTGTTTCGGAAGCAGCATCACTCTCACCTTAGGGATCTGTTTGTAATGTTCTAAAAATTCTCATGTTTCTAGTCATGTAAATAATCTTACATGAAGAGCAGCTCCAGTCTTACTTTTTTAGTATTTATTTACGTGGCTGACGGGGTCCAGATGCAGCACTGGGGAGGTTCGTTCACAGCCGTGCTTGGCCCCCTGGTTGTGGTGTGCAGGCTCCAGAGCACAGGCCTTGCTGCTCCGCAGCACGTGGTCTTCCCAGACCAGGGGTCGCACCGGGTCCCCCGCACTTCGAGGTGAGTCTCTAACCACTGGGCCACCAGGGAAGCCCCTCCATTCCTAACTTTACTTTTTCCATATTCAGAGTCCACGGTTCACAAATGTTTTAGGACACACAGTCCTAATGCCAACAAGACACTGGGCTCCCCACCTGCCACGATGAGGGCGGTGACTCTGAGTGAACCACTGTTCTCATTTTAAAATAAAGAATAATGAATCTAACCAGGCATCAGGAGTTTTCAGATGGCCTACTTACTGCTGGGGTAATGGGAAGTGTCTGCTAACAGGACAGGACTTCTATTTGGAAATAAACAGAAATGTCCTGGAAGTAGATAGTAGTGACCGTTGTAACAGGATTAAGTATACTAAAAGCCACCCAACTGTACACTTGAAAATGGTGAAGTCTGTTACATGAATTATATCTCAATAATTATAATAATAAAAAGTGTTAAAAAAAGTCCAATTTGCCTCTCAGTAGGAAATGGGATAGGATGTTGGTGTCAAAACAAGTTGGTGCAGGAAGAAACATCAACTAAAATAAACTACAAAGGAAACAAGTGAGTGATTAATAAATCCAAGCAGTCCCGAGCCGTCTGTCTGCTAGGACCAGTGGCGCCTCAGCTGGCTGCACGCCACCACCCCGGGGACACCAGCAGAGGCAGCCCCAGCCCCTCTTGGGGCTTCTCACCTCCGAACAGGAGAGGCGCGCATGGGACAGAATTTTAAACAAGAAAATAATGCGATTTTGATCTAGCTGACCGGCAGGTCCAAACTTCTGAATTCTTTTAAAACATCTTATTCTCCATCTAAAAAAGTGTCTCCTTGGATACAGTGACTCAGTGTTCTCACTTAGGAGGAGCCAGTAAATGCTTTGCTCAGTAACAGAACATTCAGTTCAGCCTTCTGGGGATGATGAGAATTCTGAATCAGTGACATACCAACCTGTGAGGACTTACACCTCTAAGAAAACATGACAACTACTGGTCCCATCGAACTGGTAAAAATCACGTGCTGTCTCTGAGTTGTGAAAGTTCCCTCAGAAACCACTGAATTTCAAAACACAAAACTAAAATCATTGAATATTCTGAAACAGTCATTCTAAACAAAAGACACACAAGGAGCAGCTGGGCGCCTCACTGCTTTCCGATGCTGGAAGAACCTGGCTGCCTCTGGCAGGAGCAGCAGCCCCGAGAGGCTGCGTGAGGGGAGGCCCGCGGCCCCCACGGCCCCCCAGCCCCGCCCGCAGCCCGCCAACTGCCCTCACCCGTCCCACAGGTCCTCACACGGTTAATGATGTGTGTCAAGAACCTCCTTTCCTCCAACCAAGAGACCCTAAACATTCAGAAAACCAGGGTTTTCTCCAACGCGTCTGGTGCCAAATGCTCCCTGGACTGACGTGACGTCACTCCCGTTTTCACACGCATCCCCATGTGTGATCCCAGCTGCTGTCCTGCAGGTCACCGAGGCCTGGCGACAGAAGGCCATGAACATGCTGCCTCGCTGAACCACAGGCTGGCTCTTCCAGCACACCTGGCCCGGGGCCACGGCCATGCAGCACCTCCAACTGGCCTTCCTGAGAAGCCAGAACAGTGCCCATCCTTTCTACCCACCAGCTGTGGCTTCTGACACAGTGACGGCCATTGTTCTGTCGTCTGTCTCCCCGCTGGAGGGGAGGTTCTGGGGGGCAAAGTGTGCAATTCACTGTTGTGTCCCTGATGCCCCCAGTGGGCCCTGCACGTGACTGACAGGGAGCACTACTGTCCTGAGAAGCAGTCTGAAGAATGCTCTGCAATCAGTGGACTTCTACACTTTAAAAACCCACACACTTTACAACACACAAGACTGTAAGTGAATAATCAGTAGTTCTGGGGTTCCGCTGCGGCCTGTCATCTGGCTGCACCCACAGCCCGCGCTCCGGGGAGCGGCCGTGTCTGCAGCAGGCCGCAGGGACACACCTGCAGTACTGCTCCCCCTCAGGCTGTGGCGCGCTCGCCCACGTCCCCGCCCCTGCCCTTGGCTGAGGAGTCAGGCACTCACCCCCGGATTCCAGGGCGAAGTCCACCATGCCTGTCTTGTCCTGGGAGTACAGCTTCAGGGCATTGTTCACGATGACCCGTGCTTGCTGGGCAGAGGCAGCGCCCACAGGAGCAGAAGACAAGACTCGTGTTAGTGACAGAAACAGACTTTCAGTGAGCTCTATGTGGGGCATCTCAGCAACGCCAGACTTGAGTCCTGCTTGTGACCACAGGGACCCTGGCGAGGGGGCCAAAGCCAGACACCCGGGCTCAGACACGGCACAAAAGGCTCAGAGCCAGAACCCCTGGTGCCATAGAAAGTGGACAAGCAAGGACTAGCATTAGAGATGGTAACTGGGACTGCACTGTGGGAAATTTTTGTGTAATTCCAGAAGGTATGTGGCCACCCAGGTAGACAAAATCTTTGGGACAAAAAGATTAATGAAGTATGAAGTGTAACACTTCCAAGAAGTAGTCTGACAACACGAAGCCTACTTTCCCCACGCCCACCCGGAGCTAAGCACGCTTCACACGGTCGCCACATCCTTAAGAGACCATCGTCGGAGCAGGGCATCAGCGTCAGCCAGCTCAATGCCTGCACGGCAGTTCCGTCACCACGTGGCCTGAACGTTCCTTGTCTACTCACCGCTTCTGTTATTCCCGAAACGCCTGCTCCTCTCACAGCAGACACTACAGTTTCGGAGGTCGGCATCTCTCCTGTCACAGAAATGTGGTGCGTGATGTTCCTCAAGATCTGCAGCTCTAAATCTCGTAGCAAAACCTGCATGTCATCCTTGCTCACAAACTGATCAGACAGCTTCCGGAGCAGCCAGTTGACAGAAGCATCGTGCTCATCTCCAGAGAACATGAGTCTGAGCGCCTCTCTGATTTGGACATCCACCTAGAAACATCATTGGCAACTGTCATGTGAACGTACTGTTTTAGATGAATCTTTCCAACTCTCCACTCAATCACCTTAGACACCCTGGAAGGATCACACAGCTGATCAAAACCCATGGCAGAAATGCGACACAGTTTTTCCTTTCATACAAAACTTAAGAACCCTCCAAAGATACTGGGATACATTCAAGGGGCAGGGACAGAGGAGAGCAAGTCTGGGTGCTCTGGGTGCTGGAGGGGGCCCTGCCTCAGGTGAGGTGCAGAGATGATGGGGCCCCCAGCTTCAAATTCAGTCTGAGAAGCTAACAGTCCCATACACAACTGCAGATGTGACTTTACGCAGGGAGGAAGTATCCCGGTGCGGTTTATACACAGATACCCGGGAAAGTGCAGCTCCTGTCACGCCGCCAGCCAGTGACCTCCCCATCTGCACGCTCTGGAATGTTCCACCAAGCATGTCAGCCGCCGCCCCGCCTCGGGCCACCTCAGCACTAATGTCACAACTCTGCACGCGTGTCCACGGCCCCCACGTGGGCTCTTTCACCTCTGCACCCGCGTCTCCAGAGTGGGGCTGCTTGTCTTTGAGACAAAGTCTCTGCGGCCCATGGCCGTCTCAGGGCCTTCCCCTAGGAGGCTGCAGGCCCCTGTCCCCCAGGCCCCCTGCAGGGACGGTCACCACCCTGCCAACCTGAGGATCGAGGAGCAGGTGTTCCCGCAACCTGCCACCCACTCAGGGAGACGGGTCGCCTGCCAGGCTGGGCTGCGTCTGGCGTCTGACTAAAAACACACGGTAACAGTCCTATTTTAACACAGCTGTTGTGTGCTGTGAAAACAGTACACTGTCAGTTACAGTTGTTTACGTATTTATCGGTGTTTGTCAGCCTCAGGGCTCCCGCATCACAGAGGTGCCCGCCCCCGCCTGCCGGCCTAGCTCAGCAGCGCCTGCGCCTCTGCACCGTCCGTGCTCGCACCGCCCGCAGCTCTAAGCGTAGGCGCTTCTGCTTCTGTGTGAGGACGGGCGGCCCTGACCCAACGTCCTGACACGCGGCTGTGAGGCACGTGCGCCTGCTCTGGGGACAGACAGACAAACTGCTCCCCCAACCCACACACAGGCGTGCCCTCGGAGGGAAAGACAGGCCAGCATCCACACACCTCATGTCCCTGGAATGGAGGGAATTCGAGGGGAGCTGAATTTTTAATTATTTCATTTAAAATGTTCAAGAAACTTCAAATAAAGTTAAAATAAAATTTTTAAAGAAAGTTGAAATTAAAAAAACTTAAGGCACCAACTCAGTGTTTTTATTTTCCATGACAAAACATAAAAACTGAGGCACTGACCTTTTCATGGATGGCCTCCACCTTCTCACAGCTGGCTTGCCCATGCTGCCAGCTGGACAAGTCTGCTTTCAGGTGCCCCAGCTCCTGCTCCAGACGCCCAACCAAGGCAAGCAGGCGCTGCTCCTCACCAGCCCCGCTGCAGGGGAAGGACAATAGCGCCATCAGGGAAGAGGCCCCGTTACAGGCAGGGTGGCTGGCAACACCCCCCCTGCCCCCAGCACAGGGACGGTTCAAGTCAAGGGCCCAGAGACTGTTGCCACCTCAACGTCTGCACACACACACACACCACACACACCTGCCGTCAGCAGTGGTCACACCTCTGCTGGGTGGGGGAGGGCACCTCCTAAACATCATTTAATATGTAAAACCTACACCTATCTCCTTAAAATTCTGAGACTTCATAAACTCATAAATGAGACTATGTTTATTGGTAATCATCATAAAGTCAAGTATGAATTTTTCATGCTACTGGAAGAGAAAACTAAACTAAAAACATATGGCTTCAGGGTTTTAACAATCCTATTTTAATGCAGCCATTGTATGTTATATGAAATGGTAGTGTTATATTTATAGTTGTTTACAGGCAGGAACAGTTGTGGAGATACCAACAGTTCAAATCTCACAAGAGTGCCCTCGGGGTGAACCCTGCAGGGTCTGCACGGTCTGTCAGAGGGGCTTTGACACATAAAGACCCTGAAGGAGAGTTAAAAGGTCTGCCACTCACATCGTCCTGAGGCCTAAAATCACGACACAGGACCCGCAGACACACTGGGGCCAGAGACAGGAAGACTGGAGGTCAGAGCTCCCCACGTGTTCTCTCCCAAGTGAGTTACTGGAGTAACAGAATGGTAACAAAGGCGGGGAGAGCCCGGGTGACAAAACCAAGTGTGTGAAAAAGACGGCAGCTCTGAGGCTCATAGGCAAGGGAAGCGCCACGCGGCTGAGGGCATCGGGAAAACGTGTGGAGAAGGAGCAAGCAGGGTGTGAGGACCAAACACGGCACCCACAGAACTGCTGAGGGCCAGGGCTCAGAGGAGGCCCAGCCGTGCTGCGGCCACGCCGGCTCGGAAGGCAGGTCTCCTCAAGGGGCTGCCGCACTGCAGTGCCCCGGGGTGAGCAGAGGCCCCAGCAGGAGGCCCACTGCACCCGGCTGTGAGCCCATGGCCGCTCCTTACCCCAGGGTGGCCCTCCAAGCCGCGACCAGGGAAGGAGGCTCCCCAGAGCACACGGGCCCCGCATCTTTGGTGCGGCGTGCAGGTGGATGGCAACAAGCCTCCCCCAGCCTCCTCCATCCTCATGTGCCCTGAGAGCCTCCCAGGAAGACAGCAGCTGGAGCTGACACAGCCCGCCACTCCTGTGCTAAGACGGTGCGGCCCACGGGACACCGAGGAGCCCAGAAGGCGGGAAAGGAATTATGTGAAACATCCTACCTGACTGTTCTTAGCCTGGCCTGCTCTAGCTCCTTCTGGATGGCCTAAAATGATTGAGAAACAATGTTTAAATACACAAGTTATGCACCAACTTTCCAGGAAGTCACATACATGACTACATACATGTAAATAAAAACAAATACACATTTACCTGGGATTCTCCCCTTTAATTTAAAGCCCAGCCCAGGCTGCTGGTAGGCAGGTGAGGGATGTTTACTTTACTTTCCACAACAGACTTTAAAAGACACATAGTGTCCATTCAGAGAGGCACACAGTTCACCTGGGAGCAGCTTGACAGATTTTCAAACTAAGCAAGCAGCTCCTATAACTAGTACCCAGGCCACGAAGCCAGACTCCGTCAGCCCCACCAAGTGTCTTAAGCGTGGCAGGTCACGGAGGAGCAGATTTACACACGAAGCTGTGCCTCATTAACATGGTTTGTTCACAGCCGTGCAGGCACAGCTGGACAGAGGCCCCGCTCCGTGGTGGCAGCGACACGAGCGTGGGACAGCCGCGGACACTTCCAATCGATAAGCAACGTAAACCGCCGCCTCGATGCCGTCTGCAGCCAGCCCCACCCCGAGGACTACGGTCTCCCCTGAAGCAGCAGCTCCTTCCCCGCCTCCGCGACACCTGATGAGGCCAGACTTTCCCCCAGAAATTCCTCTGCAGACAGGTCAGAGCGCTGCTCCTTCTCCCCCAGGTCCACAGACACCGTCCCCCGTGGAGGCAGGAGGCAGCTAGTAGAGCCGTCCCCACCCCACACCTGGCTCAGACCCTTCCCCTCGAAAAGACAGATGGAAGCCCGTGAGCTGGACACACGTGGGAAGCACTAAAGCAACACTGGAACAACCCAGGAAAAAGGAGGCAGTCAGAAATACTGCTTTTTAGTCTCATGAAGGACGGCAGCAAACGCCCTAAAGCAGCACCTTCAGAGAGGCTGGGGATGTGAACACAGCGACTGCGGACTGCTGACTTTTGTCAAGGAAACCGCGCTGCGGGGGCTAAAAGTAAAAGGTCAAGTGTATGAATACCTCAGATCTTTCTGTCAGTTCTCCAAGTACATCTTCCAGGCTGGAGATGCGCAATTCATGCTCTTGGTGAAGTGTCACATAGTTCGTCTTGAAAGGGAAAATGAATGAAAAATGGCAGAGAAAATTAAGCAGCAAATAAGCCCAAACCTGTCAGCCAGGCCATGCCGTTCCTCCACAGCACCCCGCAGGGAGGACATTCTCTCTGGGTCTAAGTTCAGATGTCTGAAACCTGCCCTATGGTGGTTCTGAGGAAAATGGACTGACAATCCTTTCTTTGAGAACCAAACAGATGAGACATGAAACATATATAAATATATACAAGCTCACGGCTCCATAAGGACTAGTAGCTGCTCTTAACTATCTTATGATCTTGAGATATTTGAAATAACAGATTTGAGCAAATTTTCAGTTCAGTGACAGTAAGACTTCATGCAATTGTGTTCGATCCACTCACAAAATAAAATGCAGGCCAGGGACAGCCATGTGTCCAGCTGCAGCCTGCCCGCCCTCCTGGGAGACACCCACAGGCCTCCCCGCCTGCCCCACCCTGTCCTCAGATGGGGCTTCTCCTCAGGAGTGTCCGGAGCACCAGAGCGCCGGCCACTGCCCTCCCCGCAGCACCCACCCAGGGCCCTCCTGCTCCCTGTGCCTGAGAGCTCCCTGGCATCACTGTGGAGCCCGGGAGCCCGCCAGCGCCAGCCCCCTTGAGATGCTGCCCCCAGCCCCACACTCCTCACCGGGGGTGACCCCCCCTCACTGCTGCCTTCCGCCCGGTCCGCCCGAGCTTGCAGCTTCTGGAGCAAAGCCGCCAGCTGTCCAAGCTTCTCATCGTGACTGTGACACTGTCCCGACAGCGTGGCCATCTGCCTCTCCATCTCACTCACCCGACGCCAGTGGAAGGCCTCATCACCAACCTGGAGAGTAAGAGGTTCCAAAGGGGACAAAAAGACAGGACAAGTCCAGACAGCAAAGCAGAGCGCTACAGGAGAACGTCAGCTACAGCTCACACAGCCCGAAGGAAAAGACAGAAAGAGGCTCCTCATCACTGGTTCCTTTACATGGCAGCCTATGGGTGGTTTTTATTTTTTGCTTTATGCTTTCTACATTTTCCAAAGTAATGAAAGCTCTTTTTTTAAGTGAAAATGAACTGAATGATGAGATGAACTGAAATACAGAACTTCAATGAACTTCACAGGCACTGCATTTTCACAAGCGAAGGTCTGTCCATGCACCTTCCTAACCGCACAGAGGAGCCCGTGCTCCAGCAAAAACATTATATGATTCATTAAAGGCTTAGATGATGGTTCGCATTTGTTAACAGTGAAGTATTTTCAATTAAGGTCTGTACATTGTTTTTTTAGATGTAATACTATTATATACACTTAAAGTACCATAAGATAAACATAACTTTCATATGAACCAGGAAACCAAAAAATCTGTGTGATACTGGAGCAAAATCCACAGTACTTGAGGTGTGCCTGTATGCATTACTCCAACTGTTTCAGAACAGGTCAAGGGGCCCAGCTGAACTGCCCTGTAGTTTACAAGGAATGCAGAAACTCGCTTGGGACGACAGACTGGCAATGCCAGGGAAGCGCACCTCCTGACTGATTACCTGCAGAGGCTGGCTGGGGGGGGAGGCAGCGGGTATGAAAGTGGTCCTGGGGTCATCCACCCTCTGCACTCTGTGGCTTTGTGTCCAGTTTAGCACAGGCAGGAGCGAAAAGACGTCACCCTGGCCCCACAGTGAAACAGCTGCACCTCAGAGGAGAGAAGAAGCACCTGTACACACGCGCTCACCGCTCGTCAGACGACAGGTATCTAAGTGCTCTACTCTTCACTAATGCACACACAGATGCATGTGTACATACTAGTCATGGAAGGTAACAAAGTAAAACTGTACCTACCTAGTAAAAGTAATAATGGAATGATCAAGATTAAAAACTTGCAAATATTTCGAAGGCACCTAGGAATGAAAAGAAGTAACTTGGGAAAAGCTAAAAGCAGGGCTCACCATCATACCTGACCTTGCTAGGTAATTTTATATAAAACACACCCCCCCCACCCTCATTTTAAACTGAAAGTCCACAGGCCAAGAAATGCAGCTAGCTTTACGCACAAGGTCAGTAGATGCCTACAAGAGAACCTGCCCATGCAGGGCTGTCCTCAGGGCCCACGTGAACAAGCCGACAGGTCAACAACTGTCAACACGCTGGGCTGGGTGCACAGCAGGAAACTCAGGGACCGCAGGCGCAGACCCAGGGAGGCACCCTGGCGCCAGGGCGAGGGTACCGGGATGGAGCCGGGGGCCGGGCCCTGTCCTGAGCACCCTCCCAGCGGTGTGATCCAGGACGCCTTGCTGAACCGCTGCACCCCAGTTTCCTTGATGACACCTGCCTTTCCCTTTGCACAGGAGTGGTTTGAAAAATTACGTAACAATATGAAAGCACTTTGCAAAATATAAAATGGTTAAATCAAACGAGGTCATAAAATCAGCATAAAACCAGCTGTTTAAAACACCCAGCTGACATGGTATCGGTCTCCTTACCTTGTAAGAAGAAACACATTCAGCCAAGAGATCCAAGTGACAAACTGGTACCATCCAATCCCAAGCCACCAGAACACCTCAGACGCTGCCTTCCCTAGAAGAGAAGACACCGAAGGTCCTGTGGGGGTGTTTCTAGGAAGAGCGAATCCCTAATGGACAGTTTTGTGAAGGAAGGACAGAAGCACAGGAAATGTGTTAACAGACACTTGAAAGTATATCAAGATGAAGTTAGGGATGAAGTGTATAGGATGATGCTTAGTCATCACAGCAGGAATACCCGTAACTCAAACAGGAACATAAATAAGCCACAAAGCAACCTGTCACACACAAGACAAGATACCAAGCCCATGCACTCCCAACTACAGCGAAATTAAGCAGCTAGACTTACACAGAACCCCACACACCGAGAAGCAAAGAATGCCCATGCAGCTAAAAGCACAGGATGCTATTAAGAGCATTTCTAATAAAGGGCAGGACATGCTACACGGAGGACAAAGGCGCGGAGAGCGAAAATGAAATGTTTACTTGGTTAGGTAACCAGTTTACTGCAGGTGCTTAGCCGCCAAAAGCCACGGAGCGCTAACACGGGAAGGCCAAAACAAGCACCTGGGGCGGCCGCGGCCAAGCACAGCGCCGACAGCAGCGTCCGGGACCCACGCCATCCTGCGGCTCCGGCCCTGCGCAGCGCCTGCCCCGGGAGGCGACCTGTGCCGGAGAGGGCGTGGAGGAGGGGCACCTTCAGGCCCCAGCCCCGCTCCCGGGCAGAGCCGGCCAGCCCCAGTGCGCACCACACCCGCAACCCGCCCCGTCAGAGCCCACGGCCTCCCCGCAGGGACAGCTGCGGCTGTTTACGTCCAAGCAAGACGCTGACACTAACTCAGGAACACCCTGCCCTGGGTCGCAACAGTTTTCGTTCACTTCTGCCTACGGACACATAGGACATAAAATGCAGAGGTTTCTCGTAAACCCCTGGGGGGCTGGCTGGCGGCTGCCAGCGGTGGCGGCGGGCAGAACGTGTACCAGAAAGACACCACAGTCACATAAGGAAGCAAGTGTAACACTCGCCAGCAGTTAACAGGCTCTGGGCGAGACAATGGTCACTGAGACACCAAAATGAAAATCTTCCACCCTGGTGAAAACTGGTGGAAAATATCTTGGAATCACAACTGGCAGCCCCACTGGATGACAGAATAAAACACAACAAACTTGATGCCAAATGTCACACATTATATAAGGCAGAAAACTGCTTGTGAAATCACCTGTTCTCATTTTTTAAGAGTAACCACTGGAAGTTAAACACTCACACAGCATTTGTGTGTTGACTCCCGAAAATGTTAAGTAATTCCAACTCAACTGATGTGTAAAGACACACGGTGTTAGAGGCTTATCTTTTTTTCTTTTTAATCTATAGCTTTATATTTATTAATTAACAATGAGAGACAAAACCACTCAGTTCGCCTCAAATGTGCTCCTCTTCATACACTTCATTTACACCAGATACACTCGCAGAGAAGCTTTTGAAGAATGACAGTCTCTGTATTTTAAACAAAAGTTACTACTTTCCTGTCAATTTTACTAAGCCCTTGAATTTCAAGCACAAAGAAACAGTAAACAAGGAGCATTCGTGAAAACAGGACAGAACCAAGACAAAAGCGCCGGACGACCTGCGCGGGACAAGGCGAGCCCCAGGGTCCCTGCCAGCCCTCCTGGCCGCAAGAGCTGCGAGCGGGTGGTGACGTGCGTTTCCAGGCGCTTCCTCCCCTTACAGTCGTCGCCTGCAGGGGTGGGACAAGCAGTTAATCGGACAGATGGACAAACACACCCTGTCAGTGCGCATCAACGGCAGTTTGAAACAACCAGGAAACTCAATTCACGCAAACTCCCAGCCAGCGCCGCTGGTGCTGCTGGCTCCCGGCCCGAGGGCCGTGGGCCCGCGTGGCCTGCCATACTTACACAGCGACGCCCCATTTGCACGGAGGTGGCCGTCCTCGGCGAGGGGCGCTCTTGCGTCCATCCTCCCACAGTGACGGGAATGAGCTGCAACACAGGCGAGAGGGGCTGAGCCGGAATGGGGCTCCGCAGGGTGCAGAGGGGCGGGGGCCGCCTGCTGGGACATGCCCGCCATCACACAAGGTAGGCCTGCTTCAGTCACTTTTAAAACATCACTGTAAATGCCATTCAAATAATTTTTTTTACTTTAAAAAGGTCATAAGAATAAAAAGAGGAGCATGTTAACTTTTTATTTACTGTTTAAATGATGATCGACGTCCAAGAAACGTCCAGAACTGCAGAGAGAGAGGTGCAGAGCAAGGCTGCAAGCAATAGAGACAGAGAGAGACAGAGAAAGGCCGCACAGGTCAAAGGGAGGGCATGAGCTAAGCGTTGCATGGGGAAGAGTGTTTTCTCCACCTTGAAAGCGCTTGATTTGGTGGCAAAAGGAGAAAAAAATTATTTAAATACCTTTTGATTCATGGCTTTCTGACTCATAGCTTTTTGATTCACGATCTTTGGATTCATAACTTTTCAATTTGTAATTTTCTGATTCATAATTGAGCTTCATTAAAACCACTTGGAAAAGTTGCACTAAGAACGAGGCACAGGATGCTGAGGTGCACGCGGCCAGCGACCAGGTGCCATCCCCCCGGCGGGCGGCGTGGCCTGCTGAGAGACCATGAGCAGTTACTCTTCCAGCAAGGCGGAGTGACGCACTTCAGCTAAGGTGGGACTCACCTTTTTTTTTGGCCGTGTCATGCAGCTTGTGGGATCTTAGTTCCCCAACCAGGAACTCAACCTGAGCAGTGAAAAGTCGCAGTCTTAACCACTAGACAGCCAGGGCATTCCCTGGAACCCACTTTTAAGTGGGCCCCTGCTGGGCAGAGCCACAAACCAGCTGTCCCCGAGGGCACTGGCAGCGCCACACGCGTCTATCCACGGCCAGCTGTGGTGAACACAGGCTCTGAGAACACCAGGCCCAACACTTCACAACACACCACTGCCTTCAGGAACTGGCAAATGGCCTCTGCCCCAACCTCTGGCCCAGCAAGCCCACTGTGCTCCCAGCCACAAGAAGACCCTCAGAGATGAGCAGGCCCCTCAAAGGCTCTCCGACAGCTCGTGCAGCCGGGGACAGAGACCCCAACACAGACACTGAGGCTCTGGAAACTATGGTGAACCTGGTCAAGGGTGCCTTCCGTCCGTGGCTCCCTTTCCACAGCACCCAGCACGTGAGGACAGACAGTGTAACCCCTGTAACCTACAACACACAGGGCGGTGTCTACAAGTCACAGTGACTAGAAACGTCCATGACTAAAAGAGTTTCTTCACTGAGTGGCAGCTGAAGAATGAGGCTCGTGCCTGCCCCGTGACAGCCACAGGATGGCCTGGAGACGGGGCTGCCAGCCTGGGCCACCGGGAGCAGAGAAACGCGGCCCCGTCCATTCATCCCCACTCAGCTCTGTGAGGTCAGGGCACACGCGTGAAGCCAAAGGGACTGGAGGGATCTGAGCGCGAGTGGTTTAGAAGAAATAAGGTAGAGCTCCAGCCCTCTCCCCACACGGCCTGCGTGGAGCAGCAGGCTCCTTGTGACATGGAGATCTGAACCAAAAAAACAACACTGAGACCAGAAACCCGTCAGGCCCACTTTGTGTACCTCCACTCACAGTCCTCTGCGTTTGACACTGCAGTGTATACTTCATACAGAGATTGGTAAAAATAGAAGAACGTTAAGGAGGTTAATCCATGGCCTGTCTCACTGACACTCAAAACCACCAAAATCCATTTTTCATTCATCAGTTGGCAACATTTAAGAGAACAAAAATACAAAGACTCCTACTTAGCAACAGAACATGAATGGGACCCTCAGCTGGCCACACAGGAGAGCAGTCCTGGTCAGTCTGCAGGGAGGTCAACAGGAACAACCTATCTAAACTGACACTATACATCACCTGCTTTCAGCGGCGACGATGATGATTCAGAAGCTGCCAGCCGGAACAATTTTTAAGTACATTTAACTGCTGATGGTGGTTTCTGCAGAGGACAGGCTCAGAGCTGCTCCTCCTCCAAGCCAGACAGCAGCACTTCAGCTGCTCCGCAGAAGCCATGCCACGCCGTCCACTTCAACCTCAGCTGCTCGGGGTCACAGCTCTCCGACCCTGAAGTCGCCCGCCCCTCTCCCAGAAGCAGCAGACGTTCTGTCCTTCCTTCTCTAAAGACTAGGCCTGGTTCAAGAAATGAAGTTCTGCTCAAAGCAACTGAGATGACTGATAAATTTTCAAAGGAATGACTTTTCATTCATCCATCCATCCTTCTTTCCTCGGTTTACACCTTCTACTGGAGGACAGACGTGTCACCTTAGGCAAGAGAAAGAACACAGAAGCCTGTGTTTTCAGATTCCAGATCCCTGAGCCCTCCTCTGGGGTCAGCCCGGGGGCCAGGCAGGCCGGAGGGGCAGCAGGCACACAGGAGCAAGACCTGGCAGAGCCGATCTCCACGTCTCCAACACCACAGGCTTCTCACACAGACGCTGATCCTCACGGCAGAACTGAGTCTGCTCATGAGCACAAGTCTTAGCATTCTGCTCTGTTCAACACTGTTCAATGTCCAAGGAAAGCATGTGCAAGGCTTTTAAGGCCTTTTTTATGTAACCAAAAAAAAAAATCACATTTTTTCTACAATGCACTCACCCTAAATCAGAAGGTTTCAGACTCAGAAACTGCACAGCGCAGGCAGGACGTGCGGCATATAACACAGCTGTGCTGCTTTGGGCCTGCCTACCGTGAAGACTTGTGCACGAACTCATGTACACCCAAAGAAAACACAGTGTGTAGAAGTGTACAAAGAGCAGAGCCTGAATGTCCACCTCCACACCAACTAATTTCAATACAACCATAATGCAACATTAGGCATCAAAAAGAATCTAAGTTCATGACAATTACCATTTAAAATGAAACAAGTTGCAAAATCACCTATTGGAAGCAAAGACAAAAACATACTCCATGTTTCTGTAGGAACATGAAAGCAAAATTTAGACTGTTACACAACACTGAAATGATAGGCTAAAATCGTAGATGGTTAAGTCCCTGTTATGTGACTTTCACCTCCTTAAAACAGCAGGAGGTTCCATAACAAACAGGGTGAGGTGAAGGTCCCTCCAGAAGGGACACCGGACAGGAACTGGGGAGGAACAAGGAGGGGACTGAACTTATCTGTGCTACTTAAAGATTTCACAATGAGAATGTAAGGAAAAAAAAGAAAGAAATGTGTGGGTGGGGTTAACTTGTGATTGCTACGCATATTTTGAGTAAACATTCTCATATAACAGATTCCACACAGTGTGACCTAAACCCCTCCAGGTACAAGTTATTTTATTTTATTTTTTTTTTTTACAAGTTATTTTAATTTTCTTCCTTGTACCCCTCTGAGGTTTTTTAAAAGTTCTTTGATAAATGTTTCACTCAAATAATTAGGAACAATTTTTTTTCAAAGGTAGTAAGTTAGCACTGGCTCTACAGAGCACTGCCATGATGTAAAAGAACAAGGAGCACAGTAAGAATAGAAGCCCAAAGTATCCGTAACTGGTTTTCTCCCCAAAAACACTCAAGATCTTATTAAGCAGGAAGTGGGGTGAGTATCCAGAAGCTGCCCTCTGAAGACCCCGCCGATAGCGCAGCGGGGCTCAGGCCACAGTCCCCAGCTGTCAGGACGAGTGGCTGGCTGCCAGCGGCAGGGATGCGGCAGGGGGTGGGCAGCAGACACGACCACAGACAGGCGGCTCCGCCTGGCAGCATGTGGGGCACGCTTTCACCCTAAGGAGGGCGTTGCGCCCCATGCAGCAACGGCAAGCTTCAAATGCAGCCTCAATGCCCGACACGCGGCACATCAAGTGTGGGGCCCGGGCCCCAGCCCCAAGGGAGCTCCCAGAGGACCAGCGGCTCAGGGCCAGGTCCAGGCTCCATCACTCGCCGGGAAGCGTATGAAGCTGGCTGAACCCGTTTATTGGTCTGTACGATGGGGGTGATGATGCCAACAGCGACCACAACAAGGGGGACAGCTGTTCTGGAGGGCTGCTCTGAGGGCCGGGGAGGTCATGGTGCAGAGCCCTGGGCAGTGTGAGTGCACGGGACACAAGTCTCATGGCACCCACACACAACTCCGGGACCAATTCCCTGCCCTTCCCCTCACGGTGTCCCTGTTGCTCTGCCAGCCCTGAGGAGGGCAGGAACATGGCAACCGGCAGAACAGAGAACCCAGCCAGGGGCTAAGGTGCAGACGGAAATGGAACTGAGAGTCAGCCTGGGACCGTCCTCCTTCACGGTGAGACGGTCACTCGAGAAACAGGACCTGGGCGCCCTCATGCACAGGACCCCACCCCGCCCTCCCACACTGTCCCCTCCCGACCAGGTCCACCTGCACAGCGTGTCCCCCGGCCGTGCCAAGCAGAGCGCTCAGACCACACAGACGTGGGACCAAGGACTTGGAAACAAGGCAATGCATATTTCAAGTCAAGCACGCCCAGCCTCCCACACCTGAAGGCAAAGAGCAACTGCAGCGGCCGTGAAGCCACTGGAGGGGCACTGTGGCCAGGTGGCCCCCGGAGGAGCCTCTGTAGCTGCATTCTCCGTGGGGACCTGGCAGAGGCTGACTCCCTCTGGGCAGGTACTGATCAGAACCAATCAAGCACACGGGGGCCCAAGGGCCTCCCCCTGCCAGTCAGCGGTCGCCCCGTGAGACCCTCCGCCATGCCTGCCGCCCTCCCAAAAACGCTGGTGTGCCATGTGCCACCTAGAACTCTCTGGTGGGCTGTCCCACGGTCAGGACGGCGACCCACACAGAGACCAGAGACGGCCGCCGCCCCTTGGGGCACATGGAGCCTGTGCGCCCTTAAGAAGGAAGCGAGTGTCTGCGCGGCCGCAGAGCCCTGCAGGTCCATGTGGACAGGGCTTCTCTTGCTTACTCTTCTCTTACTCCGTCTGTCTGTTCAAACGGACAGACTCGCAAACACTCCCAGGTACAAGACCCACCACATCAAGCGCAGGCTGGGAGAGGGGGAGAAGGAACAGAGCTCATTTTTGGTGCATCTCTTAGAGAATAACTTTGAGCTCAAACATGGTGAAGACCGTGAGGCCTGTAAGACAAGGCTGATAAAAAGAAAATGAAATAGCTAGTATTTGGACATGAACCCTTTCCCTCACTTTTAAAAGAGCAAGACTTACGTTTCTGACTCCTGTCCCTGGAGTAGACCCAGGAGGCCGGGCCGCGTGCTGCAGAGCAGGCGGTGAGCAAGCCCCTGCGCTCGGAGAGGAGGCTGCAGTCGCTGCAGGTGTAGCCGTTGCTCCCGGCCGCCTCCGCGGCCCCCGCGGCCGCCTCCCCGTTTCCCTGAGTGGCAGCTTTATTCCCACCTGCAGTTTGCGAAAAAGAGACGGCACCTGCTTGTTATACAGTCTGAAGACACCTAACTAAAACCTCCATCTTGAGAAATGTGGGGGAGAAAAGGATGAAAATAATTACCTTTAAGATCTCCATCATCATCAAGACCTAAAAAACACACATTTTTTTGCTGTTGAGCTAAAATGATCAAAACAGGACAAAATGCACACAAGCAAAAGTAAAGGTTACAATGGTTCATAAATGAACATTATGGCCCTGGTCAAGACTGACTTCCTATAAGGCCTACAATTAAGGAAGATTCCTCTAGGTACCTGGAGACGTCTGCTTTCCACTCCAGGAGAAAGTGCATCTCTGAGGAAAATGCCTATACACACTCTTCGTCTCACACACACTCACATCCCCCCATCTCACACACAACACCCCCCACCTCACACACACTCACACACCATCTGACACACACTCACACACCATCTGACACACACTCACATCCCCCCACCTCACACACAACACCCCCCACCTCACACACACTCACAAACCTGTCTCTTATGCTCACACACACCCCATATCACAATGCTCAAAACACCCATCTCACAGTCACACCCCTTGTCTCTTAGTCACACACCCCCATCTCACGGTCACTCATCCCATCTCACAGTCACACACCTCCATCTCACACAGTCACACACACCCCGTCTCAGTCACACACCCGCCCCATCTCAGTCACACACCCCTCATTTTAGTCACAGCCCATCTCATAGTCACACCCGCCTCACCTCAGTCTCACATGCTCACATGCCATCTCAGTCACTGTACACCCCCCATCTTACAGTCACACACACCCGTCTCAGTCACACACTTCATCTGACAGTCACACACCCACGTCTCAGTTACACACCCCTCGTCTGATAGTCACACACTCCCATCTGACAGACACACACCCCCATCTCACAGTCACACTCCCCTCACCTCAGTCTCACATGCTCACATCCCATCTGTCACACATCCCTCATCTTACGGTCACATACCCCCGTCTCACAGTCACACACTTCATCTGACAGTCACATACCCCCGTCTCACAGTCACACACCCCTCGTCTGATAGTCACACACCCCCATCTGACAGACACACATCCCCATCTCAGTCACACTCCCATCTCACACAGTCACACATCCCCGTCTCAGTCACACCCCCATCTCACAGTCACACACACCTCCGTCTCAGTCACACCCTTCTCATCTCAGTCACATGCCTGTCTCAGTCACACCCTGTCTCACAGTCACACCACCGTCTCACACAGTCTCACCCGTCTCACAGTCACACTCCCCTCATCTCAGTCACATGCCCCTGCCTCACAGTCACACACACCCCCATCTCACAGTCACATCCCCCTCATCTCAGTCACACACCCCTCGTCTCAGTCACATGCCCCCGTCTCACAGTCACACACCCCCGTCTCAGTCACACACACCCGTCTCACACAGTCACACACACCCGTCTCACACAGTCACACACACCTGTCTCACACAGTCACATACCCTCATCTTAGTCACACACCCCTCGTCTCAGTCACATGCCCCCGTCTGTCACACGCCCCCGTCTCAGTCACACACCCCTCATCTCAGTCACAGGCCCCTGTCTCACAGTCACACGCCCCCGTCTCACAGTCACACACCCCTCGTCTGTCACACGCCCGTCTCACAGTCACACACCCCCGTCTCAGTCACACACACCCGTCTCACACAGTCACACACACCCGTCTCACACAGTCACATACCCTCATCTTAGTCACACACCCCTCGTCTCAGTCACATGCCCCCGTCTGTCACACGCCCCCGTCTCAGTCACACACCCCTCATCTCAGTCACACACCCCTGTCTCACAGTCACACGCCCCCGTCTCAGTCACACACCCCTTGTCTCACAGTTACACACACCCCACCTCACAGTCACACCCCCCTCATCTCACATGCTCACGCACCCCTGTGGGCAGAGGAGCAGGCAGGAACCGGAGCGCCAGTGCACTCGCCCCGCTGATGCCCAGGCACTACTCTGCTGGTGAGCAAAACAAAACCAACATGCAGGCAAGGCCTCCCCAGACCAGCACACGCTATTTCTAGAGCTGATCTGATCCCCGCATCTCCTCAGAAGGGGCAGCCTGAACGTCAAGGGGACACAGCGGCTCTCGGCCGCTCAAAGCCGCGGCCCCTGCAGCAAGGACAGGGCACACTGCTACTGCTCAGGGGGTCAGGTCACAGCCACACTGCCTCTGGAGTCCGTCTGTCTTCACCAGGTTCTTCCCGATGAATCAGAAACTGCGGCCCAGAACCTGAAACCACGCTGCTGAGTTTACCAGTGACGGCACGTCAACACCGCACAGAAGTCCCGCATTAGACGGTCGTGAGCCTGGCCCGAGCCCTCCACGCCACCTTCCGCAGCAGGACACACACTTGGCCATGGGAGGTCGTTTCCTGGCGTTTCCGATCTGATTCAGATGAAGGCCTCAAACATTCGCTGGGCTCCCCCCACCAGGAAGGGGCAAGGCAACAAACTGGCCACAACACTACTTCCTCTCAGGACAACCAGAGAAATCAGCAGAGAAAACTCACCCCAGAAGTGGTCCACTTTGGTCTGCTCACGGATCAGAGACTCATCCAGCACGGGAGGCCGTGGACAGGCTGCGGCCTGCACGGTGCCTGAGCCGCCATGGCTGACAGCCAAGGACAGGACCTTCCTCGAGCTGGGGTGGACACTAAATGCCGACTTGTGTGTGCTGCTGCGCTGTTTGGCTAGTCTAAAAAGGAAACAGTCAGGAACAAGTCTACACTGTCTAGTAAATATAAATGATTACGTTTTACCAACACAAAATCTTCGCCTGACAATGAATAGTGTTGTTAAAGTAACATTCTCTTACATCCTTCCTGCTGTAATAAGACACTTATTAATCTAAAAAAGGAACTGCTAAGCTAGGCTCCAAGAACTCCTTTGAAAACTGTGGCACAGGTACTTTGCAGATTACTTGGGGGCCCAGGACCCCTGATAACTCAGTTGGTAAAGAATCCTCCTGCAATGCAAGAGACCCCAGTTTGATTCCTGGGTCTGGAAGATCCCCTGTAGGAGGGAAAGGCTACCCACTCCAGTATTCTTGAGCTTCCCTCGTGGTTCTGCTGGTAAAGAATCCATCTGCAATGCGGGAGACCTGGGTTTGATCCCAGGGTTGGGAAGATCCCCCGGAGAAGGGAAGGCTACCCACTCCAGTGTCCTGGCCTGGAGCATTCCATGGACTCTACAGTCCATGGGGTCGCAAAGAGTTGGACACCACTGGGCGACTTTCACTTCGTGACCCAAAAGGGGTTCAAAACTTAAAAAACAAGTCACGGCACCACAGGCACATCCTGCAGTTTCTCAGTCACAGTGAAGGCAGAGTCGCGTCCAGCATAGCGAGGAGAGGCTGTCACCAAATCCTTTCTGCACTGGACCCACCGTGACAATGGACATGAAGCCCAGGAAGACGAGCTCCCTGCCCTGCTCCCCAGGGACGGAGCAGAGACAGGAAGGCCCCATGAGCACGCACACCAGGAAACCTGATCCTGGAGGCACCGGGGACAGAGGAGCAGCCTGTCGGAGCCAGGGTGCCCACAGCCACACCAGTGAGCCCTCGAACCAGGATGTCCAAGAACATCACTGCAAATGAACCCCACGTGGCCGCGGGGGGCCGCGTGTGCGAGTGGTCCTGTGGACGGCGAGGTGGCGCCACGGACACCCACGCCCAGCCCTGCTGTCAGGCCAGAGGCCTGTCCTCTCACCAGTCAGCATCCCCACTCCCGAGAGACAGCTACTCAGGCTGGAGACTCATCACTCTTAACACAAGCAATGCTAAAGGAGAGCTGTTAATTTCATTCTTCATCTCTAAATGGCACAGGGATCCTGCACACTCCTTCTTGGGCACAAATAAGTGATGGGCATGTGGAGAGTTCCAAAATCAAGTCAACAAGACAACCATAAAGACAGGTAAACATCTAAACTTAGGCATGTGCCCGTCAGTCCACACAGAGTTTGTGACCAGACTGCAGCACTGATGACAGAGACGCTGTAGGGCCGTGTGATGGCGGGCAGGCCCCCTCTCTCCCCACCGGGAGCCCGCACGCGGCCGAGCTGGGGACACTGGCCCAAAGGCAGGGGTGTCCTTGCCCTCTAGACCAACGCCAGACAACCTGAACACCCCAGGCCTGGTTTCAGCCTGGTCCACAGCCGAGCTACAGCCATGTGAGCACCCGTCTGTGTGCACACACGTAACGGCAAACCGCCAACAATAAGGTCTACAGGCCGGAACGCAGAGCGCCAGTCCCTGGCTCGCTCACCTGGCCGCGCTGTCCCCAGCGGCGCCGTCCCCGGCAGCGCGGGCTGTGGTGACCAGGCGCAGACTGCGGCGGGACATTCTTGGAGAATCAAATACAGGATCCAACTTGTGTTCAGTCTCGAAATCCAGAGCATCAGAAGAATAACTTGAACTAAAAGGAAAAAAACCTTGTCAGAGATAAACACCAATTACAGCACCACTTTTAAAGTAACAGAAAGTGCAATCTAGTGTGAATTTTTAAAAACAGCCATTAGGATGTGAAGCCGTTCCTACAAAGCAAAAGCAAGCTGGGACCAACTCGGCCCACAGCTGACACGCCCTCCATGGGCTCTGACTACAGCCCCTGCCTGGGGTTCAGGTCTAGGGCTGGCTCTAAGTGCGAGAGACGCGCTGAAGTCACCAGCATCCCTCCATGGGCCGTGAAGTCAACACTGTCAGAAAACTACAACCTTTGCTGTTAATAGTGGACCCTGCCTGATAACGCAGTTAATGAGACAGGGAGCCCAGGAAGCTGCTGAATAATCAAAGAAGAGGAAAGGAAAAGCCAGTGACTGAGCCAACAGCGCCACTTTGCGTCTAATTCATCGTTAAGTCCAAAGACGGATGGTACAAAGAAAACCCACTTCCATGTAATTTCCTTAAACCAAAACACAGGTCCTTCTGCGCTGTCAGAAAGCTTTCCAGATCCAGGAACATGAGAGGAGAACCTGCTCGGTGCCTCATGGGGGTGGGGGTCCTAGAGACAGTCCAGCAGCCAGGCAGGACAGTGAGGACTCCACACCTCCAGGAGGTGAGCTCACACCCGGGCAGGAAGGAGGAAGGTGAGGGAAAGGGCACAGCTGCCACAGGGAGCAAAGCAGGGGAAAAGTAAATTGCAGCCCAAGGCACAAGGGTGGGGCTGCATGAACTTGCGACTGGCTGCAAACAAAGGCCTTCTGGAAGCAGAGGGAGACCTGCTCCCCGGGAGGCCCTGGGCAGGCCCAGTGGTTTATCTGCCGGAGGTGGAGACTCTGGGGACACCTAGGGGCATGTCCACAAGGCAGCAGAACAGGCCCCAGTCAAGACAGCAGACCACTGGGCTAAGGATCTGGACATCCAGGGTAACCAGGAGCATCTGAGTAAAGTAAATGGGCTTTACATTTCTGCAATTTACTTTATATTATAAAAACATTTTCAGAAGCGCCCCTGGTGGCTCAGTGGTAAAGAATTTGCCTGCCAATGCAGGAGACACCGTTGGATCCCTGATCCTAAAGATCCAGTAGCCACAGAGCAACTAACCCCCTGCACCAAAACTACCGAGCCTGTGCTCTGGAGCCTAGGAGTCACAGCCACTGAGCCCACAGCTGCCGCTCCTGCAGCCTGTAGGCCACAGAGCCCACGCTCCGCTGGGAGACTTCGCGCCACAACTAGGGAGCAGGCTCCGCCCTCCACAGCAGAGAAGAGCCGGTGCAGCCACGGGGACCAGCGCAGCCAGGAATACAGAAACAACTACAGAAAGTGTTTCAGAATCAAGCGCATTATAAACTTAGATCTGACACTGTGCTTAGTCGCTCAGTTGTGTCCAACTCTCTGTGACCCCATGGACTGATGCCTACCAGCTTCCTCTGTCCATGGGATTTCCCAGGCAAGAATACTGGAGTAGGTTGTAATTTCCTTCTCCAGGGGATCTTCCCAATCCAGGGGTGGAACCCAGGACTCTCGCACTGCAGGCAAATTTTTTACCCTCTGAGCCACCAGGGAAGCCCACTGGTGGGCTTTGGGTCTGACACTGAAAAATGTTAAATCAACAGAAAATCAACACAAACAGCTTCAAGTTGCTGTATCTATTTGAGGCATCACCTATAACTTAAGGAAAAGGTTCTTAACTTTAGAGGCTGGAGTGGAGGCAGGACAAAGTCTGCACTAACCCACACTGTATAGTGAGGATGCTTAGCTCAACATAATTTTAATACAAAATAGTTATTACTCTTCCAAAATTACTTTACATAATTTTCTTAAATGAAAACTGTAATTATTTCAAGTCAGAATTCACCACGTAGATGTGGACCAACACCCCTCCACCAACTTCTTCCAAGATGTGGGCCTCGGCCCCCGGGGCGCTGGGGTTCCCACCTGGGCTGGCCGAGGGCCAGACGGGGCCTGCCGCCCGCAGAGCTCTCGAGCCTGAGCCTCACACCGCCTCCCATGAACTGGTCCTCTGCCAGGCCCTCCTCCTGTGCCCTCCCAGACTGCGCAGTCACCCTTGCCCCTCCCTCCCGTCAACCACAAGGCCTCCAGTGTTCCCTCCCAAAGCCCACACCCTGCCCAGCACTGCCCGAGCCCTGTCCCCACGGAGTCTCAGCTGAATGTCTGCCAGGCTCTGCAGAGCACCGTCCCCATTCTGAAGACCTGCACAAACCTGGTCCCACCCCTCTGGGTGGAAACCCTGTGCTGACCGCCCTCCTCCCACCAGCACACCTCAGCCTACCTGCCTTTCCCACTCCAGCCCTCACCCACCTCCGAGGCTCTGCTAGAGTGACCTGACTGAAACAAACAATGCTGCTCTCCCAAGGGAGAGATCCAGATAAAGGGATGTTTAAAGACTGTATTTAAAATGGATCATAAAAACAGATAAGTAACTATAAAAACAAAATTAAAATGGTTATAAAAACTAAAAATAAATTACCAAGAATTATTTTCATGCTCCACAAATACAGAATAAGGAAGAGTTTTACTTGAGCTGGCCCACTCACTTTGTTCTAAAACACTACAGACTTTCCATAAAAACAGTACATGTTACTATGGAAAAGCATGATACGATCTAAACTTGTGACTAAAAACTCAAATCATTAACCAGCAGGTTTGAGTAATGCTGCTACGAAGTATGTTTCTGAAAATATCTTCCAATTTTAAGTTTTGATCACATTTTTAATTTTTAGAAGACAAGCCATTGATAAAACTGACACTAGCATCTTTCCTGTGTGCTCTAAACATCTTGCCAGGATGCAAAGATTTTTCTGTCTGCTAATCAAATCCTCACCAACCTAGGAACATCATCCCTTTGCCATTGGCCCATAACTTTACCACACTTAAGTTTCATCTCAACTGTCCCTTCTACTTGGTAAACTAGAAAGGCAAAGAGCAAGTCAATGCCTCCTAAGACTCAGACTACCAGGCGCAGCACAAAATCACAACACAAATAAAAACAGGAGGCCAGCACCGCACCCGCCAGAAGCTGCGCTGCAGAAGCCGAGGCTTCACCGAGACTCTGTGAGGGCGCCTCCTCTCAAGGGCAGATCACTTTCCAGGCTACTTCTGTTAACTTCAAACTGCTCAGCCATCAGCGTAAATCACAAACCCCAACATGACCACACAGATGTGCTCTTGAGAGCACAGCCCCATGGGTGGAGGCTAAATCAGTCATTTGCAGTGACGAATCACTGAGTCATCGGAAACATTTGGTTTTCAAAAAAAACCCCTCATAATTTCCATGTCAGTTTAGCAGTTTTGTAAAACCAGAGCGTAACAAAGTTCATAGACATTTTCACTTTCAACACAAAGCAGCTGGGTGCAAGTACTATGAACCCCCCAATAACCCCCCGGCATTCAAGACAACGCACACGTGCAGCTCACCTGAGTGCATACGTGTAGCCAGTGTTCTCGGGCACACACTGGGGAGGAGTGTACATGTGGAGCCGAGAGAAGTCCATGCTCACGGTCTCAAAGCATACTGCAGAGAGTGGGAAAAGCAACGCAGGCTGTTAAAGGCTGGGACACACAGAGGAGCCCTGTACAAACTGACTCAAGAGCTGCCGTCAACACTTTGATCAAACAGGGCCAGTTAGAAGTTAAAGCAGGGTTGCTTTTTTCCTTTTAAGCAAAGGAGACAAGTTTTCTCATGGCTCTAAGTCCAGAGTGTAGTTAGTTGTCAGACTGAGTTCCCTAAAATGATAAATCTACAAAAGCAAAGGGGGAAATCCTAGACCGACTGACTAAAAATGAAGAGAAAACAGAGAATAGCTCAGAACCCTCTTCAGAGCGTATTTTTTAAATTCCTGAAGGTGTCAAAACATTCTCACACCTTGGGAATAAATTTTCGTTGTTATTAAGTAAAACAGCACTGACTCTTGTTCCTCGGTCAAGATCACTCCCGTGCTTTCCTCGAAAGTCAAATTTTTTTAATTATACAAGTGCCTCAGAATCAGGAAACTGCAGGCTGAATAAGAGATAAGCTACAAGCTCTGGCTACACTTTTATCCCCCCCCCCCCCCCGAAAAACACAGATTATTTTTAAATTTAAAAGTTTTGAACATATTGTTTTCAAGGTTGTCATCCAGATTTCTTTGAAATGACTCAAATTTTCCTCTGGCTAAAAATACACACTTCAAAAAAAAAGAAAAAAAAAAAACCACCACCACACCCTCATAGGAGTAACATGAATCCTAATCTGTTGTTCAAAAACCAAGGAAGATAAACCTGGACAAAATAAATCCACGCATAAATGACTGATTTCTATAAACTAAGCCAAAAGTACTTAAAATTCACCCCATATTCTTTGAAACAATCCAGATAGACTTTTAAAAACTAAGTTCCCACAGAAACAAACACCACACACACAGAAAAACAAACATCACTGTTTACATGTTAGGACTGTCACCATGCCGACTAACTTCGACACTGCCCCGCCGCGGCACACGCGCCAGACAAGGACACTCACTCCATTAACAGACACCCGGAGCTCCTGCTGCAAAGAGCAGCGACTGACGCGAGCCCACGTCTGTTCAGCACCTGCCCACGGGCCTCCCTGCGTCCCCCTCCGGCAGCGGAGCCCAGGCTCGGCTCGGGTTCCACGGGCGGGGCTGCACCCAGCAGAGGGTAACAGTGGCTCTGCCGGAGCTCCGCGAGCTCACCAGGCAACCAGGGTAGCCCCATCACGGAATCTGCTCCCAGCCCCAGCTTCATTCCCAAAGCCACCTTTCACTTGGCTGTCTACCACACGCTAAGTACCATCCCCAGGTTAAAGCGGTTCTCACTGCTGCTTTTTGTTTCAATGACGGTTTTATTTCATCATTTCCAAACCTGTACCTTTTTAAAAATTATTATTTATTTATGGCTGTGCTGGTCTTCGCTGCTGCAAGGCTTTCTCCAGTTGCAGCGAGCAGCGGCTGCTCTCGCTGCGGTCGGCACAGGCTTCTCACCGCAGCGGCTTCTCTTGCTCCGTGTGGTACACAGGGTCTCAGGTGCCTAGGCCCAGCAGCTGAGATGCACGGACACGGCTGCTCCTCGGCACCCGGATCAGGGGTCGAACCCGTGTTTCCTGCACTGGCAGGTGGATTCTACCACAGAGCCACCAGGGAATCCCCGCTGCAGAAGATTTTGACCAATGTGTCTACAACTCGTATTCAATACAACCGAGTGAACTGAGTATTTGGATCGGCTCACACAAAGTCGTTTGCAAAGTTACAAACGACTGAGTGGCAGGTGACCGAAAGCCAAGCAGCACTGAAGTATCACGACGATGACAGAGAGACGTCAGAACGCCCGGCTGAGAGCAAGGCTGGACTCCGATGGGTCTGGGCTCTGACCCCAGCTCCGCCACGAGCTGACCGGCCACCTGCGCCAGCCCCTCACGCTCAGGCAGCTCTGTGAGCGGCGGCAGAGCTCCAGGCAAGGCCAGCCCATGACTGAGAAGAGCAGAGCCCGGAGAGGAGGCCACTGGGAGAACTGACAGCCTTTCTACTTTACTCTATCTGCAACGTGTCTATAATACTTTCTAACATCATTTACTTGAAGTATAGTAGATTTACAAGATTTCAGGTGTATAGCAAAGTAATTCAGTTATACATACAAACACATACACAAAGTATTTTTTATCCTTTTCCATGATAGTTACTACACGATACTGAATACAGTCCCCTTTGCTGTACAATAGGCCCCTGTTGTCTGTCTAGTACAGCCTTTTTATTTTAGGAAAAGTTACATTAATATGTTCTCATCTACCTAAAAGAGAGGTTAATTTCTAATGGATAACAGTGTTTTCAAAGCTGTCAGAAGCAAAGGACCAGCTACAACCACACCACTCAGCCATGAGACAGATGAAACTGAGAGATACCAACCTTGTCAGGCTTAACGGAGGCCTTCTGCCACAATTCAAAAAGAAATGTGACTTCTTGTCTCTGAAATAAAATTCTACCCAAGCACCAAGTGCAGCTACTGGCCATCAGATGCGCTTCCTGCCACGAGCAGGGCAGTGTTACAGCAGAGCGACCGCGTAAACACCCTACAGGCGACACACAGACACAGGCTGGGCACAGACACAGGCTGGGCGGCAGGCACGTGGGAGGCTTTCGGCTAAATGTTTTATGAGGGGAACTTCAAACGTAAAACGCCCGAGGATGACACCGTGGAGACAACACTGCTGTGGACACACAGCTCTAGGAAGACCAGCCGCGGTCTGCAGGAAAGGCACATGGGAGACAGTGGAGGGCGGTCTTGGCCATGCTGGCTGGAGCTCAGCGGCCACAGGAGTGGAAGGAATGGGAGACCGAGGTCAGTGCTTTTACCTTTCCCTACTCACTCTGACTTCACTCCTGTAACCACAGACTTTGTGTTCAGTACACACGTGTAACATCTGCAGAATCCAGCCCTGTCTAATCAGACCTGCGGCTCAGGGAAATGCCGCCCTGGCCCTGACTGCCTCCAGTGCCCAGAAAACCACCTCCCCACGCAGACCCTCCCAAAGCAGCAGGTGGGTACAGAAGCTGCCGCAAGCTTGACTCAGAAGCGCACCGCAGAGGGAGGCGTGCCGCCCTGAGCTCAGTGTGGACGCGGCTCGGGGTGCGGGCGTGCTGCTCCTCTCCACACCCCGCCTCTCCTCTGCCGACTCTGCGGCCTCAGTCTGCCTCCCTGGACACATCACGATCTGGCTTCACAACACTTTAAAATTACTCTCTACTTCCTTTCATAAAACATCAACATTAGATAAAATTATGGAATAAAATAAAGCAAAGGAGAATTAAATGATGCATGTAAAGCAATGCCTGACACATGGAAAATACTCATCAAGTAAGCTTTAATTATTTTGTGGAATACAGTTACAAAGTCTGTTTTAATTATTTTTTAAAAAGATTTTTTTTGTCTTCTGAGTTAACAATCCCCGAGATTGAAGAGTCACTCACCTCAGTCTCAGTGAAAGAGAAAGTCCGGCGGCAGCTCAAATGGCCGCACCCCAGAGCCCTCGGGCAGAAGGCAACCCCAGCCTCGGCTCAGTAGGACCCCCAGCAGCGGTCTCCCCGCTGCAGGGCCTGGCGTGTCCCCAGAGCCGCTCCCGGCTCCTCTTACACCATCGCTACTTCAAGCCCGAGTGTAACCTTAGAACCTTCCCACTTGCAGCAGGGCCTGAAGGTGGCCTCAGCCTGTGACTTGAGGGAGATCAGATTTGCATTTATAATCTGAGCAGTATTGAAAGAGCAGGTGAAATAATGAATTGAAAATGTTTTCATCAGCATCAGAAAATCCTGAAAAGAATTCCAAGTCAACATTTTGCAAATATGTGCGTTTATAAGGAGCTGTCCTGTACAGGCTTCGCTGTCCTCATTTCTCTAGTCTCTTTCAGGCCACACCCTTCTCCTAACGGTGTCACCACCGAGCTGACCTCCTCACGGGCCATGTGTCCTCTGCGCCCCTAATGTGGACATGGCGGGTGCATGGCGGAGCCGGGCTCACACCAGGGCACCTCCAGGCCCAGCAGGCTAGCGTGGGGGGGAGGGAGGGGGTGCTCCCTGGGAAAGAGTGCTCTTGAACAGCGTTCAAACTGCCGGTCCAAGTGGAGGCGGTGGGGGTGGCGGGGGGTGCAGCGCTCACCTCGGCAGATGCGGCCCTGAGTGGAAAAGGAAGTTCCGGTGTCACCCTCTGATCGTGTCCCGGCGGCCACGCACACAGGCCAGCACACACGGGCGAGAAAAGGTCCTCTGTCTAGGCTGCAGACGCTGGTCTCAAACCTAGGAAATGAAATAAGTGTCGTTACCAACAAGCAGATCCTAGCGGGGCTTTAAAGTATGAGTTAAGATGCCTCATCAGTGATACTTGGCTTCTCCTTTAAAGCTCTCCCCTTGCCCAGGGCACACTGTAGTATTTACACCGTAAGGGAGAAGTAAAATAAAAAGTTCAGTTTTTGTTCTTGAATGTTTTGGTCAGAAGTGGATTTTAGTTCTACCACGACATATAATTTGAATCTCTACTATTTAGAATATTTGTACTCGTAACAATCTAGAAGACATACCTGAAAAATATTAAAAATTACAAGTCACATGGTTGAAAATAGAGACTGAAGCAAATGGCAATACCAAAGAAAGAAAATATAACTGTTAACAGCACTGAAAATAAATTAGCACAAAATATTTTCTTAGGAAATGCTATCAGTTCTTAAATAAAACTAGAAAAAATCAAACTTTAAAAATGGTCTGCAGCATTTCTTCTCATTATTATAAACCACAAGCATCATCATCTAGTAGGTAATTATTTTTTATTAAACCATGTATAAGGCTATCAGAATTTGCTCCAAAGGCACTGTGTTTGTAAAGACAAGCAAGTCACAAATCAAAGTTTCTATGAACTGATGGGGTTGCTGACCAAGTGGGCCGAGCCCAGAAGTGAGCCTGACGGACACAGGCTGACACGGCTTCCCTGCACAAATCCCCAGGGGCAACATGACCGCCTTGTCAGCCCTCGCCAGAGTCCCCTGTGAGCACCGCAGCTCGCCCTCAGGAAGCGCGGCCGTCCAAGTGGGTGCCAGACAGCACCCTCCCTTCTCTGGGCACAGGGCCAGACACCATCTGCCGCAGGCCATGTCCGAGGCCCTGAGCTGACAGCGGAGGCTGCACTGCCCACCCCAGGCCCTCGCGCCCGCACACAAGGCCCAGCCTCACTCCTACCAACCCTGCACCGCACAGGGTTTGGCTGTCAACACGCACCTGTGTGACCTGGTATTTCTTTATTACACGCCTTGTAGAGAAGAATTCTAAATCTGAAATTCAGAGGTGCCCTTTAAAAATTAGTACTATAGTGATTTTTTAAAAATCAGTACTGTATCCTATTGGTGATTTTGGCCTCACTGCAGGGCATGTGGGATCTTAGTTCCCTGACCAGGGACTGAACTCACGCGCCCTGCGGTAGAAGCGCAGAGTCTTAACCACTGGACTGCCTGGGAAGCCCTGAGTACTCTACTTTAAAATAATCACTTTGCTCAGACTTAATCCTGTTAAAACTACATAACATATAGATTAAAAATATTAGTTATATTTGTCTACAGATTAGAAGCAAATATAAACTGGCTTAGAAATGATTGTTTTCCAAAGATCCTATTCAATGTAATGACTTCCACAACATAATAAACAGGAATTGGCATTACCTACCTGTTTTCATTTTAAGGAAGCAAAACATTGCTAGTTTATGGAAAACTATGATTTACACTTGTAAAGAGTCAGACATGACTGAGCAACTTTACTTACTGAAAAAATAACCTCGTTATTTAAAACAGCGAATCAGAAACAAATGAGTATAACCTAAAAATATATGAAAGATCTTTACAGAATATTTGTTTTATATATATACTTGAATATATTTTTAAAACTTCAAGAAAAATACTACACTAAATTTAATTGTAAATTACAGAGAATGAGACTACCCTGTCTGGGACTGTTCAACATTTTTTTTTAAAAGAGTAGGTTTGCTAAATGGGACAAGAATTTGAAAAAGAACAGATACATGTGTATGTATAACTGAACCACTTTGCTGCACACCTGAAATTAACACAACACTGTTAATCAACTATATTCCAGTACAGAATAGAAAGGTTTTTTAAAAATAAGGAGTAGGTTTTGGTCTTATAATGTGAACAATTAATCCAGTAACTATTATTTTCAAAAAGAAAAAGAAGGCCGGTCTTCATCTGTGAAGCGGCGTGAGGTGGCCTGACCTAGGGTTGTTGCTCAGTGGTGGGAGCCTGGCCCTCGCGCTGCGGCAAGACTCAGCCAGTCACCACCCCCCGCCTGCCCAGCTCGAGGGTGAGAACACCCAACAGGAGTCAGGTATTAGCAGCAGCAACTCTGTACTGACAGCTTCCAGCCAAGATCTGAGGTTTCTTTTTTCAGAAATGATGAAATAGGAAAAGAGGCAGGCTAGAGAGCTTTGTTTACATAATAGAGGCGTTTTCAGGGAAATAACTCCTACATGAAGATGCATTATCACCTGCTTACGCGCTCCAAAAGGTTTTAATAAAACCTGTGTTTCCTCTCACAGGGAGATCTGCCTCAGTGTTTCAGCAAAGGCAAATTACTTACTTTCTGCCTATTATTGTAAAGGGTTTTTCTTTTTAGAAGACAGAAAACATGACCCCACAGTTCTCAGACCCAGAGTGCACTGAGTTTCCTTCCAGTGGTGCGGTCAGAAGAGCTGCGCCCGGCACCTCCCCTGCTAAGAGTTCGGTGACAGCAAGGGATGGAGGGTCTTCTGGGGCAACGCCGGGTGGTGGTTTGGGGCCCCCACACCCCGCAGGCTCCTCGGGACACTAGAGGAAACTCTGACAGGCGAAAGCCCTCTGTCTCATCCCACGGGAGGCTTGTCTCTTTCTCACTGTCGCACAGGAGTCAGGTCGCACATGCCTGGGCTGGCCCCCATCTGTTTCTGAATAAACGTGTGTGACAGGCCCAGGGGTCGGCCCTCCCCTGCACTCAGCACTCCTCTGGAAGGCCTTCCTAACCCAGAGCCTGGGAACAGGCTGTCATGGATTCTGCTGCCCACGCAGATCTGACCTCTGTACTCCCCACTATTTTTAACTCATCTAATCCATCTGTCGCTCCTTTGTATACCTGAGGCAGGCATCTGATTCTACTTCTGCACGTCACCCACTGAATTCAAGGGGAGCAAACCCCCCCAGAACAGCGGCGCCCTCCCTTGGGCCAGTCCCCCACCCCCCATCTCTCGCTGGCTTCCTGGGAGCGAGCACCCCTAATTTCCCTCTATCCAGTCTTGCCTCCTCAAGCCAGAAAACTGCCAGAATGGTCCTAAGAGAGATTCAACCATCTCCCTCCCTTCAGATCCCATGGCTTCTCAGCACCCACGAATGAGACCCCTGTCCGGGGCCCCATCTCCCACCACCACATCACAGCTTCACCAAGAGTCGGGCCCAGGCAGCCCTCTCCCTCTGCTCCATTTACCTACAGCTCTGATGCCCTTCTCTTGTCTGGGACGCCCTCCTGATCCTGATTCCCACTCCCTTGGTCTCCTGCCACCCCAACTGCTCCCAGGTAACTTCTATGCACCTTCCGGCTCTAGCTGAAAGACCACCTCCAGGAAGCATCCAACTTATGTGCCAATTTTAGAGGTCCTTGGTGTTTAACCACATAACAGAACTGTGGTATCTGTTGATTAATGAGTCTTTCTCTGCAACTAGACCGTGAACTCTCTGAGGGCAGGAGCTAACCCTGACCTGCAGAACCAATGACTATCACACAGGTGCCTAGAGAAATGGGAGAAGTCGTCGTTATCACATCGCTTTGCCTTTAACCTGAAAATACTCCTGGTTCCCCTCATCCCTCTCTTGGCACCCCCACCCCGTGTTGGATGAACTCCTAAAGAGCAGTAAGGGCTCTACACACCTGGTCCCCAAACTCCTTCTCCTAATTAACCTGAAGCACTTCATGTGTTTCCTCATCTAATCAGAACTGTGGTGTCTGCTGCTTCATTTCCAACTATAACTGGGAACAACCAGAAACAATAATTATAAGATTTTGCTGCTACTATAAAGAAAACACTTAATCCACACCATTTTGAGATCACCGTTTTTAATGCTCTGTCCTCCTGCATGTGAAGCACAGGGCTAAAAGTGACTGTTCACCAGTATTAACAGGGTTTGTACCATAAACAGCAAGTAAAGGAATCTTTAAATGGATGTTTTTCATATTTTAGATAAGGCTCCCATCTTCCAATAACATTAAAGATCAAACAAAGAAAACAGAATGACTAAGAGCAAAGCAACTAAGCAAAGCACTCTTGTTTTGAAGCTGTGTGTGCCCTGGGGAACCCCTCATGCCACCCTGGAAACCACTGATCTAGACTTAATTACTCTCACACGACTCAAGTCTTGGCCCTGCAGCTCTACTCTGCAAAAATATCTAAAACCATCTGTCCCAAGGTTCTTACTCCCTAAACTAAAATTCAGTCAATAATGGTTCACCGAGTGCCCCTATGCCACTAAATGAGGAACACAGCATTCAACTAACACGCAGGATTACAAATACAGCTCAAACTGCAAAACTGACTAACGAGTCACACAGGTCACTTAACAAAGCAGCGAATTACAGCACTGATTACAATGAACAGCAAGTTATAAACAGCAACACTGTGGTCTACACTTTTTCTTTGTCCATCCTAAATTTATTTTGGCCCAAAGGAAGTAAAGTTTCAAATGGAGCCGGTCTAGTCTCTTCTATCTGGACATCAAGTGGGCTAAGCTGTCCAAAATAGCAATGAGTTCCCAATTTAGGAAGAAAGGGAGGAAGCAAGTGCAGGTGTTTTCAGTCAACAAGATAATGCTGCAACCCTCCTGCAGGAACCACAGAGCACAACTACCCTCCAAAATATTCACAGCAACATCACGTGTGCTTGACTGAATTACTGTTTTGTTTCCACTGCCCTGCAAACCCCAATGTGGGTGCTCAAGTTTTGGATGTGTTCAGGACCACTTAGTTTGAGCCAACGTGGGCCCCATGAAATACCCTGCAGTTCTCTGGGTTATCACCTCTCCTTGAAATACAGCGGTACGGACAGGTGTTGCAATGCTGAGGCCGGCTTCATCCCGCCACCACTGCTACCAAAAGTGCCCGGCATTTACTGAACAGGAGAAAAAACAATAGGAAGAAACTTGGAAACAAGAAAACAAATGGATGAATGAAAACTGACACAGGCCAGAAAAAGCGGAATCATAAGCTTGCAATGAGGAACACTGAGAAATAACCCAGTTTTCATCATGGACCCCCCAAAGTCTTAAGATGGTGACACCTGTAAACACTTGGAAGTAAGGACGTGGAACGGAATCAAAATACAGGACCAGGACGAATCAAACCATGAAAGTCTGTTTAAGAAGCAACTAGGCAAAACCATGTGATCATCTCAACTGGTGCAGGAAAAGCATCTGTCAAAATCCAACAGTTCTTCGTGACAAAAGCATTGAACAAACTAGGAAAAGAGAACTTCCTCAATCTGACAAGGGGATTTACTAAAACTCACAGCTAACACCACACTCTATGGTGAAAGGCTGAAAACTTTCCCCTGAAATCAGAAACAAAACAAGGACATCACTTTTACCACTGCTATTCAAGATTGTACTGCATCTAGTCAGAGCAATTAGGCAAGAAAAAAAAAAAAGATGGCATCCAAATTAGAAAGCAAAAACTAGGACGTCCCCGGTGGTCCAGCGGCTAAGACTCAGCTCCCAATGCAGAGGACCTGGGCTTGAGTTCTGGTCGGGGAACTAGATTCCATAAGCTGCAACTAAGACCCGGTGCGGCCAAAATTAATAAATACATAAATTTAAAAAAAAAAGAAAGCAAAAACTAAAACTGCCTCTATTCACAGATGGCATTATAGAAAATCTAAAAGAATTCACAAAAAACTATTAAAACTAATAAACTGAGCCAAGTTAAAATTGCACAATACAAGATCAAGACACAAAAATAAGTTATATTTCTATTTACTACCAATAAACAATCTAAAAGCAAAATTAAGAAAACAACTGCTCTTAAAGTAGCAACAAAAAGAATAACAAACTTAGCCAGAGGTTGTGAGTTTGTTTCTCACCTGGAGCACCAAAAAAAAAAACCACAACAACAAACTTAGTTGAATAAGCTTAAGAAAGTGTAAGACTGGTACACTAAAAATGATAAAATATTGCTGAAAGAAATTAAAGACATAAATGAACAGAAAGAGAGCCCCATTCATATGCTGGAAGACAACATTGTTAACCAGACAATATTCCCCCCTAAGTAAGCATAGATTCAATGTACTCTCAAAATCACAAAGGCCTTTTTTGGTAAATATGGTAAAGCTTACACTTAAATTCATATGAATTGCAATGAATCCCAAACAGCCAAAAACAATGTTGAAAAAGAACAAATTTGGAGAACTCACACTTTCCAATTCCAAAACTTACTTCAAAACAGTATTCCCGTCATAATGACAGACATATAAACTAACAGGACAGAATTAACAGTCCAGAAATAAACTCATACATTTATGGTCAACTGATGTTCTATGAGGGTGCCAAAACTAGTCAACAGGGAAAGAACAGTCTCTTCAACAAGTGGTGCTGGGACATCTGGACATCTACAAGTGAAGCTGGACCCTTACCTCACCTCATATACAAAAACTGACTCAAAATGAATTAAAGGCCTACATTTATGAGCTAAAACTATAAAACTCTTAGATTAAAAACATAGAGATTTACCTCCATGACCTTGGATTTGTCAAGTCTCTTAGATAAGACACTGAAAGCATGAGCAAGAAAGGAGAAAATAAATGTGGCTTCATCAAAATTAAAAATTTTGTGCATCAAAGGACACTATCAACAGAGTGAAGAGACAACCCAAAGAACGGAAGAAAGTATACACAAATCATGTGTCTGAAAGGGTCTAGTATTCAGGAGATGTAAAGAACTCTTACAACTCAACAGAAAGGCAAATAACCCAATCACAAAATGGACAAAGGACCAGAATGGACATTTTCCGAAGGAAGATATATAAAAGGCGAACAAATACATAAGAAGATGATCAGCATCACCAGTTACTGTGGAAATGCAAACCAAAATCAAACTGACACGCCACCCCCCAAGTTCTAGGACGGCCATGATAAAACAAGATGGAAAAGAAGCGCTGGAGGGGACGCAGAGAGACCGGGACCCTCACACACTGCTGATGGGAGTGTAACATGGTGCAGCCACTGCGGAACACAGTTCGGTGGCTCCTCTACAAATCAAATACAGTTACCATGTGACCCGGCAATTCCACGCCCAGTTACTGATACATACCCCAAGAATGAAAACAGGTGCTCAAACAAAAACTTGTACACAAATGTTCACAGCAACACTATTCGTAATGGACAAAAAGTGAAACAACTCAAATGCCCACTAACAGATGAATGGATAAGCAACTGATATATTTGTACAATGGAATATTATTCAGTTGCAAAGAGGAATCCAAGTTCTGACACACTCTACAACATGCATAAACCTTAAAAACATTCTGCTATGTGAAAGAAGTCAACACAAAAGGTCACAGGCTGTAACAATCCATTTGTATTAAAAAAAACAAAATCCAGAACAGACACATTCATAGAAACAGAAAAAACCTTAGCAGCTGCCAGAGGCCAGGAGCAGTGGACAATGAGGAGTGACTCCTAATGGGTACCAGGCTTTCATCTAGAGTGATAAAAAAGTTCTACAACTAGGCAGTGGTGATGGTTGCAGAGCCCTGTGAACAAACTCCATGCCAAGGAACTGTACAGGTTAAAACATAAATTTTTTTTCCATTTATTTTTATTAGTTGGAGGCTAATTACTTTACATCATTGCAGTGGTTTTTGTCACACATTGAAATGAATTAGCCATGGATTTACATGTATTCCCCATCCCTAAAACATAAATTTTATGAGGTGTTTTTTACAACTCAAAAAAGAAGAAAAGCAGTTAGCTACTCAGCATGGATCCCCTTCCTGCCTCCCCCTAGAAAGACTGGAGCATAAAACCAAGGGCTCTCTAGACCCGAAAGTAAGAGGGGCAGTCGAGTTATAGAATGCCTTCCGGCAACGGGGGATAAGAGAGCATTTCCTCGCTAATTTGTGAAGCCCACAGCCACAGTCTTCCACCATACTTTTAAAATGAGGCAGGAGATTGGGAAGCCCTTCTCTGGACCTCTAGAAAGTCCAGTCAAACGACCCAAGGGCAGCGACACTGAGTATGGCTCAAGGAAACCCAAACCGTCCTCTCAGCCAACAGTGGCAGGACCAGCGCGGGTGCAGAGCTCCCCAAGGGCTGGGCAGGGTCCCACTCTCAGATACCCCGATGTTCAGAACAGGCGGACTCAAGCAAGCCAAAACTTAGGCCACGGACGAAGAATGAGACGCAGGGCATTCAGAAACAACATGACACAAAATTTTAGAGGAAAAAACAGTAACGATCAACAAACCCCTGGGAAATGTTAAAATCCGAAGGCCAAAACAAAACGCTCAACAAATGAATTAGGAGATTAAAGAAATCTAGAAAGTCAAACAAGAAGACAACGGTGGAAAATAGAGATAAAGATGACAAATCAAGAGGTCCAATGCCCAAATACAGTAGCATTTCCAAACACACAGGGGGTAAAAAAAGGAAAAGAAAAAAAACTATCAAAGCAAATAAATCGAGAAAATTAAAATTCTCCAGAACTTCCCAGTCACCCCGCGTTTCCAGACTTAACTCTGAAGTGTCCGAGGAAACGGATGAAAACACACCCGGACGGCTCACGTTTCGGAGCCGCAAGGGCGGGGCGAGGGAACGGGTCGGGCTCTGAGGACCCGGCGCGGTGCCGGGCACCAGGCCTGGCCGGCCCGACGTCGGCCCCCGCCTGCAGCGGCGGGCACGCGCGACCCCGGGCCGGGCGCGCGAGCCGGAGGCAGGCGGGAGGCGCGGCGCCCGGCGGGAGGCGGGCGGCGGACCGCGGAGCGGGAGGCGGGCGCTGAATAAGCGCCGCGTGGGGCGCGGGGCGCTCGGTCAACAGAGGGGACGCGGCCTGAGGAGAAGCAGCCTGAGGGGGTGGGGTCCGACCAGGGTCCGGCGGTGCCGCGCACGTCCCGCGGGCGAGGACGACCGTCTGAGGAGGGGGCGCGGGGGCCGCGGAGAGGCTGCGGCCGTTGGCGGCCTCGCCGGGGCCCGCGGCCGCCCCTGCCCCCGCCGCCCGGAGGGGCGCCTGGGCCCCGGGCCCACCGCGCCCGGCCCTCCCGCCCCGAGCCCCGCCACAGCTCACCTGCCTCTCGCCGCGCTCGCCGCCGCCGCCGCCGCCGCCGCCGCCGCCTGAGGCCTTGTCTGCACCGCCCAGGCCCGGGAGACCGTGCCCTGCCAGCCAATCGCGCGCCGTGCCGGGGAGCAACGCGGACGCCCACCAATCGCGGGCGCGCCTCTGGAAGCTCCTCGGCCAATACAGAGGCGGCCTCCCGAGGGGCCCACCCAATCGACAATGGAGGCCGAGCCGCGGGCGGGGAGGTGGGCGGGCCCCCGAGGCGGCGCGCGCGGGGACGGGCGGGGCGAGAGGGCTCCGAGGAGGCGCGCAGGGTTTTCGTGCCGAGCGGGACCTCGGGCGCGGGAGGACGTACGTTTCGACTCCGAGCAACCAGGCCGCCCTCCCTGCGACCCCCGTCCCCGCGCCTCGTGGCTGTCCCTGCGTCCCCGGCCCCGACACCCCGTACCCGTGCGGCCTCCGAGCTCCGCCCGCGTCCCTAGGCGTCGCAGGTGCGCTCCTCCGAGGCGGGAGGTGGCGGAGCCGGGCTCTCAAGCCACTGCTCCGGGGCCTGCGGAAGACACGTGCGCCTTCCACGCCTGCAGCCTTCTCCACCCACGGATAACAACAGGCCACTCTCCGGTGGGGTGTTGCGCTGTTTGATCCCGACCTTTATTATCTCTTTGAGTTTCAGAACCGATTTGCCAGGTAGATAAAGAAGCTATTATGATCCTACTTTACAAAAGAGGAAACGCGGCTCCAGCAGGTTAGCGGGCAGGTGAGGGTGAGAAGACTGCCAAACTGGCCTCTCACGGAAACACTTCCAGCGCGGCAAAGAAAAAACCAGTTGCAAGGGCTATTTTAAATGAGAACGTATTTATTACAATAATGGCAGTGGACTAATGCAGTGTTAGCTGGCTGTCCTTGTAGGGTTTATTAAGAGAAAGGATGGCCTTTTTCTCCTCTTATTTTTCTAACTCAGCACAGGGGCTGTGTCTTTAGGTGAGCTCGCAGGAAGTCACAGATGCCTTTTTATAAGCAGGGTAGGTGGTCAACAGGAGCAGTGCAGAGAGAGGAGAGAAGGGTGTGTTTTTTGTGTTGTGTTTTGTTTTGTTTTGTTTTTTTGTCTGACTCTTTGTGACCCCACAGACTGTACGCCACCAGGCTCCTCTGTCCATGTGATTCTCCAGGCAAGAGTACTGGAGTGGATTGCTATCTCCTCCAGGGAATCTTCCTGACACAGGGATCAAACCCTTGTCTCCAGCTTGGCAGAGGGATTCTTTACCACTGAGCCACCAGGGAAACCCAATATTTTGGATATGTTGGTTAAATAAAACATCTGTTGTTCAGTTACTCTGTTGTGTCCGACTCTTTGGGACCCCATGGTCTGTAGCACACCAGGCTTCCCTGTCCTTCATTATCTCCTGGAGTTTTCTCAAACTCATGTCCATCGAGTCAATGATACCATCCAACCATCTCATTCTCCGTCATAATATCAAATGAATTTCATCTGTTTCTCTGAGATTTTAATGCAGCTTGTAGAAGATGCAAGGTTTCATAGGTGACACGCATGGTGTCCCTAGTGGACAGTGGTGTGGACGTTGGGGGGACACTTCTGGATAAGGATTCCACATGGAAGGCAGGTCACAGAGTCCATCGTTTTCCTTCCAATAATTACAAAACGACTGAGGCCAATTTACAAGAAGTAAAAATATTTCACCAGCAACAACAGACCAGGAAGGATGCAAACCCACATGCCATAAGACCAGAGGAGGGGAAGAGGTCCTGGTGGGGCTCTGGAACCCCCAGTACGTAATGAAAGGGAGCTCGCAAAATCCTTAGGGTCCTGACAGGTAAGCCCCCACCCGCCAGGTCTGAGGGAGAGCAGCAGGCCCGGTTGGGAGAGGCACGGAAACCTCTGAGAGTAGAAGGCCCTGCTTCCCATCCTGGGCCCCGCCCCTACTGTCCTCAGCCTCGGTGCTCACCATTCAGACCTCCAGGCTGGGGAGCAGGGAGTGCCGCGTAGGGGTAGGGGACGCGAAAATGTTCCTAGCTGAAAACGATGGAAACACTCCCCAGTGAAAGAGTAAGCAAGCGGCCCCCAAGGGCGGAAGGAGCGCTGACAGCCGCTACCTCAGGCCCCGGTGATGGGGAAACGCAGGACTCCTCAGTCCCTGCCTCCTCCACCTGGTGGTGGTGGGCTGTGGAACCAGGGACAGATGCCTGGTGGAAGGAGGCTGAAACGGGGGACAGAGCCCCTGGTGCCAACTCAGGCACACACCTGGAGGTCTTCCCTGGAGGGACTGTGTCCGCCCTGACGGCTTTTCTAGTCTGTGCTTCAGCTCGTTGGTGTCAGCCTGTGGGTGTGAGTGAGTCCAGCTTGCACTGCAGCTGCCCCGCGACCTCCAGCACAGCCACAGACTCCTGCAGAGCAGCCAGCCCTGCCGAGGCCCAAGCGGGAAGAGACTTTGCCGGCACTGTCGGGGGCCATGGGAGTCCTCCCGTCTCGCTGTGCTGGCCGCGTCTCCCCTGCTTTCCGCCTTCCCCTGCAGGCCTCTTACTCCAAGAAGTCTTCCCCGCTCACCCCACCCACCTGTGTCTCCAGCGTGCCCACCCGGACAGCTGCTTGGGTGCTTACTCCCAGTCTCCCTTCTCATTGGGACTGCAATAATTTAACATGTGTTTACTGGATATCTACTGTGTGTCCCATATTTAGTAGGGGCTGGGATCCACCACTGAAAATCAAATTTGCTTGCCCACCTGACACCTGTATTCCAGGGGGAAGAGCCATGTGTAATACGTGTGTTTGAGCATGTGTCCTATGCTCACAGAGCAAGAATTCACAATTCAAAAAAGCAAAGGAACCAGAGATCAAATTGCCAACATCCATTGGATCATCAAAAAAGCAAGAGAATTCCAGAAAAACATCTACTTCTGCTTTATTGATTACGCCAAAGCCTTTGACTGTGTGGATCACAACAAAATCTGGAAAATTCTTCAAGAGATGGGACTACCAGGACACCTTACCTGCCTCCTGAGAAATCTGTCTGCAGGTTAGGAAGCAACAGTTAGAATTGTACATGGAACAACAGACTGGTTCCAAATCGGGAAAGGAGTACGTCAAGGCTGTGTATTGTCACCTTGCTTATTTAACTTATATGCAGAGTGCATCGTGAGAAATGCTGGGCTGGATGAAGCACAAGCTGGAACCAAGATTGCTGGGAGAAATGTCAATAACCTCAGATATGCAGATGACACCACCCTTATGGCAGAAAGCGAAGAAGAACTAAAGAGCTTCTTGATGAAAGTGAAAGAGGAGAGTGAAAAAGTTGGCTTAAAACTCAACATTCAGAAAACTAAGATCATGGCATCTGGTCCCATCACTTCATGGCAAATAGATGGGGAAACAATGGAAACAGTGACAGACTTTATTTTTTTGAGCTCCAAAATCATTGTAGATGTTGACTGTAGCCATGAAATTAAAAGTTCCTCAGAAGAGAAGCTACAACCAACCTAGACAGCATATTAAAAAGCAGAGACATTACTTTGCCAACAAAGGTCCATCTAGTCAAAGCTATGGTTTTTCCAGAAGTCACATATGGATATAAGAGTTGGACCATAAAGAAAGCTGAGCACCAAAGAATTGACACTTTTGAACTGTGGTGTTGGAGAAGACGCTTGAGAGTCTCTTGGACTGCAAGGAGATCCAAACAGTCCATCCTAAAGGAAATCTGTCCTGAATATTCATTGGAAGGACTGATGCTGAAGCTGAAACTCCAATACTTTGACCACCTGATGCGAAGAACTGATTCCTTTGATGCTGGGAAAGATTGAAGGCAGGAGGAGAAAGGGACGACAGAGGATGAGATGGTTGGATGGCATCACCAACTCGATGGACATGAGTTCGAACAAGCTCTGAGAGTTGGTGATGGACAGGGAAACCTGGCATGCTTAAGTCCATGGGGTCGCAGGTTTGGACATGACTGAGTGACTGAACAGAACTGAACTGAACTGAAAAAAGCAAAACAGGTGGAAACACTGATTTCTAGATGGGGGGTGGGGTGGGGAATGTTTCAGTCAGTGTAAGAGGATCACAATGAGGGAAGTTGACCTGGAACCTTTATTTATTTTTGGCTGTGCTGGGCCTTCATTTCTATGAGGGCTTTTCTCTAGTTGCGGTGTGAGGGCTTCTTACTGTGGCTTCCCTCGTTGCAGAGCACAGGCTTCAGTAGTTGCAGCTTCCGCTCCAGAGCAGAGGCTCAGTGGTTGTGGCGCTTGGGCTCAGTTGCATGTGGGAGCTTCCTGGATCAGGGGTTGAACTCGGGTCTCCTGCGCTGTCAGGCAGATTCTTTACCACTAAGCCACCAGGGAAGGCCCTGATGTCTTACAGTTAAATTAAGGGAGGGAAGAAACAGCTCCAAGAACAAAGCCAGTTCTCCTTGAAAAAGAAAACAGTGCTCACACTGTCATATCTGTGCAAAGACCAGGGTGTGAAATGTGCTCAGGAAATTATAAGCTGTTAACTGAAAAAGGTAGCTTCTCTGATTCCATGTGTGGGTAGACACACACACACACACACACACACACACACAGGGCACAGAAAAATGTTGCCAGTGATTCTATCCAAGTAGGGGCATCGTAGATTGTTTTCCTTTTCTTACTTGAGTTTACCTGTATTTTGCACAAAGTACTGAGAAATTTTTAGAAATTTTAAAAGTTTCTAAATGGTAACATTTCTAAATGTTAAACTATGGAAAAAGTACAGACTTGTACTGTACGTTAGGGTAATGACTTGTACTTTAATGACTCCATTATCCTACATTAACAACTGTGAATATTTTGCCATCCTTCCTCATTGAAATTTTATTTTTAAAGAAAAAATTTTAAAAGAAGTAAAACTAGATTCCAGATGAGTGACAACCTGAGAAGGAACACTACGACATGGAAAGAGACTGAAGGAAGCTGTTTACCGGCGGGGGGGTGGGGGGCAGCATTTCTTAAACCTCCAAAGCACAAACCTTATGGCGAAACATTGATGGGTCTGACTCCATCAAAGTGAAAGACGTCTGTTCAGCAAAAGATACTGTGAACAAGTAATCAGACAGATAACAGGTCAGAAGATATCTGCTGTCTTTAAAATAGACCAGGATGACTGGTTAGAATATACAAGAACCTCCTGCAACTCAACAAAGAAAAGAGAAAGGCAACAGGAAAATGGGCAGAAACGGAAATGTAAGTGCATGACAAGAACATGAAGAGTTGCTTTGACTCCTTAGTAACCAGCGAAATGCAGATTCAGGTAACTGCACAAAACTCTACCCCCATCACATGGCAACAATCAGAATGGACAACGGCAAGTACCGGCAGGCATGCGGAGGGCCCAAGCGAGCTCAGGGGAGGGTCCCTGGAGCAGTCAGAGTCACAGAGACAGGAAGGAGGAGGCTGGGCACCTGGGACTGAGGGAGGGGGGTGGGGTTACTATTTAATGGAGACGGGGTCTCAGTTTGGGAAGGCGAGAAAGTTCTGTCCATCACCACGGACAGTGGTGATGGTTGCACAACAGCGTGAATATTCTAGACACCTCTGAACTGGACACTGAGAAGTGGTTGAGATGGCAAATGTTATGTGAACTTTGGTACAATTTTGTGGATCTGGAAAGCAGCCTTGTCAAGGTACTTCCCATGGCAGAAATCCTCCCACTGACTATAAAATTCATCTGCTTGGGGGCTTTGACCTTCCTGAAGGGGAAGGCCAGCTTGAAAATAGCACCCCGGGAAGCCGGAGGGGCAAGAATGAAGGCCACTCCAAGCGTGGGCACAGTCGTCAGGTGTCCAAGTGTCCAGGCATCCAGGCTTGGGTGACCAGGCATCAAGGTGCTGGGAGGTTTCAGCTTCCCAAGGGTCTCTCCTGCACCCTCTGCAGCCCCCACCCCCCCTCTACCCCTTGTACCTGGCCCCTGGAAACCACTAGCCTGCCCTCTTTTTCTAAAATTTCATCATTTCAAAAATGTTTAAATGGTATCCTACGGTGTGTCACCTTTTGAGGTTGGCTCTTTAAGCCCGGCAAAATTCCCTGGAGATTCACCCAAGTTCGTGTGTTTATCAGTATCTGTATCCTTTTTAATGTAAAGGAGGCTGCACACACAGCAGGACTAATCAATGGGCGAAAACGTGAGTCCCCCTGTCCTGGTGAGCAGGAGGCCTTCCCTCTTGTCCCTCCCTAACAACACTTATCTGGACTCTGAGGATGCCCTTCTTTCTTGCAGCAGGAAACCGGATACAGATGAACATACACTTCACGCTGAGCAGCAGTTCTGTTCTTCTGAAGCCATGACACCCCGACTCCCAGCCTCACTCACGTGACGACGACATCCCTGTAGCACCAGGGTTAGGACTTGTGGAGGGCTGTTCCCAGTCTCAGAAAGCGCCCACCTGCCTGGTAGCTGCAGGCATGTGCTGGTGACTGGCTGTTTAGCATCAGGCCCTTTGCATATGTGAGTTTATCACACATGTTCCCATGTCCAAATGTCCATTCTTCAACACCCTTAGTGTACTGGAAGTCATTGTAAGGTGAACCTCTCCTTCCCGGGGGCGTGGTTGTAGAGCACAGAGGGGACTGGGATGGGAAACCACAGCAGAATCTTTTGAGCGCTGCAGCAATTCTATTGTCATACAGTGTTTGTTCCTGAGTCATTGTCAGCAGCTACAAAGAACGTCGCACAGCCAGGTGCAGCCAGTTCATCCACTTGTGGTCTCTTAAAGATCCTTCAAAGGCTGGAGAAAAGCATATAAAGCTCTGTCTTCGGGCAGGCTGTCTCTCTGTTCTCATCCCTGATGAATTTCCAGACCAGAGGCATTCCTGTCTGCACTGAGAGAGAAGCTTCGACGGCAGACCAGCATGCGAACGTCTTTTCTCTGAACGCAACAAGGACACGTTTCTTGAGGGGAGTATCTAAGAGGCTTCTGCTTCCATTTCTGTGAAGTCAGAAATCTCCTTGTTACTGCACATTCTGAGGAAAGTGAAAGGTGACCCAACCTTCACTATGAAAACCTAGTATCAGGTCAGCACGGCTCACCTTTATTCGCAGGGTTGTGTACACGGGCTTGAAGGGCATTTAGCAGCTATGATCTGTTTGTTTCCTTGGTAGGAAGATCACTGACTGATGGAGTTTGCTGGAATCTACCTTTGCACTGGCAACAAACACGTAGATGGAAAGCACAGTTGAGTCTGTCTGTGGACAAGATATCAACAGTCTTTATTCTGTGTATTCTGCAGTCTTGTTAAACTCTTCCCAGACATCAAGAGGATGATCTGGGACCTCCCTGGTGGTCCAGTGGTTAAGAATCTGCCTTCCAATGCTGGGGATGCCGGGGATGCCAGTTTGACCCCTGGTGAGGGAACTAAGACCTTATGTGCCGCGGGGCAACTAGAGAGATGCCTGTGCACCACATGAAGAGCCTGCACAGCACTTCTAAGACCCGATGCAGACAAAAAGGAACAAGTAAAGATTTAGAAAACAAAAAATACCTTTAAATAAAACAGGGCTTCCCTGGTAACCTAGTGGTTAAGAATCTGCCTTACAATGCAAGGGACACTGGTTCGATCCCTGGCCTGGGAAGATCCCACATGCCACGGAGCCACTAAGCCCCTGTACCATGATGGAGCCCACGTGCCTACAGCCTGTCTCCACCACAAGAGAAGCCCCCGCAATGAGAAATCCATGCACCGCAACAGCCTCCACTTGCCAGAACCAGAGAAAAGCCAGTGCAGCAATGAAGACCTAGCACAGCCTAAAATAATAAAATAAATCTTGAAAAAGATGATTTGAAACTCCTTACTTCCAATCAAAGTAGCCAAGAGCTGAAAGAACAGTGTTTTGGTGCCAAATCGTGCGGGTCTTAGGGAGCCCGTGGAAAGTCTCCTTGGGGTGAGAGGTGAAGAGTCAGCTCTCCTCTGTCAGGCAGGAGGCACATTTCTTAGCACAGTCTTACTTCTGGTCTCAGAATGTGGAAATGTCACTTTACTCAGCTCCATAGAGCATGAAGGGACAACGTGTCCCTGAGCTCACACAGCAGCCCCAGACTGTCTTGGGGAGACAATGAAGTTGTGGCTGGTTTACAAGAACTTTCCTGTCACACCTGGGACTTGAGGTCAGTCCCCACCTGTGCTCTCCTTCCTGTCCATCTGAAAATCCAGATCAGATCCATGTGACCCTCCCCTTCAGACACTACACAAACTGCCACACTCACGACCACAGTTTAGAAAACATGTGTTTAAAAAATTTAAAAAACCCATAGATCACTTTAACCCCATCACCCAGAGATAACTCTTACAAACATTTTTATGTCTATCCTGTCACTTTCTGTGTACATATGTGTATATTCAGAGAAGGCAATGGCAACCCACTCCAGTACTCTTGCCTGGAAAATCCCATGGACAGAGGAGCCTGGTAGGCTGCAGTCCATGGGGTCGTTAGGAGTCGGACAGGACTGAGCGACTTCACTTTCACTTTTCACTTTCAGGCATTGGAGAAGGAAATGGCAACCCACTCCAGTGTTCTTGCCTGAAGAATCCCAGGGATGGGGGAGCCTGCCGTGTATGGGGTCGCACAGAGTCGGACATGACTGAAGTGACTTAGCAGTAGCGTGCGTATATTTTTATTAACATAAAATACGTGCCCCGTATATGCCATTTTGCAGTCTGCTTCTCCACCTCAGCATGCACTTGTCTCTGCCCACAGAGGTCTCAGTGCAGAGAACTGAGTACACCCTGTCTCTTCTCCCTGAAGGCTTCTTCACGGAAAGGATCGGCAGAGACGCACAGAAAGGCAGTGGGTGGGCACGGGAGGTGTCTGCAGACGGGGGCATCCAACAAATTTGGGGAAGTGTGGGCAGAGGGAGCAGCATCCCAGAATAGGAGCGCTGCGCGGAGGCAGGGGCTTGTCTGTCCTGGTCTCAGAGGCTCAGGGTAGGTGCGGCTGGCACTGGGGATTAACCAGAGGTCCGGGGATGAACAACTGCTCCCTCACAAACCCAGGCCACAGAGCAGCTGGCAGCTGGCCTGGTGCCCTGGTCCCAAGGCCAGGCTTCTCTTCTCCAGAGAAACCAAGCAAACTGCTTTTAGAGTGGGGTGGGGCTCCCCAAGGAATTCCTCCCTCGGCCTGGCGCACCTGATAACACTGACCTCAACCTTTCTATTTAAGAGACAGGCCTGTCAAGGAAACTAAGTTACCTGGAGTGACTAAGTAAGTTCTGACCCCACTTAGTGATGAGAAAGATTCGGAGGCAATGGAACGCTTGTGAATTTCTGGTGGGACCATCAAGTGGTACAACTACTTTGGGAATGAGATCAGCAGTTTATTATAGAGTTAAACATACACTTAACATGCCATCCAGCGATTCCACCCTTTGGTATTTGCTTAGGCAATATACAGATGTATGTTCACACAGAGACTTGTAAATGAATGTCTTTAGCTATTATTCAAAACTGAACTGGATAAACTGAAATGTCCTTCCGCTGATGAACAGATAAAAAGCTATGATACAATGGAATATGACTCAGCAATAAAAATGGAATGAACAACTGATACATGTAAAAACGTGGGTAAGTCCCAAAAACACATGCTGAGCATGACAATAAAGAAATGATACTGTAATCTGTAATGACAGAAATCTGATCAGTGACTACCCAGGACCTGGATGTGGAGTGGGGTTTGACTGGGAAGGGGACCAAGAAAACTCTGGGGAAATGTTCTATACCTTGATTGTGATGTGATTACACAGTTGTATATATTTGTCAAAACTCATCAAAATATACACTTAAAAATGGGACCATTTCATTGTATATAAATTAAGCCTTAATAAAGTTCATTTATAGAAAAAGACCTAAAAGGTAAATGGTAAAAAATAAAAAGATCAATAAAATACTTAGAAAATAAAGTAAAAATTTATCTTAGGACATAGAAGAAATGACCCAAAAAGAAAAAGAAGAGGAAGAGGAGAAAAAATAGTTAAGAAATGATGGCGTTGTGGAGGATGTGTCCAGGATATTTAACTTCATGTACACAGAAGTTCCAGAAGAAGAGAATAGAGTAAATGGAAAGTTCTTAAATATAAACAAAAAATTGTAGAAAATGGAAGGTCCCCTCGAGCACAGAGAAGGGTGAATGAATTAAAAGATCCCCATTTAGACCTGTTCTTGTGAAATGTCAGAGTATTAGGGATAGAGGTTTCAGAAGCATCTGAAGATAAAACTCGTGACTCCTCCAAAGGGATGACTATCAAACTGTCAACTGTGAGATAATGACAGAGCTGGGCCTTCAAAATGCTGAGGAAAAATTTGGGATCTAGAAACCGATGCCAAGTTATGAGTGCAAATTAAAAGCATTTTTAGATACATAAAGACATCCCCTTCTGAGGACATGCTTAAAATGTACTTCAGCATATGAAGCTTGAACCAAGCGCAGAGAAAGCGAGGGACTGGTGGGCCACATGTGATGTCCGCAGTGACAGCCAGGCAGCAGGTCTGACAGAGACTGGGGCTCAGAGACAGACAACTCCAGGGGAAAAGACAGGCTTTGGGAGCTTCTACAATCTACAAGCAAAGCATGAAAAAGCATTTTCAACCCACTCAAACTGTAAAGACTAACCTTGACAATACTCAAGCAAAAGTTTGGGCGATGGAAGGTGGGTGGAAGTGGGAGAGGCAGGGGAAAGGACAGGACCCCTTTCTTCCGTTGGGGGGAAAGAACACCATGCCATCCAAAGCTTGTGGGACAAGATACAGAGGTCTAAGGATTGGGTATTGTTTAATGCCACACAGGTACTCGGGGAAAACATACAAGAATAACAGAATTATAATAAAAAGGACGTGGGAAGAGACATGAAGGGGTAGGGGAGAATATGTTCTCTACCCTCACCGGCTGTGGTCCTGATGGTCTGACCCATGCTGTATGTCTGATCTCACCTCTTACTGTCCTCCTCTCACTCATCTGTAAGCTCCTGTCCTGCCTCCTTGCTGTTCCTCAGAATTGCCAAGTTTGTCCCTGTTCACGGCATCCATAACTGCCAAGACAGTAGAGACAGGCTGGGCAGCAGAGATTCCACAGAAGCCCATCCACCCCAGCCGCTCCGAGACACAAGGGTTAGCCCCAGTTCTGAAGGTCCCTTGCTCACCTTGCCCATGAGAGCAGTGAATTTATCTTCACTCCCTTGTATTTTGTAAAAATGGTATGGAGTTTCCATGTACTCTGTCTCATTTCTCAGTGTCAACAATGTTATCTCTTATACCTTCATCACTTGGTTAAGGTATTTTGGTCAAGTTTCTCCACCATGAAGTTACTATTAATCCCTTAGTAATTAAAAGATATCTTGGGGGAGATATTTGAGTAATAAGCTGTCTCAAAACTTTTGGCCACTAATCTTAGAAATCATCAGTAGATCTTGTTTGGGACAAGTATTACTGAGGTGTTTGCCTAATGTTGATTTTCTATTTTTCTTATTCCTATTATATCTATTGGAATATCTTTGTACAGAAGGCCTGTCCTTCCACCCTCACTTATTCTTTTTTCTTTTTGGCCGCACCACATGGCTTGTGGGTCTTAGTTCCCCAACCAGGGATTGAACCCAGGCCCTCTGCAGTGAGAGTGTGGAGTTCTAGCCACTGGCCCACTAGGGAATTCTCTACTTATTTTTTTTATATCACTAGGGACTCGTGGATATTTACATTATTCTGTAACTCACAACCCAACAGTTTTGTTATTAACTTTGCCAGGCACATAGTTCCAGCTTTGGTCACTAGGAGAACCTTCAGGTTGGCTCCTGAGTCCCCATCCTTTTTGGAGCCATTCCTTACTTTCTGGCAACGCAGGACTTTCCAGGCTCACCTTGGACTTTCCCTGACCTAGCCCTGGAATCAGTCACTTCTTCAAGAAGCCCAGGTATGTGTGTGGGTGGACTTGCAGCGCTCTCTACCCTAGGCCCGAAGGAAGGAAAGAGGGTGTGGTGAGAAGGAAGGGCACTCCTGTCTCGCCCACTTCTCCCGCCCTATTCTTCCCTTCAGGAAGGATGTTGCTAACAGGTGCGGTGGGCTCTTCACGGACTGCGCCCCTCTGGGCCCCCGTCAGGACCCCCAGTTGTGTTTGAGGTACAGAGTTTGTACTCGGAGGGGCAATGGCTGGGTCTCGGAGCGTCACCAGAAAGGGATACCTGCCAACTGACAAAGGTATCTGTGAGCAGCACCCCCGCCCCTGTCCTCTCCCAAATCTCTGGGGGCTGGAGGACGGTGGGGGGGGGAGCCCAGTCGGAGGAATGGGAGTACAGTTCCTGTCGGCTCGAAGACGTTCTTAGTGAGTCACAAACCTAGGACATGAAAAATGAATTTTTTTCCAGGTCGTTCTGGTAGTATTTGTTTCAATCTGACGTTTTATCGAGCAAGTATCAAAACGTGCAGCTCACACTGGCTTAAGCTAAACAGGTTTCAGCGACTCAACCGAAAAGACGTGGTTGGACCGCAAGTGCAGTTTGCCGAGGTTTCAGGCTCCATTTCTCCACAAGAAAGCAACATCAACCCGCCCTGACTGGAAGACCGGCCACTCAACACAGTAGACGTCAGCGCGGTGCGCCGCTAATCTGCAGGGTCCGGGCTGGGGCGGGGGGGGGGGGGGGGGGGGTGGGGTGCGGCAGGCCACGTGACCCAGATACGGCCAATCAGGGGCCCAGCTGCCGCCGGAACGCAATGCCGTAGGGGGCCTCTGCGCCGCTGGCGCCCCCGATTGGCCGAGTCCTGGTCACGTGGCCGCGCCCTCGCCGCAAGGGCCGCTGGGAGAACCGCTGTCTGGGCTTGGGTTGTCTGAGTCGCGGAGTCGCGGGGGCGTTCGGTGCGGCAGGGACGGGCGCAGACGTGGAGGTCTCGCGAGCCCGGGGGAGTGCGGCCGCCCGCCGGCGCGGATGCGGCGCCCGTCAGCGGCCGCGGTGTTGGTCGCACTTGTTTTTCAGGCGGCGGCGCGCGCTTGCCTGACGCGGAGCTGCGGACAGACAGGAGGGGTGGCCGCGCACCCCTCGTGAGGACCGGGATCGCGGGTCCGAAGCTCGTCAGCTCCCGCAGCTGGGCACTGCGCACAGCTGCTGCGCGCCCCGGAGCCGGAGGCCGGCCGCCGGGACCTCTGGGCTAAGACGGAGCGGCTGGAGAAACCTTGTCGCTGAGTTGTTGGGCGATACGGTTGTCCTGTAGGTATTTTATACACCAAAGCGAAATTCCTAATTTTGGTTTCGCCATTAGATGTCATCAAGGATTTCAAGCCATGTGAAAAATTCACAGTAGTTTCTGAAAGGTTAATTCTATCTCGTTAATCACGGGAAGAGGTACAGGCTAAAGCACTTCCATGCGAGGCCATGAGAAGCGTTAGTTCCTAAGGTGTCATCACACACGGAGACCAACGCCACCAGGAGGGTCGTTTCCATTGGGTTTGCCCGCCGCAGCCTTGGCCAACTGGAGCCGGGCGAGCAGCGAGACCGATGTGTGTGTGCTTGTGAAACCCCAGGTACACAGGGCCTCAGACAGTTGATCCGGAGGATGAAGACCCCAGCTCAAACGCCTGTCACTGGGAGGCTGGAAAAGGGCCAGTGTTCTGCCCCAAACCCAGTCCCCCTACAGTAGTTTAAAAGGCCACTGTTGTCCCCATTTTTACATTTGCCAGTTTCACCACTTTTGTTCACTCTCAATCTTAGCCAAAACTGTCAACTCAGTTTTTCAAGAATAGAAATATAAAGGAACTAATGTAATCCTGGAGGATAGAAGCGCCATCAGTTAGGCAGGACGAGAGCACCTAGACTTCTAAATGGACTCTCTTGTCTGTAGTTACCATGTGTTGTCAGCCAACCAGGGCACTGGTTGCCTCTTCAAATTATACTAAGACATTGCGAAAACTCTTAAGAACAAAGGAGCAGGTGCTTTTGCGTTTGGGACCGGTTCCAGACCTGTGTCCCAGCCAGCTTCTGAAGCCATCATTTGCTTATAGGAAGAGTCATAGAAAAGCAACTTACACCATTGAGGGTTCAGGGCCAAAGGAGAAGGGCTGAGAGGGTAATGCTTGAATGGAGGCTACAGTCCCTGGCTGAGATACCAATTGTCATGTACTACAACCCTGTCATTAACATTATAAATGATTCAAGTCTGGAAAACAAAGAAAAAAAGTGTATCCAAAGCCGGTCACCCGAAGTACCACCCAGTAATTGCTCCTCTTGTCTGCATCACACAGGCAGTGCCTGGGTGTCTAGACATCATTGACTGTTTATAGAGTCCTGGAAAATGGGGAAAAATCAGGAAGAAAGATTTATCTTTAGAGAGGATTTAATTTTCCAGGCTGGTTGTAAGGTAACTGGTAGTGGAGAGGCAAGCCTTTGGTAACGCAACACCATACTTGCTGTTCCTGCCTGGAGGAGGCAGCCTCTGAGAGCACTTAATCTTAGCTTTTGACTTCCAAACTCAACCAATGATTGTTTCTAAAGTTTTGATACTTTCAGTTATGAAAAAATTCACACAAGATACACACACACACCAGTAGAGCAGACAGGAACAGGTACCTAAACATCCGTCACTGATTCAGTGGTTAAGAGAGAATCGTTGAACGGCTTTGCCTGTTCTAGAAATCCAGCAAAAGAGGCACTCTTCACACCTGGCTGGCTGCAGACTAGAGTCTGAGTGCACCACCCGCCTGGCAGTGCTCGGTGCCCTTTGATCGCTGTCTTCTGTTGTGTGGACATACTACAGTTCATCCATTCACAACATCAATGGACATTTGGGTGATTTCCAGTTGGGCTGGAATAAAGCAGCTATGAACACTTGGGTACAAGTCTTTGCGTTTTCATTTCTCAACGAGACAAGTTTTTGGTAAACATTTTGCTTCATCCTGAATGTCCTTCCCTGGACGTGTGCTGACAGGAGCCAAGATCATCACCCAGTCAATTTGGATTACTGATTTGGCAGTTAAGTGTCAGCTGAGATGTGCTTTCAACTAATGAACACGTGCGTAAGAAAAGTAAATGAAAAGGTATCAAAAGGCACAGACCCAACTTCCACTCCAGTCCCTCAGCTCTACAGGTGCCCTCCTCAGATGACACCAATTTGATGTCATCAAATGGTAAGATGACACCTTACCAATTTCTTTGTAACCTAGAAATGTCTTCTGCACATAAAGCACATATAGGCAGTTCCTTCTCTCCTTTCATGTATGGTGCATTTGTTTTTTTAAAAAAATACTTATCTGGCTGGCCCAGATCTTAGCTGTGGCTCCAAGATCTCTGATATTCATTGCAGCACATGGGACCTTTAGGTGTGGCGTGTGATCTCTTGGTTGCAGCATGTGGGATCTAGTTCCCTGACCAGAAATTGAACCCAGGCTCTCTGCACTGGGAGTGCGGAGTCTTGGCCACTGGACCACCAGGGAAGTCCCTACATACGGTGCATTCCATACACAGTGTAGTGTTCCTTGATTGTTACAATTTATTTTAGAAGTTTAATTCCATACTGGCACATATCCGGCTATCTCTGGCTACTAAAAGGTAAGTGTTTCATCTTCAGCCAACCAACTCAGCCCTAGAAGGATGTCTTATTTTCATGTAGGTTCTGGAAAGGAGACTTTAAAAGGAAATAAAACTTGTTTTTGAACCACAGCACGGGTTGAGGCAAATAGATAAATTACCTTTAAGAAAATAACCTTTTGAGCTTCTTAAATTCAGGAAGTAAAACCTTGAGATGAGCAAAAATTTCCTAGATAACAGCATCACGGCAAAATCCATTAAAAAAAGATTGAAAAATTAGACTTCTGGGAATTTCCTGGTGCTCTAGTAGTTAAGACTTGGCATGGTCACTGCAGAGGGCCCAGGTTCAATCCCTGGTTAGGGAACTAAGGTCCCACAAGCCATGGGGTGTGGTAAAAAAAAAAAAAAAAGATTACTACCCCTTTATAGGCTAAGATTGTGTTGGGTGTCCTGATTCACTGCCATGTTGCCTCCGCATAGTTCCCTGAATGATGCACAGAAGCACACGCACACTGCTAATGCCGCGATGGCAGCCAGGCCGGACAGCAGTGGGGGCCACCCAGCCCCGGCCGTGTGGGAGGTAAGGGGTTGGGCATGTGTTGTCCTCCTAGCCAAGCTCTCTGCTGTTTATTTTTGGCTCCTGTGACACCGACTGACCAGAGGCAGAAGATGGGGCTTCTTGCTGGATGTGAAAACGCATGCTCTCGGGGCAGGAGTCCCCGGCCCGTTGTCTCTGATTCGGTAGGTCTGGACCGAGGCCAGATAACACGCATCTCTGACAGGTTCCAGGTGGTGCTGAGGAAGGACGCCCAGAGGCACCAGAGGGCAGCCACGGAGCTGGGGGAAGGCCATCTGAGGGTACCGCCATCCCCGGAGCCACCAACCCTAATGGGGTTTGGAGAGGAGCGCACCCTCAGAGCCTGGGTGGGCACAGAGGGGTGTCACCGCGGCCAGGAGTCGCTCTGCCTGGGCGCAGCGAGTCGGGCCTGTGCTGCAGGCTCGGTGCTCAGCCCTTCTGCAGGCGGACCCCACTGGAGCGTGAGCCCTCGGAAGTCTTGCTGACGCCCTTGTCTTAGCTTGTTTGGAGCGCCTGCCACCTGGTGTCCACAGAGGGTAGCTCAATGAGCTGTGAGAACCTCTCAGTCCAAAGGCCCAGGATTCTTAAGGCTGGGATCACTGTGAGGTTAAATCTGAGGAAGAACTGAATCTCAGTTTCAGTTACCGAAACACACAAAGACAGGCGTAGAGAATAATTATAATAAATATTTTGTTATATTTTCAAACACCAAAGCATAAATGTTAATATTCGATTTTTGGAAAAAATAGAGCATTTTCTTGTGTTAACATAAATATTTGGCTTATGGAAATAATGCTTAAAATGAAATCTTTTAGGCACTTGGGGATAGAAAATGCAGGAAAAGATAACAGTTTTACTGTACTGCTACGTACAAGAGCAACCAAAATTATATTTGATTAAATATCCTATTTTCAACACTGTAAGCATTACTGATCTAAGAGAAAATACTGTGACCAAATACAACCCACATAACATTTTAAAAGGGGAAGATTTTGTTGATAATAGTTCTTAAAATTTCAAATTCTTTTCAGTTTCTTCACTGAGATATAAAGTTTCACTAGACAGAACCCAAAGAAGAAACATTTCTTCTTTTTTTATTTTAACAACACTTCTTTTTAATCACTTTGGCTTTTTTCTTTATATACACTCAAGAACTTTCTTGGTGGGCATTTAAGCAAGAAAGAACCAATAATCCATGAACCTAGTAGTGCATGTAGCCTAAAAACACACAGTGCATGGATTAGGCTGCCAGTATGAGGAGCTGACATTTAATTTGAAGTTAGCTGTCGATTTCTGGCAGACCTCTTAATGAATTGTATGAGTAAGACATAAAAATACAGAAGCCACTCAGAGAAAGTTATTTCAAAAGCTGCTGGATGTGAAAAACTGTCCCAGGAGGCACTGGGCAGGGAGCTCAGGGAATACATTCATCTTGCTGTCAAGGCTTGCTTGGGAGGGTCCTCCGCTGCTGGCTGACAGGTGCCCTGTGACGAGACTCGGAGGCCACGAGGTCCAGCCCTGGTGAGGACGAGGGCTGCGTGTCTGCTCCCCTCCAGCTGCTGTGCTGAGGCTCTGCTCCCAGGACTCTGGTCACTGGGCAGGCGGTAGGGCCTGCAGGTGCTGCAGGAGCTGCTCGCAGTGGGTGGGCGAGCGGTGCTTGTGGAGGGCGGCCTCCGTCTCTTTCACCAGGAGGTCGGGGAAGAGGACACTGCCTGCTTTGAGGGCCTCTGCAAAACAGGAAAACACTTTTATTATGCCAGAAATAAACACTAAGTCCACCTTAGCTTCACATTAAAGTTACAACAACAACAACAAAATAAAGCTACGACAGCCACAAAGAGCAGGCTGCGGGGCAAGGGAAGCGATCGGGGGCAAGGAGGGCGTCGCACAATGATCATGTCAGTTCTCGAGAAGACATGACGATCTTTATGCATGAGCCCCGTAACAGAGCGTCACACTAGGCGAGGCAAAATGACAGCTGTGAGGAGAAGTACGTGAACCCACTACTGTGCAGGAGACTCCCACACACTCCTCTCAGAAATGGGAAGATCCAGCAGGCAGTCGGGTAAAGCAGAATCCAAGAGCACTAGCGATCAACTGAGTCTCTATAGACCGTCTCATCCAACACCAGCAGAATATACATAACTCTCAGCTCCTATGGAACATGTACGAAAACAGACCACAATCAGGGCTATAGACACACCTTCACTATAACCTCTGCTCTCAGACCACAGTGGAATTACTGAAGTAAAAACTGAAGTCACTAACAAAGGGATAACTGGAAAACTCCCAAATAGCTGGAGCTCACACACACATCACTGAACACCACAGTGGTCAAAGAAGAAGTCTCAAGAGAAAACATATTTTTAACTAAATGAAAATGAAAATACATCTTATTCACAAATGATGCAGCCAACAAGGGACTAATTTCCAAAATGTATATATAAACAACTCATACAACTCAACTGCAAAACAATGAAATAATCCAATCAAATGTGGGCAGACGTTCTAATAGACATTTCTCACCAAGAAGCACATGAAAAAATGCTGAACATCGCTGCTTATCAGAGAAACACAAATCAAAACTACAATGAGGTACCACATCATACTGGTCAAATGGCCATCATTAAAAAGTCTGCAAACAATAAATGCTGGAGAGGGTGTGGAAAAAAGGGAACCCTCCTATACTGTTGTGTATGTGTGTATGTGCTCAGTCATCTCCGACTCTCTGCGACCCCGTGGACTGTAGCCCACCAGGCTCCTCTGTCCATGGGATTCTCCAGGCAAGAATACTGGAGTGGGTTGCCATTTCCTCCTCCAGGGGATCTTCCTGACCTAGGGATTGAACCTGCATCTTCTGCATTGCAGGCGGATTCTTTACCACTTGGGCTACCTGGGAAGCCCACTATACTGTTGGTGGGAATGTAAACTGGTACAAGCATTATGCAGACCAATATGGAGATTCCTCAGAAAACTGAAAGTAGAACTACAATTTAATCCAGCAATGCCACTACTGGGTGTGTATCAGGAAAAAACTAATTTGAAAAGGTACATGCAACCCAATGTTCACAGCAGGACTATGAACAATAGCCAAGACACAGAAACAATCTAAATGTCCATGATGAGATGAGCGGATAATGTGATAAACAGACACACATGTGTGCATGCACACACAAGAGAATATTATTCAGCCATAAAAAGAATGAAATAGTACAATATGCAGTGACATGGATGGACCTAGGGACTGTAATATTAAATCAGTCAGACAGAGAAAGATATATGATATTGCTTACATGTGAAATCTAAAAAAAAATTATACAAATGAACTTATTTACAAAACAGAAACAGAGTATGGTTACTAGAAGGGAAGTGGGGGAGGGATAAATTGGGAGATTGGGATTGACATGTACACAGTATAATAAAGTCTTAAAAAACAACCCAATTAAAAAATTCGACAAAGATCTTAACAGACACTTCACCAAAGAAGAGATATAGATGTAAGCATGTGAGAAGATGCTCCACATGGTGTCACCAGGGAGATGCAAATTAAAATAAGGAGCAATCAGCAGACACCTGTCAGAATGGCCAGAGTCAGTAGGCCACCTGCTGGCAGAGTGTGGAACAACAGAGACTATCACCTTGCTAGTGGCACTGCAAAAGGGTGCAGCCACTTTGGCGATTTCTTAAAAATTAAACATACTCTCGAGCTTCCCTGGTAGCTCAGCTGGTAAAGAATCACCTGCAGTGCAGGAGACCCCGGTTTGATCCCTGGGTCGGGACGCTCCGCTGGAGAAGGGACAGGCCACCCGCTCCAGTATTCTTGGCTTCCCTGGTGGTTCAGCTGGTAAAGCATCCGCCTGCAGTGCGGGAGACTTGGGTTCTATCCCTGGATTGGGAAGATCCCCTGGAGACGGGAACGGCTACCCACTCCAGTATTCTGGCCTGGAAAAGTCCACTGACTATACAGTCCATGGTGTCACAGAGTCAGACAAAACTGAATGACTTTTACTTTTCACTTTCAAACCATACTCTTACCATATGAGCCAGCAATCACAATCTTTGACATTTATCCAAAGGAGCTGAAAACTTACATTTGCAAAAATCCTGCACACAGATGTTTAGAGAAGCTTTGTACATTATCATCACAATCTGGAAACAATGAAGATGCCTGTGTAAAGTGATCAGTGAAGGTATAAATAAACTGGTTCACTGAGACGAGGTATTAGTGCTAAAAAATGAGCCCTTACACCATGAAAAGGAGCCTCAAGTGCCTATTACCAAGTGAAAGAAGTCAACATGAAAAGGCTTCATACCACATGACTTCAAGAATATGATGTTCTGGAAAATGCAAACTACAGAGGCAGCGAAGCTGAGTGGCTGCTGAAGTCTAGGAGGGACAGGGAGACAGATGAATGGGGAAGCGCCAGGGCTTTCAGGGACTAGGAGCAACACTGCCAGGTGGGAGGCACGTCCAGACCGACAGACACACGGCACCCAGTGACCCCAAAGTAAACCAGACTCAGGGCGGCCGACATGTCCCTGCAGGTTTGCTGATTGGAACACGTGCACTGCCAGGCGGGGGTGTTGGCCATGGCTGAGCGCATGTGTGTGAGGCGGTCTCTGCACCCCTGCTCATGGTGTGGGGTCTGCAGGAACCCCCTTGAGCACATGTGCTGGCTCCTGGTACAAAGCGAGACCACCCATCAGGCGAGACCACCCGTCCGTTCACAACTGCTGCCACTGTGAGCAGTTTCCAAGTTGCCCCGAACAAGTCGCCTCTTGTTACCTCGAGAGCCGCAGTGCCAGCCAGTGGCCCCCGTGTGGCCAGCCCACATGGGGACAAGGCTCTTACCGAGAACTGCGTCCTGGACGGTGCGTTCCGGGTCATCAAGGTACACGAGGAGCTCGCGGTACAGGTGCCGGATGCTGCTCTCATAGCAGCACTTCGAGGCCTCCCTCTGGACGCGCTGCAGCCAGGTGACCAGGGCGGAGGTTGCTGCCAGCCTCACGTCGTTGGAAATGTCGTCCAGGCGCTTTAAGAGTTCTGGGGGCAGGGGTGGGGCAGGAGTGTGAGCAGAGGTTTCGGGGCAGGCTAAGCTCCCAGCACCCGTCCCGGGAAACCAATACGTGGGTGCTAGGGAAGGGGTGTCCTGGGATCCTTGGCCACTCTGGCCCAGGGGTGGACTCCATGGACACCTAGTGGAGGCATGACTGGCCTGCCTGGGAGTCTGCACTCTCTGACCAGTAGGGTGGCCCTGGGGTTCCCCCAGCTCCAAGATGCTCAGGCTCAGAGTCATTCACAGGTGTTATGCCCTAGCCGCCCCATTTTCCCCACCACGTAGACGGCAGGAAGGGCGTGTGCTGACCCTATTCTCTGCCCACAGTGGCTCTGAGGATGGAGGGGAGGGCTGCTGACATGATGGCCACCAGCCACGTCGGCTGTTTCTATTGAGCCTCCAGGACCAAACGTCCTGGGGGAACAGTCCTTCCCGCGGGGCAGGAACGCTTCCCATGAATGGGAGAGACTCTTATCAACAGGTGCTTTTCCCTCAGAGCCCACACGAGATGCCGGCCCCACGACTGGTGTCTTCTAGAGACTTAGCACCGCCCCCCCAGGTTCTCCCAGGGTTTCTGTGCTCCCATTTGCATTTTTCTCAACTTGTTTTTTTCACTTTCTATGAAAGTTCATTCTGAAATGTGCAGCAGGTTCCAAGACAACATTGGCTCTGAGCTGTCAGCAGGGAATCAGATGGTCACACGGCAGTGGATTCAGGATTATCATGGCCCTGGGCACAGGGACAGCAGACTCCTCTTTCTGCGGGAATGCCTGTCCTCCTCGCCTGCCTCCTGGCACCTGCAGGCCAGACATGGTGGCGTCCAGCACCCTTTCCACAGAGCCTGCAGCCGGAAGCGCTCCACTTGTTTTGAAGGCTGTTGTCCTTGCAGCCTTTTGTGGCTCACGACCTCACTCAGCGAAGATGGCACACAGGGCCCGTAACTCCCTCCAGCGAGGGCGCGCCCATGAGCCCCGAGGTCCTCAGCAGCAGGCCCGCCCCCAGCAAACTGCTCTGCTCGGGCCGCGCTGCACTTGTGTGTCTGGGACTCGCTGGTGCTCAGGCTCCAGGAGGCATTGACACAGGGCACGTGAGACAGGGGCCCTCACTCCCAGGGTGCAGACCCTGCCCGTGGCAGGGTGGCCCCCGGCTCCTGTGGGCATCTGAGCGCCCACCCCCCAATTCTGGTCCACAAGGTGCCTGTCCTGTTTCTCCTGTTATGTTACTTACTCGGTGATGTCAAACCCACCACAGCCATGTTTAGACTCAGCACTAACCTGACCAGAAATCAAAAGTAGCATTTCCTGTTCTTTTTCTGACAGAAACAACTGTCAAATACACACACACACGATTGGGGAAAGAAGCATGTCCTACCAGGATAAATCTTGATGAATTTGTCTGCATCAATCACACCATTAGAGGTCTTTAAAAACAAGTTAATGATCCGGCACGAAATTAATCGAGTCATCTGAGAATCTTCTTCCAGGGTGGTCAGAATTTGAGGCATCAATGTCTCCTGCATGTCCTGTATCTGCAATAAGAAATCACGTGAGCTGTGGGTCATGGCTGGACAGAGACCGCTATGCACACACCGTGTGCATCGCCTGTAATGGGAAAGACTTGGTTTTAATGCAACCATCACAGAGTCTGGAACACTGTTCTGAAATTTCTATGTGAGAAGCAGACTTGAGTCTTGATTTTAAATCCAGATAATTTGAACACTGGTCAGCTGATCCTTAAAAAATCTGTTATTCAGAAAGTCTTAGGCATGGATCCTACACAGCCCACTACTTGCTAGCAGAACCGGGTATCCTGTCCAGTAAAGTTTAGGGGACGTTTCTGTAAACGTTGTTACAAATTAATTTGGCTGTGCTAGCTGGAGCATGCAGGATCTTCAGCTGTGGGATGCGATTCTTAGTTGCGGCACGTGGGATCTAGTTCTCCCACCAGTGATCGAACCCAGGCCCCTGCATTGGGAGCTTGGAGTCTTAGCCACTGGACCACCAGGGAAGTCCCCAGGGGGACATTTTAACTTAAGTAACAGCCGTTCAGGCATCACACTGTTTTCCCTACTTTTACTATTTCCTCAGTTCCCCCTCTAAATGAGATGCGAATACAAACAACACTCAAGTTAGACTCCTTGATGAAGTTCTTTTCTCATAAATGGTAACAATCACCTGAGAAAACCCCCAGGCAACCCAGGGAAACCCAGACTCTCCCCCAGACCTCTGCTTGCCCTCGAGCCCCACGGTCCGGACCTCGGACCTCAGTCTGCCTGGGACCACCTGCTGCGGCTGTCAGGACAGGAGACTCAGGCGAGCGAGCGCTCTTCCAGGGCACATCCCCCTCCCTCTGGGGCCTGGGACGCATGAGCCCTACCTGCCCGTCCGACAGGACCCCGCTGCTGACAAGCGCCCAGAGGCAGGACACGGCCGCCGTGCGGATGGCTGCGGCCGTCCTCCCGGCATGCCACTGCAGGTTGGGGACCAAGATGTCCTGGACCAGGGTGTCCAGGTAGCCGCGGAGCTGCCTGGAGTAGAAGGAGAGAGGGGGGGAGGGGCACTCAGACTCCCTGAAGGCAGCGCTTCTGTCTGGGAAGCGGACGGCACTGAGGGAAAAGGCCAGAGGAAACAGCAGAAACACTGGACGCCGAGCAAGAGCCCTGCCTCTCACGGACAGGGGCTCAGAGGGGCGTGGGCTCTCCCACGGCTGCGCGGGGGCTCCGGCTGCCTCTCCTGGGACTGGGCCCCAGGGCTGCTGTACATTCCAGCCTCCCCACCCCCGCTTTGCGGCCAAGGGGCTGCCTTGCCCACCACCGCTCCCGGAGTATCCCTGGGGTGGCAAGTCACTCCAAGGGCAGTGACCTCAGAGGCAGGCCTCGTGGCCCTGAGACGATGTGGAGTCCCTCTGACCACACCCACGTCCTCCACAGGAGGGCAGCTTGGGGCTGTGCCCACGGCCCGACGTGCCAGGACACCAGGAGATGTGGACATTCCCGCCAACGCGGTTTGGGCCCTTCCTCTCAACACGCCGTCAGGACAAACCCAAAGCAAAACGAAACCAGGATCCCAGCCCCGAGCCCCACTGCCGGGCCTGGCCACCCTACACCTTGGAGCCACAGCTGAGGCCCCATCCAAAGCCAGGGGAAAGCCTTGGCTCTTCTCACAATTCGTCTGCCCCACAGGCCTCTGCTGGTGGCGCAAACCTATCCTGCTGAACACATGACCCATCGATTGTGTCCCGAGGTCGCTCCGGAACAGGCTGCCCAGGTGGCCCTGCCTCCAGGAGCCGCATCGGTCTGACCAGCGCCAGGGCCCCAGGACCTCCAGCAGGGGGCGCTCCAGAGCCGCCGCAGCCGAGGACCTCGAACCTGGTGCAGGGGGACTCACAGGCCTCCCAGGTTTTCAACCTGCGTGATTTTTAGCAGAGCCGCTGTTTCCTGAAGAGTGATCCACCGGGGGTCTCTGGAGAGGTCGGCCTCGCGTCCCAGCTGAGGTGGCCCACACGGCGTGGCAACAAGCGCCTGGGGGCTGAGCGCCGGCCACCAGGGACAGGCAGCGGCCCCGAGCTGCTTCTGACTCCAGTGAGGTGCCGGGGGCAGAAGACACGGCAGACTCCCAAAGGATGAGTCCCACTGCGCGCGGAGAGCGCACACGCACCAGAAGCTGGGTCCCGAGACAAGAAAGCCCAGCCGGGGGGCCCACGGTCTCTCCCAGAACCACCAGCACCCAGTCTCGCTCCACGGGAGAGGAGTTCCATAACATCCGCGTGAGGGGACATGAGGGGATCGCGCCGCGTCAGGGGTTGACGTGAGCGGATCGCTCCGTGTGAGGGAATCGCTCCGCGTCAAGGGATGACGTGACGGGACCGCTCCGCGCGAGGGGACAGCTCCGTTGACGTCTTGGGCGCCCAGAGCAGGGAGCAGCCCTCTACTCTAGCACCCGGGGATTCCTGCCCCAACCCTGGCGCCCCCGCTCGCTGTCCTCTGGCTGTGGGATCCTTACAGGGTGGGGTGGGCTGGGGCGGGGACAGGGGTCCCTTGCTGTCTTAGGCGCCATGATTTTAGAATCCCAAAGTTCAAAACCAAGCAGGTGTTGTTTCCCAAAGTCTTTCCTGCCTGTAAAAACAGCTAATACTGTCACTAAACAGCTGAAACTGAGCGACTTTCTTTTCACAAGAAGCCTCCGGGTGCAGTTTCTTGAGGGAGTTCAGTCCGGCATGGAGGCTTCTTTCCTGGGGACTCACTGTCCTTGGGAAGCCCGGGCCCGAGGGGCAGCAACTAGGCTGTGGGTTCTCTACTCACGGGATGGTGCCAGCGCCAACTCCATACCTTCTATGGCCTCTCCTGACCCCTGAAGCCTTTACAGACAAGCAGGAAATGAAACTTCCTGCAATATGATGGGCTGGCTAGAGGCCCGACAGCAGATCAGAGTAACGTCCAGAGACGCGAGCTCTGAATGATGACCTGCTATTTCCCTGGGAAACTCCAGGACAGGCCGACGGTGGAGATCTGCTCTCTCAGATCCCAAACAACTCACTGCATCTCGCCGCCTGCCGCCATCCTGCCAAGGGCTCCGCTCCAACAGGTGTCCTGCCCCGTGCTCCCCTCCCCTCCAAAGCCTCGAGTTGGAGGCCCGGTGTTTACTGCCTCCAGTCCCGCTGAAGAATATGCGTTTCCTGATCTCTGAACTCTGCAGTCATTCAATCAACTCTGTGAGGCTTGAAAGGCACCAGAAGCCGTGTAGAGCTGAGCACAGTCATGTATAAACCATCAGGGGTTAATGTTCCCTGAAACTTTTCATTCAATGGAATTTTAATGACCACACGAACACAGCTTTGATTCAGCGTCTGTGTGGTGCACTTGCGGCTGGCACTGCGCTGTGTCCCTGGGGCGGTGTGTGTGTGTGGGGGCGCCAAGAAGCCACAGGACAGCACGGCCTAGAGCTTGGGGTCACCCCAGTTCCCACGAGACCTCAGTGTCGGGGCAGGTGGGGGACGGCCCAGCCCTAACTCGGCGTGGGGGCAGCGTGGCGGCAGAGCCGACCTACCCCTGTGAATCCACCGTCTCTGGGGCTTTCAGCAGCACGCCCGTCAGGGTGGAGAAGAGCTTCAGGCGCATGGCTGGGTCCCTGGCTGGCTGAAGGCAGCTCCTGAGGATGGGGACCAGCTGGGGCAGGGCTTCTCCAAGGGCAGGGCCTAGAAGACAGGCGTGGCAGGAGGATGGGAAGGTGGAGCCCTGAGCCGCTCTGGCCGCAAGAGGCATGCGGGGCATGGCAGGCAGGATGCTCTCGGCATAGGACGCCATGGGCCACCCCCCCACCTCCGCCATGGCTCTGTTCACCATGTGAACTTTTTCTTCATACATCTCACCAAATTCGTAAAAACACTGAAGTCAAGCACTCTTTTAAAGACCAACCGAAATCAACTACTCAGAGTATAAAAACTGCTGGATGTGTGCCCCAAACCTGGCAGTCAATGACCTTCCCATGCCTGTCACCAGACGGAGCAGTGGTGCCCTGGCCCTGAGCCTGGCAGGATCCCAAATGCAATGACGCTGCTCAGGGCCTGGGCCCACCCATGATGGGCTGACAGGGTCTCCGGGTCTGGATGCAAGTCACAAGCTGCCTTCCCCACCAGGCCCTGCGCTGACCTGGGTCGTGTGTGTCAGAAGAGACAACGGCCACCTTCAGGCCCTCTGGTTTACGCCCGGTCTGCTGATTCCACACTCAGGCAGGACTTCAATCTATTCAGAGACATCGCCTCAGAGCCCAGGGTCAGAGTGGAAAGTGTGTGGCCGGAGAAAGACTGCCTGCCCCTCCCGCCTCCCTGTCTCCCTTCCCTGAGCCCCGAACTTGCAGGGCAGGAAGCCAGCTGGGCAGAGAGAACAGCGTGCAGACACCACTGAAGAGCACGGCCACACACACGGCACCACACTGAGCCACGCGTTCAAGGTTCAACATCAAAACGTGTGCCTGGGCAGGCTTTTAAGACCATGTTACATCAACTCTTCACTGTAACATTCTCAGCACTTTTTAAAATAAGGTTTTAAAATGGCCGATCTCCACAGGCGATAGTGATCATGACTGAATGAAGAACCAGGCCCCAGCGCACGGCCGACTGGGTGGTGCTGAGCAGCTCTGCCCGTCTGCGCTGGGGCTGCCAGAGCCGCCACGGTGCCAGTGCCCTGAACCCAGCCCGGGGCACCTGTCCAGGGCTCACCTGAGTGGGTTAGCACCACGACCAGCTGCAGAAGCTCCACGGAGTGGCCGGTCCAGTCCTGGTGCGAGGCAGCCAGCCACTCCAGGAGGGAGCTCACATGTGCTCGGAAGAGGTCCTGGCTGCTGTCCACGCCCTCCACTGCAGCCAGCTCAGCCAGTGTCTCCTGGACCTGGGGGAGCAAGTCACCAGCTGAGACAGTCAACCTGAACGTGGGACTCACACACCCACTGGAGACCCTCACTACCTGAGGGACAGAGGGCTACTCGGGCACACGCCATGTGACCTGGGGTTCCCACATCCCTGGCCCTCCCGCCTGTACAACAAATGAAACGGACAAAGGTGCACTTACAGGAGGCTCAGCATCCCCCACTGCCCCCATTTTGCACCACCCAGGGCAGGGCAGAGGGCTGGGGCAGCTGGACTCTGTCTGCAGAGAAGGGGACCAGACAGCTTCAGGGACTGAGCTCAACAGACTTAGGCTGCGGTCAGCAAAGGTGGGTCCAAGGCGCCCTCTCTAAGCTCTGTAACTGACCAGATCAGCGGCAGCAGTACGTCTGCTGCTTTGGGGGCAAGATGGGGAGGGCTGGCTGGACAGTGGAGCCAGGGCTGCCTGCCAGCCCCATACCCCGCCACCCCAGCCTCAGGCTTCTGCCTCAGGCTTGAGGAACAGGATGCACCCGGCACTCTGCACGATGCCCGGGGCCCAAGTCTGGCCTGCAGACCCTCCATGAGGACTGACTCGACTTTTCTAACATGTTTACGGCCCTATGGTGACAAACCGCCAGCTCAGACACGGGCCCTCCAGAGAGGGGGATTTTAAAGAGACAAAAGAAAGTTTAGAAAGGCACTGAGGAAAGGGAGGGTAGTGTGTGGGTGCCTCCTGGACATGATGTGGGCAGAGAGGAGGAGAAAGAACCAGGGGCAGAAGCTGAGCTCTCAGCTCAGGGAGAAGCGGCCAGAGACCTGTCTCCGCTTGGTCCTTACAGGGGCGGGAAGCTACACAGCAGGAGGTTTAAAGTTAAATACAGAGCCAGGGGAGCGGAAGTGACTGGAAAGCTGGACTGTAACTAAATGGGGAAAATATGATAATATTTCCTCTCCTATATCTTTCAACCTCGCTTAAACGCAGGTTTATTAATGACCAGGGAGGCTGCCTTTCTTTTGTTTCTCCAAGATTAAGCAGCATCTTTACTCTGAGACACTGAAGTCAACTTCAGTGGGAAGGAATCTAAAATCCTGAGTCCCCCTGAGGCCGCACTGAGGATGACACACCCAAATGTTCTAGATTCCTTTGTCTTTGGTTGGGCAAGCTAAACACTTGGAGTTTGAGAGCAGAGACTACGGAGACAGTCACAGTCCAGGGGCCGCAGCGAAGCGGGAGGCTCCCCCTCACCTTGTTGCCGAGGCCCGTGGGCCCCCACAGCGCCAGGATGGTCACCAGCACCTCCAGGAGCGGCTCGCTGGCCCCTCGGCAGTCCTCCTGGCCCACGGACACCACGGCCTGCACGCACTGCAGCAGGCGCTCACCATACAGGCGCTGAGGAGAGAGCGGCACCGTGAGCCACCCCACGCCCGCCCGGCACTCAGATGAGGCCCCGCCGGCCAGGCCGTGGAGCCACGGCGGACTGGGCCCGGGCTTCCGCACACAGAGAGGGCGTCCGTCTTCACAGCAGGGAAAGTGAACCCCTGCTGAGCCCGAGGGTCACGGTTCCGTGTGCAGCTCAGTGACACACACCAGAAGGGCAGGGGACCCTGGATGTGCTTCAGACGCCCCAGGCCTCCCCCCAGAGTCAAGCTGCAGCAGGATGAGGCCGGGAAGGCGCGGCAGGCACGAGGGGTGCATACTTCTCCCCTCCGCTCTGTGTACTTCGGGGTTCCTGTAACGCCCAGTGAACACACACATATAAAATTCTATGACTCAACAGACACTTCCTGACTGACGGGAACACAGGGTCGCTCCTTGGGAGGGCCGAGCCCACCGCTAGCCTCCCAGGCTCCAGCCTCAGCAGCCATGCAGCGGGGCCAGGAGTGGGCCTGGGAAGGCCCCCAGGGGAGGGACCTCAACACCGCTCCCACACATCTGCTTTGCTGTGTTTCACAGAGGACAGGAGATCAGGACGGGGGTCCTGTGTGTAGGTCACGTGTATGTGCCCAGCACAGTAACTGGGACCCGCTCTGGTCCACCTCTGTGGGCATGGCCGCCCCTGGTGAGCGTGAGCTGGTACAGGGCCAGCTCCCCATGGGCCTGCAGAGTGAGGCAGAGCCTCATTGTTCCAGAAACAGACAGAAGCGCCACATGCCAATGCAAAGAGCCAAGGCTTAAGATCATCACAACCAAACAAAAACAAGGTTGTTATTTTTCCATCAATAGCAAATAATTACAAATTATTCCGAATGACTAAGTCTAACTACCTAGATTGTTTCAGTTTCAGATGTAATGGATTTACTGCTCAATTTAAGACAATAAATTTGTAACCAGCAAACACGGCTCCCAGTAACAAGTGCCAAATCAGGCTGCCTGCTGGAAGCCCCACTAGAAGCCAAATGACGCGGTAAGGAGAAGCTTGTCATGGAGACACCGTGTCCGAGAGGTGTGTGGGCCGACAGAGGGTGGGCAGACTTGCAGCTTCTGGGTGGAGGGCCCTCTGCCCAGGATCACCCACAGCAGTGCCATCCAAGGAAGAGAACTGCCCTCGGTGATGGAAGTGCTCCACCCTATGCTGTCCAGGGAGGCCGCCACGGGCCATGAATGCGTGAGCACAAATACTGGGCACTTGAGTTGTGGCCAGTGTGACCTGTGCACCATGGTGGATGGAGCAGGACGGGCCAGGAAGTACATGGGTCCAAACAGAACATCGGTGACTGCACCCCAGCTACCTTGTCAGTTGGCTGCCCCCGAGGGGCCTGAGGGACGGGTGACTGTCACTGCCTACGTGTGGATGGCCGCAGCAGGGGGCTGCGTCACCATGGAGACGGGCCGACTCTCCGAACCCCACCCTCTCCCCAGCACGCTTACGTTTTCAGACCCTCGGCAGATGTGATCCTGGGCCAGCTCCACGGCGACGACTCTCACGTGTGGCAGCAGAGCCTCCCTGGGGCAGCCTCGGATGAGGGAGGCGAGGACCAGCAGGCCTGGGGGCGAGGGGGACTTCCTCAGCGTCGGCAGCATCAGCTTCAGAAACACCTCCGGGCTGACGAAGGTGCCGACCAGCTCTGCAGACCTCTCGCACTGGGGGTGGGGGCATGGGAGGGGGGCTGAGGCTGCTGGCCCTCCTCCTGTCACCCCAGCACTGCTCGGCATCTGCCCCGCACGCTCTCACCCTCAGAAACAGCCCTGCAGCACGTTTCCTCCTGGCACCTGCTCAAAAGCTCACAAAAACAAGCGAGTCCTCCCGTGAGCTCAGAACTGCCAGGGGAAGGAAGGCACGCGTCTGGCTTGTGGGAGGGCTGTCAGAGCATCCTGAGGCCTGGCCACCTGAGTTGGACACTGGGGGCTGCTCTGTACATCTGCCTGCCCGTGGTCCTTGCAAGCTGACCACTGCAGGGCCTGTGGGTGGACACTGTTTTTTCACACGGATGTGGGGCCACTCGCCCGCATGCACTTAAGGAGAGCCTTCATACGCCACTCCTCCCAGGCCCAGGGCTGCAGGGGGCCACGGCACATCTACACCTTCATGCAGAAGTGACCGCGTGCCTGCTGAGGTCCGAGTTCACGGCCGGCAGAGCTGAGGAGGAAGGCCGGGGCCCCTCCGTCCCGCAGACGCCACTCACGCTATAGACCACGGCCGCCTCCTCGTCGGCGCAGGCGCGGAGCAGGGCGCGCAGCACGGGCTCCAGGTGCTGCGTGATGTGGTCCTCCGCGTGCAGCAGCAGCACGGCCAGCAGCTGCGCCGACTTCACCCTGGTGCCCACCACCCAGTCAGCGATGTCGTGCCAGATGGCGGGGAGGATCTTGGAGAGGTTTCTGAACACGAGCTCTCGGCAGCCCAGCCCCGGGCGGCTCCCTGCGGGTCGTGAAGGTGAAGGGAGATGGTGACATTCACACACACACACCTCACCGACTTGTGTGGGAAGGTCGCTTATGACACTTCCCTCATTTAAGGCAGACCTGCAGGTTTATATTCTGAGGCCTTAAAGAACTCAGCCCGACTCTGAAGAGAGAAGAAAATGAGGCCACAGAGTGTCATTACTTACTTGGAAGTTTTCAGTAATGGTGAGGCGTGACACAGGTTAAACTACATGTTCAAAGTGCTAACAAACGGGTACACGGCTCTCAAGACAACACACGCACATCGCCCATAAGCTCCCTGTGCTCCCGACACCCCCCACCACCCACCCCTCCCTCAAGCAGCTCGGCCGGCTTCTGGTCACTGCAGAGGAGCTGCCTCTCCTACCTTCTGTGAGCACAGCACACGGCCCCCCTCCATGCGGAAAGGCACGCGGAGCCCCATTGCGTGGTGGGGCACATGAGGCCTTCTCACTGCTGAGCGTGCGCCACTGCACAGACAGACCACAGGTTGTCTGTCCGTCCATCCACTTGTTGATGGTTGCCTGAGCTGCTCTGGTGCAGACTGTCGCTAACAGTTCTCTTGGGTGGGCACACCCAGGAGTGCCCGTGGGAGCACCCAGCAGGAAGGCACTTAATGGTTTAAGAAATAGGGATGGATTTTCAAAGCGGTGCCACCCTCCCTCTGCTCTGCGCCCCACCCCCGCCGCTCCCTCTGCCACGCCCAGGACCTGTGGCTCCGCTGCGTCTACACCAGCTGCGGGGCAGGCTCAGGCCCAGCGGCCAGGTGTCTCCTTGCTGCTCCACTGTGCGCTCCCCTCCCCTCGGGATCCATGCATGACCTGGGGCATCTTCTCGGGCACTTACTTGACATCTGTGTGTCTTCAGGCAAGTATCTTCTCAATCTTTTTATACCCACTAAAGCTGGATTGTTTCCGATGCTGAGTTTGCACGTTCTCTCTGTGCTCTGGAAACAAGCCCTATGCACACAATCTGCAAACATCTCCTCGGTCTGCGCCTTCAGTTTCACTTTCTCAGCATGTTCCAAAAAGCAGACGTTTTCGTTTTGATGAGAACCAGTCCACCAGTCATTCCTTTGTGGAGTGTGTGGGTCCTATCCTCAAGCCCACAGGCTGCGACAGGAGGACGGGACCCAGGTCCAGGGGCACCATCTCCACTGCAGACGCCCTTTCTCCTGAGCTGTCTCTGTAGCTCATCCGAACCCAGAGGCTACCCGCGCATCTGACTCTGCTCTGCCCACAGGCCTGTCTGTCTGATGCCCACCCCTCTACGCCCACTCACTCTGGCTTTACATCTCTATGTCTTTATGTCTTGAAGCCAGACGAGCTCGTCTTTCAACCTGGGTGTTCGTCTTCAAAGTCTCGGCTGCACTAGGTCCCTTGCGTTTCCTTGTGAATTTCAGGATAAATTTCTCAATTTCTAGAAAAAAGCCTTCTAGGATTTTGATTACAAGATTTTCATCTTAAAGATAAAAAGAACTCTAGAAATAGAAATGAGACTGTGACAAGTCAGAGTTTAAAGGGTGTTTTGGTAAGAAGAACAGCTTGACCCATGAAGTCCCATTTTGAATTTCTGCTCCTGTTACTTTTTTATCTCTATGGTCTACGAGAGACTTAGCTCCAGAGATTCAGATTCTGTCAGCTGTTTAAGTGAGTTTGTTATAATTCTGCAAAAGACAAAAAGCCTGATGACGCTGGTCCCTCGGGGCAAGTCTGGGGGATGAGGGGCCATATTAGGACGGTCTGGGGAGCGGTCCACTGGCAGGCAGGCACGTGGCCTCACTCCAACAACCCCTCTGACCTCTGTTCCTGTATATGATATGGCGGACGTGGTAATTCAGAAGATGGTGTGTCCTCAAACTTCAGTAAGTCAGAAAAAGTCCCTGCTAGCAACTAATTTTTTGTACCTTTTCCAAAACATGTGTGATTTCCCCTTATAGCAGCTGCGTGGTATGGGAGGTGACGCTGCCTGAGTCGACAGGTAGACCAAAAAAAAAGACGCAGGCCTCCCAGGTGCAGGGAGGAGCCTCCCAGGTGCAGGGAGGAGCCTCCCCGTGGGCCTCACACTGAACAGTGCCAGGTGCCAACACCTGTCCCCTAGCTCATCACGCCCGCAGTCCCTCGAGGGGCCTGACTTCACCCGACCAGGTCTGGCGGGGCCTGCAGGCCCCAGGCTCAGTGCCTTCCACAGCACTGCCCCTCTGACCTGGCGCACATTTACCAGGCTCTGTCCTGCCAGTGTCACCCTGTCACGGCTCCACTGTAAGAAAACACCCGCAGACAGCCTGCAGTGATGAAGGTGCCCCATCGCGTTCACAGGGGACTTCAGCCCCCGACAGTTTCCTCAACACAGGAAACTAGATGCACGCAAGGCCCTGGAGCAAGAAGGGGGGCTGGGGCCCGGTAGGCAGGGGCCTCCTTGGAAACGCAGCTCGGATCTGAGTCAGGAGCTGAGGGGAAGCATGAGTGCCCATGTGTGCATGGGCGTGCACACACACACACGCGCGCATGAGTGGGCGCTCACAGTCTGGCAGGAACCACAGCAAGGGGCAGGACGGGGGTCCACCAATGGAAGCCTCTGTTCTGAGGAGGCATCACCCGAAATGCTAGGGCTGCATCCCACTGTGGCCTGTGTCTCTCCTGCAGGTGAGGCTCACAGAAGAACTCTGTGAGTTGACAAAGCATCCCGCTTTCAGAACTCCCCCAGCAGCCTCACACTCCTCGGCCGGGTGTGCCCATGTACCCAGGGAGGCTGGCCTGGGACCACGAGGGCTTCTTCCAGCTGCCGGGCTCCACCTCCAGGACACGCCTGCCTCATCGGCCCGAGCCGGCCGCACTCACCTGGCGAGGGGTGGTGGGCTGGGGGAGGGCTGGCAAAGTCCAGCTTGTCCTTGAGGTCTTCCTCGTTCTCCGTCTGCCACTGCAGGCCGACCCGCTCCCAGAGGCTGGTCGCCTCGCACCTGCCACACACAACACAGCTGCAGGTCAGGGCGTGCCCATGGGGACAGGGGGGCTCTGGGGGGCTGGCCACAGGGGCCTCTGCCGAAGAGAACGCGTCAGTGGGTCTGCCAGCCCCCATCTCTGCCTGACAAATTCCTGTCTGTGAGCCAGGTGAGGGGCTGAAGGTGCAAAACTGCCCGGTCAAAGCCCTGGGGCCGCTCAGTAGGCAGGAGGGGCCTGCTGCAGGGGGCTCTGGCCCAGAGGAGAAGCTGCTGCCACAGGAAATGACAACAGAGGAGAGGCTGCGCCTGGGAGGAGAGCGGGCGGGCCTGGGGCGCCGGAGCCCGGCCACGGCCCCACATTGTCACTTACGCGATCTCAGGGATCTCGTCGTGGAAGCTGCTCAGCAGGAGTGGGATGAGCTTGTGGAAGAAGGAGTAGCGGTCCCGCAGGCTCAGCAGCCAGCCCCCCACCACGCGTGTCACTGCCTGGCGCACCTGCGGGCGGGAGACAGTCAGTGGCCCCCCCCCCACCGCCCCCCGCCACGCGGGGACCTGGGCAGCCGGGCCCACCCTGCAGGCGCCGCAGGGCCCAGGGCCAGCTCGCTGCTCCAGCAGCTGTGCGGTCCGCATCTTGGGTCTGGGACAGATCGCCAGGATGCCCAGTCTCGCTGGCTTGAGCCCGTGTCCTCCAGGCTCAGGCCGGACCCTCTCTGACCACAGCAGGCCCTGTGGCCCTGTCTCAGCCTTGTGGCGTGTTTGCAGCCTCCTGCACGGGAACCTCCTGGGCAGGCTGGGGACCAGCTGCCTGCGTCAGAGAAGGTGGTGTGCGCGCCTGTACACACCACGCCCACTGCAGCAAGGAAGCGAGCTTAACAACACGGCTCTTCACACTAACAGTGAAACATCAGAAAGAGAGTGTAAAAAACAGTCCTTTTTAAAACTGCAACCAACAGAGTTAAGATACTTGGGCATAAACCTGACCAAGGAGGTGAAAGACTTACGTAGTGAGAACGAGAAAAATTAATAAAGGAGACCGAGGATGACGCAAAGCAGTGGAAAGACACCCACCTTGCTCCTGGGTTGAAACAGCCGCAACGCCCAAAAAATAAGCTACAGATTTCATTTGAGGCCTATCAAATTATCCATGACATTTTTCACAAAGCGAGAACAAACAATCCTAAAATTCATATGGAACCATGAAAGGTCCAGAATTGCCAAAACAAACCTGAGGGAAAAGAACAAAGCTGAAAGCATAACTCTCCCAGACTTCAGACAATACTACAAAGCTGCAGTCATCTAAAGAGCGTGGTGCTGGCAAAAAAACAGACACGTGGGTCAGCGGAGCAGAGCAGAAAGCCCAGAAGTCACCCACACAACTGCAGTCAAGTAATCTCCAACAGAGGAGGCGAGAATGTGCACGGGGGAAAGGGCAAGTGGTGCTGGGAAAGCTGGACAGCGGCATGGAAATCAATGAGGTTAGAACACACCCTCACACCATACACACTAACAGACTCAGAACGTCTTAAAGACTTAAACGTAAGACACCATAAAACTCCTAGGAGACAGCATAGGCAGAACATTCTCTGACACAATCCATACCAATGTTTTCTTAGGTCAGTCTCCCAACATAATAGAGATAAAACAAAACTAAACCAATGGGATCTAACCAAACTCACAGGCGTCTGCCCAGCAAAGGGAACCATGAGCAAAACAAACAGACAGTCTGCAGAGTCTGGGGGAAAATACTACACGATGCGACTGACGGGGGTTAATCCCCCAAATACAGAACAACGCATACAACTCAAGAGCAATAAAGCAAAAACCCAGTCAAAAAATGGCAGAAGACCTTGACAGACACTTCTCCAAAGAAGACATACAGATGGCCAACAGGCACATGAAAAGACATTCAGCATCAATAATTACTGAAGAAATGAAAATCAAAACCCCAATTCACCTCACACCGGTCAGAATGGCTATCACTAAAAAGTCTCCAAATGGACTTCCCTGGTATTCCAGTAGTTAAGAGTCACCTGCCAATGCAGGGGACACAGGTTTGACCCCTGGTCTGGGAAGATTCCACAGGCTGCCAGACAACTAAGCCCGCACGTGTTGGAGCCTGTGGTCCACAGCAAGCGAAGGCACTGCAGTGGGAAGCCCAGTCACCGCAATGAAGAGCAGCCTCCGCTCACCACAGCTGGAGAAAAGAGACCCAGCGCGGCAAAAAATTTAAAGTAAAAAAAATAGTAAAAATTTCTTTTGAAAAGTCTACAAAGAACAAACGCTGGAGAGGGTGTGGAGAGAAGGGAAGCCTCCGACTCTGTTGGGATATAAACTGATGCAGCCACTAAGGAGAGCAGCGCGGAGGCCCCTTAAAAACTAAGGAGAGCCAACAGCATGGCCCAGCAGCCCAGCTCCCGGGCAGACGCTCAGACGCAGTTCGAAAGATACATGCACCCAATGTTCACTGCGGCACTGCTTACAAGAGCCAAGACATGGAAACAAGCTAAACATCCATGGACAGGTGAATGGATCAAGAAAATGTGGTACATTATATACAGTGGAATACTTACTACTTCCCCATAAAAAGCCAAAATAATGCCATTTGCTGCAACATGGATGGACCTAAACATTATCATACTAAGTGAAGTAAATCAGAGAAAGGCAAATACTATATGATACCACTTATATTTGAAATCTAAAATATGACACAGCTGAACCCTCCTATGAAAGAGACAGACTCACAGACACAGAGCACAGACCACTGCCAAGGGGGAGGGGAGTGGCGAGGGAAGGATTGGGAGTTTGGAGTTAGCAGATACAAACTAGCATACACGCGTGGGTAAACAACAAGGTCCTCTTGCACAACACGAGGAACTATATTCAATATCCTGTGAGAAACCACAATGGAAAGGACTCTAGAAGACAGCACGCATGCATGTGTTAACTGAATGACTTTGCTGTACAGCCAAAGTTAACACAACATTGAAATCAAGTACACACTTCAAATATAAAGAAGAAGAAAACAATGACATGACCTAGTGTGGCTGTGGTTGGAGGCCAGCTGGGGTGCTGGAGAGCAGTCTTTGGGGTCAACAGACCCAGGCCTGGAGGAGGCCAGCTCCAACTGGGGCCCTGGCACTCATACCAGCCCCAGCCTCAGACATGGAGGATCTCCGTGGGAAGGAACACGATGGCATGTAAGTACTGACGGACAGGATACAAGAAGGCTGGCGTTCCCTCTGCCAGGGGCACAGGGGCCATGTGTCCCCCGCCCTGCAGGTGCCCCACCAGCAACCACCGCTCCTCCTGCCCCAGGGACAGGAGTCCTTCACCCACTCTCCCCTTTGGGAGAGAGCCTGCCCTTGCGGGCTTCACTCTGCCCCTCACAGCCTTAGATCCACGACTCTGAGCTGGCTTCAGCCGACAAAAGAGCTGCTTCTCTCACCTCCACCTGCCTGCCTGTCTTGTTTGTCTGTCTCCGCAGGCCCCAAAGCCAAGGGGAAGGAATTACCCAAATATACCAACCCTGGCTCCAATCCTCCTGGTTTGCCAATCTCTGTGGTTTTTCCAATTAAATCACCTTGATGGATGGCATGCTACACATGTTTCTAGAAACCGTGGAAACACTCAGTTTAGAGTTTCTTCCTAAAAGCAAACAGTCCTCTTCCCCATCCTTTAGAATTAAGAATAACAAACATACCAAAACAAGTCAGTTCTCCCTCAGCCTCTCAAAAATGTGAAATAGGAACACCCTGTGACTGGGAATGATGGAAGGACATTTTGGTGTCACATATATCTTTAAAAAAGGACAAAAGTGAGTGACAAATAGCACACTGGCACGCTCCTGGTGGAGAAAAGGGACCGCCCGGAGGAGAAACTCCCCTTACCTGGGGAACGTGGTCAAAGAGCCGCTGAGCAAAGTGAGGAAGGACATCATCCACTGACTTCCCGCTGCCGAGCTGGACCACTGTGCCCGTGGCCTCGATGACAGCCACCCGCACCTTCCAGTGCTGGTGGGAGATGGACTGCATCAGGGGGCCGATCAGGGACTCCGACTGCATGTGGAAGTGGTCTGTGGGGCAGGGAGGCACCAGTCACCAGGGGAGTCTGGGGGCCTCCGCTCTGGCTGGTTCCGCTGGGAGCTTTGTACCCTCAGCGCTGGAGAGGCGCAGGGACAGGACGAGTGACGCAAATAGCACCTCTCAGAGGCCTGGGGCTGGAGCCCGTGTCAGCTGAACAGGGCAGCTGGGAGAGGAGAGCCTGAAGCTGCCAAAGGATGTGACAGGTGCCCGGAGTGGGGAGAGACCGCATGTCCCCAGGTCCTGCCGAGCCAGACATGCAGCACAGCACAGGAAACCGCACCAGCACCGCCTCAGGCAAAGCCACCCCGCTTCTACGGGCCTCACAGAAAGTCAGCACCAGAGGGTCTTCGTGGGACCCAGGTGGACCCTCCAGCTCTGCAGTTCTGCCGCTGCTTCAGACCTGTGTGAGGTTGCTATTTCAGTGGTACTTCCAGCGAGTTCTCTCAGCGCTCAGGTCCTCAGATCAAGGCAGGCTCTGGCTCACTGCTGCCCAGGGTGCGAGGGCCCAGAGGAGAGGCCCGGAGCGCAGGAGAGGTGCTGAGACCGGGAGATGTGGCAGGCGTTGCGCTCGGGGCTGGGGCTGCAGTTGCAGCAGGGCGCGGGGAGGGGGCCACCGGGGAGGGGACGGGGGGCTGGCACCTGGAGTGGCGCGTGCCAGGCCGGCGGCGCACTCGCAGCTCTCGCGGCGCACGGCGGCGAAGGGGTCGAGCAGCGTGCAGCGCAGCGCGCGCACCGCGTCGTCCAGGTGGGGCGCGAACGCGGCGCCGGCAAGGCGCACGGCCAGGCCGAGCAGTTGCACGAGCGCCAGGCGCAGCTCCTCACAGGCCTCGGGCGGCGGGCGGCGCGCGGGCTCGGGGCTGGCCAACCGCGCGACGAGCGCGGGCAGCAGGCGCGGGAGGGCGTCGCGGGGCCGCGCGGCGCGCCGCAGGCCCAGCCCCAGTAGGTGCACGGCCAGCGTGCGGCAGCCCTCGGCCGGGTCAGCCAGGCGGCGCAGCAGGCGCGGCAGCAGCAGGTGCACCCAAGGGCCCTGGAAGGCCGCAGCCGCGGCGTCGGGGTCGGCGTCAGGCGCCTGAAACTGCGCCGCCTCCAGCGCCCGCTGCAGCGCCTCCAGAGCGCGCCGCCGGCCCATCTTGCTGTCGGCCTCTAGCCCGGGCAGCAGGCGGCTCAGAGAGCGGCTCAGCTCCGCCTCCTCGGTCGTCTCCCCTGCTTCTGTCGGGCCCCGGGGCGCCGCGGCCTCAGGCGCTACCAGCGCCGCCATCTTCCCCGCGTTGCTCGTCACCAGGGGAGACCGGCGCTTTTACGACGGCCGCGGTGCGGATTACGGCACGTTTTCCGGGCAGCTCCGAGCGCAACTTTATTGGCAGCTCGGGCGCGGACAGGACACGGCCGGGGGCGTGGCGGGGCCTTGGGGGCGGGGCCTAGGGGAGCTGAAGGGACGCTGGCCAGGGCCGGGGTCCGGGTCCGGGTTGGGTCCCGATCTGCTGGCTGCTGGGAACCTGTGTTCGGTGAGGCGTGGTGGTCGTGCCCTTTCGTGTCCTCGAGTGGCTTCTGTGACCCTCACGTCTCCTGCAGGCCCGGGTCGGGCCAGCCTGGTCTTGCCGGCTCGAGTCTTGGTCTACTGGGTGGCAGGTTAGTCAGCATGAGGGATGAAGGCCAAGGAACTTGGTGTAGACTGGGAAGGCTTCCTGGTGTGACGGCCGTGGTGGTATATAAAGGGTGAGTAATAGTTAACTCTCATAAAAGTTAACTTCCCTGGTGGCTCAGATGGTAAAGAATCCACCTGCCGTGCCGGAAACCTGGGTTCCATCCCTGGGTCGGGAAGATCCCCTAGAGAAGAGCATGGCAACTCTCTCCAGTATTCTTGCCTGGAGAATCCCATGGATAGAGGAGCGGACTACAGTCCATGGGGAGAAAGTTGGACGCCACTGAGTGACTGAGCACACGGCATAGCGTAGTTAACTAGGTGGAGCGGACAGCATGCACAGAGGCCTGCGATGGGAGTGTGACCGCTCACTTGTGCTGTGCCCCCCAAAGTTCATGTAGTGGAGTCCTGACCCTCCCTCCCCGCCCTGGACCTCCAAAGGGGATGTTACTTAGCGATAGGGCCATAGAGACTCATCAAGTTAGGATATCTTTAGGGTGGGCCCTAGTCCATCTGACTGTGTCCTCGTGAAGAGGGGAAGCTGGAGACACACAAGCAGACAGGGAGAAGCATGTGCAGGTGGGGCGTCTGCAGGCTCAGGGGGGTGGCCTGGGGCAGGCTTCCTCACGGCTCTCGGGAACCAGGCTCCGGCACTGTGACCTCGCACTTCTGGCTTCCAGAACGTTGAGATAACTTTCTCTTGTTTAAGCTGCCAGGTTTATAGCACTGTGTTTCCGCAGCCACAGGAACAGATGCAGGGAGGGGGCCTGACACCGCTCCCCTCCGCGGCTGAAGCCAGGGCATCCAGGGGGAGCAGGGTCCTCTGGGTCCCGGTGGGGGACACAAGTCAGGGTTTGAGGTAGGAGGGTTTTCACTAGGAGGTTTGTGTTTGTAGGAGACTACTCTGGCTGTCAGAGAATGGGTTGGAAAGGAGCCAGGCAGACACCATGTGAGGCTGCTGGGAAGGCCTTGGCTGTGGTCGAGATGAGAGCGTCAGCACTGAAGTGAGGGTGCTGGGATCCCCTGCTTCAGAGGTGGGGCAGACTCACTTTCCCGGCTACTCCCTTGCCCAGTTACAACTGAACACCTTGCAGCTAGTTCAGCGGACAACGGGGAGGATCTGAGCTGGAGAGGAGGGGGCAAGCTGACTGGGACCACCACGCTAGAGGAACAGCTGTGGGGTGACCCAGGGGCTTCTCTTCTGGCCTCTAGTTTCCTGGAACAGGCGCTAGAGGGGGCTGTAACCCAGACCTGCCGGCAGGCCATGGGGACTGTAGCTTGGCCAGTGCCAGAGGACAGATGGCTGCCTCAGCATCTGTTCTCGGTGGCGGGGTGCCTGCGGGGCCTTGAACTGGCAGGAGCCTTTGCAGCGCGTGCCCTAGATGACAGCCCACAGAGTCACCAGTAAACTGAAGTTCCCACTGTGAAACCCCCCCCACCCAGCGCCAAATGAAAATTACAGAACTGGAAGATACAGTAGCCATAATAGCGTAATAGACATGGTGATCACTGCCCACTATGGATGGATGTGATAACAAAGTGGGGATGAAGGAATCAGGAGATTCACAGATAAAGCAGTAGAGTCTGCTCAATCGAAGCAGCAGAGAACAGACTGAAAAAGAAGAGACACACAGCCTCAGTGTCACCACCACAGGACAGTCACCAGAGACCCAGAGCAAGAGGAGGGAGCATGTGGGCTGCAAAGCGCTGCAAGGAATAACGGCCAGAAACTTCCTGAATTTGGCGAAAGACAAACCCATAGACACAACAGACTGACCAAGCCCTATGTAGGCCAGAGTGTAGTGTTCGTCGCTCAGTCGTGTCCGACTCTTTGTCACCTTGGATGTAACCCCCCAGGCTTCTGTGTCCATGGACTTCTCCAGGCAAGAATACTGGAGTGGGTAGCTCTTCCCTTCTCCAGGGGATCTTGCCCACCCAGGGATGGAACCCGAGTCTCCTGCATTGGAGGCGGATTCTTTACCATCTGCGCCACCAGGGAAGAGCTAAGCCCTCTAAAAACCCATACCAAGACACATCGTAATTAAATCTCTGAAAACAAATGACAGAAAAAAATGTGAAAACAGAGAGAGATGCTGTTTTGCCTCCAGAGGGACATGAGTATGAATGAGAGATTTCTTGCTGGAAATCACAGCAGCCAGAAGGAAGTGGCACGTTTTTTAACATCTGATGGTCGCAGCAAACCAGGGTACTCTGTGTGTGTGAGAGAAGTGAGAGCGGTGGAGGGAGGATTCTGCGCCACACGGCGTGGCGGAACGTCGGTGCCCGTGGACTGATAACTGCATGCATGCACGGGCTGTGTAGAGTGCCGCGCACAGACGTCGACAGCGAGGCACTCAGCACGCCATCCAGTGGAATTCCGCCGGATATCCAGGTACCCCACACTGTGGCACGAGAGAGGACAAGCGCCATTTGAGCACTGATTATCAGCAGTTACTGCAGATGTGAATGGCATGTACACACCAGTGAGTAGACACAGATTCGCAGGAGGTATAAAACCCGTGACCCAACTTGACATTGTCTGTCACACACTGAAACTCTCTTCAACTGTGATAACATGGGGAGGCGGAAAGAAAAAGGATGGGAAAAGATCTATCATGTAAACATTCTTTTTGAAAAGGTAGAATGGTGACCGTCAGCCAAGGCAGACGTCAGAGCAAGGGGAATTTCCAGGGGAAAAGCAGGTCGATTGTATAACAATAAAAGGATCAGCCCAGCAGGCAGGTACATAGCAATCGCAAATGTTTACGACCCAAGCAGATCTTTTACACAGAGCAAACACTGGCAGAGCTGCAGTGAGAGAGACAAACGCCCCAGTTTCAGGTGGGGCCTCAGCTCCCACTCCTCACCACTGCTGGGACAACTGGGCATTCGGAAAGGACATAGAACACTGTCGATCGGAGGGATCAGTGGACATTCATGGAACCCTCCACCCAATAGGCACATAGTGAACGCTGTTCACAGGTGCCCGGGGGCGTGCCAGAGTAGACCGTGTGGATCCTGGGCCACAAAACAGACCTTGACAAATGTAAAGGAAGTGAAGTCAGAGCATAAAAGTCAGCAACAGAAAGACTCCACATGTGGATGTTAACTCAGTTCTACTCAGAAACAAAGAGGAGGGACTGTTGATACAGGCAGAGACCCGGGTGCACATCTGGGTGGTGTGCTGAGTAAAAGACAATCACGACGAGACACTGACTCCCTGAGTCCCTGTAAACAGTCCTGAGATGACAGTTGCGGGAGTGGAGGACCTGGGAGTGGTCTCCGGGGCTGGGGGATGGGCTGGGTGTGACCGCACCGGTGTGGCGAAGGAGCTTCCTGTAGTGATGGTGCCTGAGCGTCCTGACTGAGGTGGTGGCTCTGTGAGCGCTTGGGGGAGTCCAGTCTCCTGTCCCCTGTCCCCAGATGTCCTTCCAGACTGAATAAACAGGGGCAGTGGGACAGAGGGACCAGTACTTAGACAGACCGTGCCTAGAAAGGAGAGAAAACATGTAACAGGGACAGGAAGCTACATAAGAGAGAGAAACATGGATGGCAGAAGCAGAAATGCTCGAATCAGGTGAGCAGATATTTGGAAGAATGTGGAGAAATTAGGACCCTGAGTCTCAGCGGTGGGAATGTAAGCTAGTGCAGTCACTGAAGAACCCTGTGGTTCGTAAAAAAATTAAACAGGATTAGCAAGTGACCTGCCAATTCTACACGTGGGTGCAGAAGGGAAATCGGGGCGGGGTGGGGGCAAGGGACGGAGGGAAGGGGAGTGCTCTCGGGTCTGCCCCCCTTGTTCACAGCGGTCAGGTGAGCCTGGGATGGGTGGGTACACGCCACCCGAGGCGTGTGTGTGCGCATCCGCGTGGTGAGAGCCGCCTCCACACGGGGCAGTGAGTCTGCGTCCCGCTTCCCTGAGGCACTGAGGCCGGTGCGGTGGCTCGGGCCTGGGCATCCTAGCTGCCAGAGGCTGTCCCGATGTGATAGGTGGCAAAGCCCAGTTGGCAAGTTTGTGGTGGGGTGGCTGCTCGAGGAAGAGGAAGAAGGCAAACTTCTCCTTTTTCCCAGTCTGGTCCCTGGCCTCGGCCCGGCTGGACGAGGGAAAACACTTTAAATCAGGTTGCAGTTTTGACCATTTCTTAGCACTGGACACTTAAAGTGACTGAGTTGACACTGGGTATGTATCTTGATATAACGATAGAACTTTGAAATTCTCTACGTTTGAGCCGAAATGTGATAGAACTGCCCCAACTGTATAGGCAGGAGTCGGGAGGGAACCTCCTCCTCCAAATGGATTTTAAAGACCCGGTCAGGGTAGGAAGGAGTGACTTCAGGTCTGTTCCAGGAGCCCCCGTTCAGTGTCCTGGACTGTGTCATTTCACCAGCACAACAAACCGCTGCGAGCCAGCGCGCTTGGTCGGTCTGTTCATTAGCTCCTCAGGCCGGTTCTCGTGGGACGCTCAGGGTCCCGGCGTCCACAGCAGCCCCTCCTCACAAAGCTGAGGGCAAGAAACCTGTGGACGACGGGGATGAAGAGGAAGGACCAGGCGCAGATGAGGGGGCCAGGGCCTGGGGCACTGGGGACAGGCGACCCTTGCCGCCCGCGGGCGTCCCTGCCTTTGTCCTCTGCAGATATTGTGGGAATCACCACAAACGCAGGGCCTCACACTCCTGATGGTCTTGTGTCAGTGGGTCAGCAGTCCAGCAGGGCTCAGGTGTGTCCCCTGAAGGCAACCCTGGAGGCCTGGGCTGGTCCTTCCCTGGGGGCCCACGCCTTGGGTGGCCTGCGCCTCTTGGAGCCCTGCCCCGAGCTCCAGGACGGGTCCCTGCCCTCGGGTTCCTGCTTGGGCTCCTCTTCTGCACCCGCACAGGCCCTGACGGCTCTGCTCTGTGCAGGGGGCTGAGCTTGCCACCATCCCCCCAGCCCCACCAGGAGGGACATGGCTGGTGAGCTGTAACTGGTAGCCTTGTGGTCACTGGACCGATCACCTGCTTCTTGCTCATCCCGGCGGTTCCCTTTGGTTCCCAATCAGCAGGTGCCGGCAGCCACGCCCACCTCCATGCCCACAGGCGGGAGACTGGAGGGTCTTCCAGGTGAAGCCCCCAATAGCCCCCACGCTGTTGCTGGTCAGGAAGCAGGACCCACCTAGGAGTCCGCCTGCCAAGCCCAGCTCAGCACCCCCGGGTGGGGGGACGTGCTGAGACCTCCCTTGCCTGCGCAGGTACCCACGTCTGTCTCCTTGCTCCTCAGGGCCTAAAGGACAAGACGCGCAGCATCCACACTCCCTGGGGTGCTCGGCACAGAAGGGGCCAGAGAAGGGGGCAGGTTCAGCAGTCAGCCTCCGGCTCACTTTGCACAGAGCCAGGGCTGCAGGGAGACCCTGGCGGCACCCCCAAGGGCCCAAGCTGGCCTGCAGGTGTGAGGGCCCCAGGCAGGGAGGGTTCCTCGCAGAAGCAATGTCCCTGTTGAATCTTAGCAGGTGAACTAGACTTGGCACCACCAGGAGTCTGGGGCGGGGGAGCAGCTGGTTGGAAAATAAGGTGGTTTTGAAGCTGGACCTTTGCAAGACTTGGAGACTCAGGCTCCAGGGCAGGGTGAGGACCCCAGGCTGTGGCACGAGCAGCCCTTCTGTGGGGAAAGCAGGAGGGGTGGAGGGGACACACAGGCCGGCACAACTTGTGGGGACATTTGCCGATGACATAATCCCCGCCTCACGTCTTCAGGACGCCCAGTCAACCAGAGCTTGTCACTGTCCAGCCCAGCGAGGCAGGGACCTTGACCCAGCTGTGCGTGGCGACACTGGTCCACATAGCTCCCTGACCCTGCTCCAGGAGGGGCACCCCTGCTGTCCCCACGCGAGGGCACTGGCCACCTGCGGTCTAGTCGGCTTCCCTGATGGACCCTGTGCTCACCCCCCATCCCGCGGGAAGGGGCGTGGGTCATGTAGTTCAGGGTGGAGGCACCTGGATCAGCTGCGAGGAACCACTGTGCCATCACTGGGAATGTTAACTGGGCTACCCTGGCAGCTCAGCAATAGTGCAGGAGATGTGGGTTCTGCCCCCGGGTTGGGACGATCCCCTGAGGGGCAAGTGGCAGCCCACTCCGTATTCTTGCCTGGAGAATCCCGTGGACAGAGGGGCCTGGGGCTACAGCTCATGTGGTCGCAAGAGTCGGACACGATTCAGCCTCTCAACAGCAGCAACTGGTCAGTGCCACCCGGTTCTGGACACGGGGAGGCCGGGCCTGGTTTGAGGGCCCCTGGCTCCCTGCCTCAAAGCGGTGAGTGCCTGGATGAATGGGAAGTGTTTCCTTTCCACCCAAGTGACCGGTGAAGGGGGCTGGGGCCCCAGGAGAAATGAGGGGGCTTGCCAGCAGGTTGGACTGCGGGCAGGGCTCTTAGGGTGGCCCACCTGCAGGCCCTGGATGTGGGGGCCCCTGAGATAGGCCCCCAAGGGGCCTGGAAGGGTCTGAGGAGAGAGGCTGGTGGGGGCTGCCCCCGTGGTGGCGGGAGCATGGGGCTCATTCAGTCCCAGCTGAGAGGGGCCGGGGAGCAATGTTCTGGGGGGCCGGGCACCCAGCTGCCTGCCAGCCACTGCACCTGGTCTGCCAGCCACGGCCTGGGGGCTCTCTGCCAGGGCAAAACATCCAGCAAGATAAGAGTGTGTGTGTGTGTGTGGTGGGGGGGTGCTGGGGTCCGAAGGCCATCCTCAGAGAGGGTCCCCCTCCCGCAGACCATGCGGGGGAGGGCCCCACACAGATCTTGGGAGCATCCAGGAGGCCCTGAGAACAGAAGCCTGCTCTGGAGAGTATGCCTCCCACAGAAGTCTGTCATGTGAAACCTGGCCCCCGGTTTTGTCACCCTCCTCACCAGGCCACCTTCCTGCGTCCGTGGGATTCTCCAGGCAAGAATACTGAAGTGGACTGCGTGCCCTCCTCCAGGGGATCTTGCTGACCCAGGGATTGAACCAGCATCTGTTAGATCTCCTGCATTGACAGGAGGGTTCTTTACCGCTAGCACCATCTGGGAAGCCTCCAGGCAAAGGGTGGGGACCCCCAACTGCCTGAAATGACATTTCTACCACTACCCAGGCAGAATGGGGGCAAAATGCTGTGCAGGCCCTGTGACCCAGAGGTGACACCCAGGTTGGGGGGGGTGCTCACCATAACCCCCAAGGCAGATGGGCAATCTGGGTAATCGAGCCTCCAGTGGCGGGGTGGAGGTGTGAGGCGGGCGCGTGGGGGTGGTCGTGGTGGTCCTCCCGGCAGTGCAGCAGCGCACTGATGTGTGTCGGTCTGTCAAATGTGGGGCTCGTCAGCCTGCATGTCTGGGGTGAGGGTGAGGAGGCGGGACAGGAAGGGGAGCGGGGGCAGGGGTAGTTTGCCCAGGCGGGAGATCTGGGCGGCGGGGAGAGGGGGTTGGGGGTGGGCCGGTAGGAGGGTGGACCGCGCGGCGCGGCGCGGGGGCGGGCGGAGGGCGGCGCCGCTGCAGTGCGGGACCGCTCGCCCGCCGTGCCCGCGTCCCCGCGCAGCCACCTCCGGCCTCGGGCGCCGCGCATCCAGGTACGCGGGGCTGGGGAGGGTCAGCGCTGGAGCCCTCGGCCGTCCGGAGGCCCCGGGAAGCCTGGGCCCTGGGGGAGCCCCCGCCTCTTAGCCCGACCCGGGCCGTCGTGCCGCGGTGGTCTGAGCGCGGGGGCCGGGGTCGCCGAGCTGCGTGCAGCGCGGGCCGGCAGGCCGGGTTCCGAGCTGTCATTGTGACCTGGCCGAGCGCGGGCCGGACGCGCGGCCCTGCCGTTGTTCTCCGGGTTCGTCTTCCCGGGAGGCCCGGCTCCTGGCTTCGTTTCTTTCCCGTTTCCTTTCCTTTTCCTGCGGATCGTGTAACAGCCCCCCCACCCCCCCACCCCCGCCCCCGCCCCCATCATCTCCCGGGGAGCTCGCGGGAGGCCCTCTAGCCAGGAAGGTCCTGGGAGGGGAGGGATGGTCGCACGTGAGATCCCTTACTGGCCGGCTGCGCGCACAGGCCGGCGGCTCCGCTTCCCCGCTTCCCCCCGCCGGCCCTGGCGGGCCCCCACGCGCCCCCGCGAGCATCTGCCTAGAGGTGAGCTTTGCCTCGAGGACGAGGGGCCTCTGGCAGGGCAGACGCCCCGGTCGCCGGGCCGGGTCGGACCCGGGCGCTTGCTGGAGGCGCGCGGCCTGCGGACTCGCTTCTCCCGCAGGACGCGCCGCGCGTCGCCATGGCCGCGCCGGGGGCGCAGCAGCTGGACGAAGACGACGGCCTGCGGGCCTGTGAACTCTACGTGCAGAGGCGCGGCATCCAGCAGGTGCTCAAGGACTGCATCGTGCAGCTTTGCTTGGCCAAGCCCGAGCGCCCCATGCGGTTCCTGCGCGAGCACTTCGAGAGGCTGGAGAAGGTCAGTGGCTGCGGCCTGGCCCCCGCGGGCGGGGTGTCGGGCGGCGGGCTCCCCCGGCCTCCCTCCCACCCCTACGTGCCCAGCAGCCCCTAGGAGGCCGGGCGGCTTCACGCCCCCGCAGGACCCCATCCTCTCGCGGCTCAGGCTCTGGGGTGGGGGTGGGGCGGAAGGCTTGGGATCTTTTGGGAAGTGGTGGTTGTGACTGTCGCTTGTGGGGTCACCAGCAGTTCTCAACTCGGGGGCCATCAGAGGCGCGCTCTGCGCTCAGGGTGAAAGCGAACGGGCCGCCGCGAGGCGTGGTGGAGCTGCAGAGGTCAGCCTGACGAGGGTCCGCAGCCCCGAGACCGGGCGGCTGCCCGCCCCGCCGCCTCCTGCCTGGATGACCCCCTTCACCCCTGCTGGTTCCTGATGTGGGCGGGGGCTGGGAGCAGGAGATGGGCAGGAGCCCCAGAGGAGCCCTGAGCAGCTCCCCTCCCCCCTCGTCCCCCCACCTTCCCCCTCGTCCCCCTGCCCCAGCCACTCTCTCTGGGGTCACCCCAGGCTCCTCCCGAGGTCCTTGTGTCAGGACCTGTCTGACACTGCCCGCCCCTCCTGGATCCTAAACGGGATCCCAGTTGGGCCCAGCTCGCTTTTAATCACCTCTGTGTCCCTGAGCCCCGCAGTGTTTTACTTCTGATGGGGGCCCCTGTGGACACAGAGCCTTAACCCAGAGGAATGGATTTATTTATTCCCTTTGAAACAACACGTTAAAGCACATTTTTAAGTAATACATGCCTTTTAAAGAAAATTTGGAAAGTTCAGAAGTGGAAAGAAGTAGAAATCACCTGGAGTCCTTCCCACCTGTCCGTACCCCCCGCTCATCGTGGTTTTGAAACAAAGTTGGAATCATGTTATGGATGCAGTTTTATCTTGTGCATTTATTACACATTCCTCATAGTCCTCACTGTAAATGATTATGTAGTTTGTGTGGAGAAGATTCACCAAAGTTTTCTCAACATTATTCCTCATGATTGGACAGTTGTTTCCAATTAAAAAAAATTTTTTTTTATTTTGGAAAGTAATGCCATATTAACATATTCATACATAGATTTTTTTCTCTTTCTGCATGTAGCATTGTTTAGAGGTGGAATTACTGAAATTCAAGATGGACTTACTGGGTTTCAGAGATCTTATTGGTGTGATCAGGGTCTCTCCAAAGGGAGCATCAATTCAAGACCCACCAGCAGATGGTGTGGTTGTGGCCACCCACCCTAACCAGCTTTAGCTGTGCTTGCCTGCGTGCTCATGCATGCGAGCAGAGTTGCTTAGCTGTGTCTCACTCTTTTTGACTCCATAGACTGTAACCTGCCAGGCTTCTCTGCCCAAGTGATTCGCCAGGCAAGAATACTGGAGTGGGTTGCCATGCCCTTCTCCATGGCTTTGGCTGGTTTAATGTGAAAAGCTGTTTTTCAGTTGGTGGCTGAACACTGTCTTGTGGCTTTCATCTGTTTTTCTTTGGTTCCTCCCTGAGCAGGAGAGGTGTGGGTGCCCAGGGGCAGGGGCGGGGCGTGCTGTTTTCCGGCACGTGTGAGGGGGAGAGTCAGGCGCTGACAGTGCCTCTTGACTTGTTCACGACGACCCCAGCCAGATGATGTGTCCCATGGGATGTGAGCTCTCAGCAGGACCGAGGCAGGCAGCCTGCTTGGAGGCCAGAGGCAGGGTCCGGCCAGACCTGAGGCCTCAGAATGAGACCTGAGCAGAGGGTCCCAGTGGGATGGATCCTCTTGCCCCCAGGGGCATCTGCAGTGGCCAGAGACGCTTGGTGTTGTTACACCTGGCGGGAGAGGGGGTGCATCTGTCCCCTGGTGGGAGTGGATGTGGAGTGAGAGGCTCGGGGGGCCTTCCTGGTCCTGCTGGGGGATGGGGGTAGGGTGAGGAGCAAGACCTGGACCGTGACTCCTAGGACTGGCTTGAGTCCTGAGTGAAGGGGTGCCTCTTGCCAAGAAGGGGGCGGTGGGGGGAGGCAGGGTTGGACAGAAAGACAAGAGAAATGCCTTGGAGGGTCTGAGTCATCAAAGAGGCTGTGGGTCTGGAGCCTGCGGGGGAGAGGCCTGGCAGGCACAGAGGTTTAGGAGGATTGATTAACGGTTCTCGCCTGGAGGGGCAGTTTCCCGTCTGCATTCAACAGGTGAGGACTGAGGTTTGGAGAAGGGTGACCTGAAGGCCGGGGTTCCAGGTTCCAGGCTGACTGGGTGGAGTCTCTGAAATTGCCTGCGAGCTTTTACAAGCGGGTACATTTTACTGGGGAGAGTCCCTGGGATTTGCAGTGGGCGCTCAGATGGACCCGCGATCCCCAAACACGAAGCACCCTGAAGTGTCCTTAAACCCACGGGCGTCTCGCCTGCTGCACCTGTGGACCAGGGTGACCGCGGTTGGAGACGCTCTTGCTGTGGGGCCTGGTCCCGGGCCCCTCTCCGCAGGAGGCCAGCAGGCCAGAAGCCCGGGAAGGGGTGCGTTTCTCCCCTTGTGTGGCGAGGAGGAAGCACATGTCCGTGGCCTTGATAAGTGCGGAGGCTGCAGCTGCCCACACAGGCTGGCGGGGATGGCCTAGCTCCTGGGGTGCTGCCCTGGCTGGGGTGCGGGCCCAGCACCCAGGCCTCGGTGAGGGAGCCAGCGAGGAGGCAGGCTTGTTCTCAGGTGGAAGCTCGAGGGGGCAGAATAGTCTGTGTCCCCTGGCAAAGCACAGCCTCGGAGCCGCTCTGGGATTTGGTGGGTTTAAATGGAGCAGGAGCGATGGTGGAGTCGCACCCGTGTGCCACCCCTACGTTCCCCCCAGGAGTTTCCTTGCTTGCAGGACGCGCTTACATACAGATGTGGATAATCGTGTATGTGTGCATTTTTTGTTAGATTTTTCTTTTTTATTCAAACTTATCATTTATTTATTTCCGGCTGTGCCAAGTCTTTGTTTTGTGCGCGGGCTTTCTGCGGGGGCGGCGGGCAGGCTGCCCTCTGGCGCAGTGCGCAGGGTCCGGGGCGTCTCTGGCAGCGTGGCTGTGCAGGCCTCAGTGGCTGGCGCGCTGGCATTGTCACCCCGCAGCACGTAGACTCCTTCCGGGTCAGGGATCGAACCCACATCCCCCGCACTGGCAGAAGGACCCCTCACCACCGGTCACCGCGGAAGCCCTGATGTTTTTCTTCCTAGCAGCACTTTTTATTGTAAAACATACATGACGTAGAATTCAGCATTCTGGCCGTTTTCCAGCATGCATCTCAGTGGCCTCAGGGGCACTCCTGTGGCCCAGTGTCCACATGAGCAGCATTTCGGTGGCTCCTCATGACTGTTCAGCTTCCATCCTGTGGATGTGTCGCAGTTCTGCTTTCTTTCCATCATTTCGTGTTTGATGGCTTTCAGTTTTTTTTTTTCCTCCAGAAAGCACCTTTATGCTGAGGAAATGATTTCAGAGAAATAAGCAGGTTTGTAGCAGGCTTATCAGGAAGGACTCGGGGCCGAGCGTCTGCATGTGTTCCTGCTGCCCGTCTGCTCCTGGAGGGCTGGGTCAGCCTGTGGTCAGACCACACCCTCTCCCGTGCCCTCGCTGATGCTGCTCTGTGCTGCCTTGTGGCCCTGGACGCCTCGTCTGGCGGCCCCGTCTCCTGATCCTGGGGCAGTGGTGGCTTCCCTCTGGTCCGTTGATCAAACGCTCGGTGACCCAGGCTCGCTCTGTGCCTTTGATGAGACAGCAGTCACACCAGGTTTCCCTTGTGATGGGCGGGCACTGCTTCGGGAGAGCCAGTGGCGGCTTCTATGGAAGTGCATCCTGTCGGGGCGCAGAAGGCTGTTCCTGAGATGAGGGCCGTGATCTGTGCTGGGTGTCCGAGGCGTCTGGTGACTCCGTGTGGAGGGTCACCCTGTGTTTGCTGGTGGCCAGTGCTGCCTGTGGCGGACAGAGGTGTCCATCTGCTGGTCTGGCGTTGACCTCCTCTAGGAAGGGCCATCCACCCCCGGCACATTGATAGCCTAGGCCCTCCCTTGCAGGGGGCCACTGGGGAAGCCAAGGTGGGGGCGTGCGTCCACGTGCAGCCTGGGGCCGACAGCGGGCTGCATCCAGTTGGGGCAGCCAGGGCCGTTGTGGGGCCACGCGCTCTCTGTTCTGCCGGGTGGGCTGTGTGTGCATGGGGACCGGAGGCATGCTGGGAGTCTCTGTGCCTCCCTGTGATGTTTGATGTGAACCTGTGACTGCTTAAAAGAAGACAAACTCTCTGAAATTAAAAAGAAAAAGTGGGGCCCTCACATCTTTGGCCCTAATGATTTCTCCTCTGCTCTGCTGAGACGTCCGCTTAGCTGCGTGGAGGGGTTCGGGAGAGGCAGACGTCAGCGGGCTGAGAAGATGGAATAAAGAGGGTGTGGAGACTAGTTAGAGGTGGGGGAGAGGGGCTGGGCCGGGTCCCCAGGCTTCTGGGTGGGCGTGGGAGGGTCCTGGGCCCTGTTAGCACCGGACGGCTGGCCCCAAGGTCTGGGGGTAGGCGGTGGAGACAGCGGGCTTTGGGGAAGGCTGAGGTTGGGGCGGAGGTGTGTCTGGCAGCACAGTGGGTAATGTGCCCGGGCTGAGACGGGCCTCAGAGCACCAGTGGGTCAAGGGAGTGACAAGCAGCCCTGCTCCATTATTACTGGCCAGCGCCCACAATTCACCTGAAGCTTCCCTCATGGTGCACATTCTGTGGGTTTAGACAAGCACGTGGAGTGTCTCCATCGTCACAGCACCATGCAGAGTCGCCACGGCCCTAAAAACCCCTGTGCTCCACCTGTTCACTGCTCCCTCCCCCAAGCCTGGCGGCCGGTCCTTTCCCAGTCTCCATGGTTTCCGGAAGTCACAGCACGTGGTCATTTCAGGCCGGTCCTTTCCCAGTCTCCGCGTTTCCGGAAGTCACAGCACGTGGTTGTTTCAGACCGGCTTCTTTCCCTTGGTGATTCACACCGAAGCGTTCTCTGGGTCTTCTCATGACTTGATAGCCCATTTCTTTTTATTATCTAATAATATTCTGTTGTCGGGATGAACCCCAGTTTATTTATTCATCACTGGCTGAATGACTGGCTGTTTCCAAGTTTCAGCAATTGGGACAAAAGCTGCTATAAACGTCTCTGTGTGGGATTTTATGTGATGTAGGTTTATCTCGTTTGATAAACACCAGGAGTGCAGTTGCTCTGTTGCATGGAGACAGACATCAGAGTGTCTTCCAGAGCGGCTACCCCGTCCTGCATCCAGGCATTTTGCGGCCGTGGGTGAGGGTCCCTTTCGTCTGTGTCTTGGATTCTGGTCATCCCTGCAGGCCTGCAGGTAGCTCATTGTTGCTTTAGTTTGTGTTTCTCAGATGACACGTGAGGAGAAGCAGCTTTCCCATGCTTGGTTGCCATCTGCAGATCTTCCTTACGAGGGGTCTGTTCAGATCTTTGGCCTGTTTTCCATTCTGGTTTGTTTTCTTACTGTTGAGTTTTAAGAGCTTCCTAGGTGGCGCTAGTGGTAAAGAACCGGCCAGCCAATGCCAAGAGTCGTCTGGTTTGATCCCTGGGTCGGGAAGATCCCCTGGGGGAGGAAATGGCAACCCACTCCAGTCTTCTTGCCTGGAGAATCCCATGGACAGAGGAGCCTGGTGGGCTGCAGTCCATGGGGTCACAAAGAGTCGGACACGACTGAAGTGACTTAGCACGCACGCACAGAGCTTTTTGTACATTTTGCATACGAATCCTATCTTAGATATATCTGTTTTGCAGATATTTTCTCCTAGTCCATGTCTTGTCTTTTCTCTCTTGATTATATACAATTTTTTTTCTTTGGCCTCGCATGTGACTTGCAGGATCTTAGTCCCCCGACCAGGGGCAGAGCCCAGGCTCCGCTGTGAAAGCACACAGCCCTAACCGCTGCAACGCCGTGGAATTCCCTGGCTGTGCATAATTCTGAATCCTGCTTTTCGGTGTCTTAAACCAAACTTTACACAGTTACTACATTTATTAAAAGTATGATTTAATGGTGCAGTGTATTCTATTATATAGATGTTTCTAACTTGATTTAAGCAATCTCTTATTGTTGTTGGTTGAAGTAAAAAATAAAATTTTAAGCCCTGCAAGGACATTCTGGTACAGATACCTTGTTGACGCCTCTCACTGTTTCCTTAGGATGTGTTTTAAGACATAGAATTATGAAGCTCAGAAGTACCCACTGATAATAAAGCCACTTCTCCTAAAAGGTTTCACTCGTTCATTCATTCATTCCACCAGTTTTTATTGAACACCTCCACGTGCCAGGCACTGTCCCAGGTGCCGAGGACATGCTGGTGAGCCCCCGGGAAGCAGTGACTCCATGCGGGCGTGTGTGACGGTGGGCCGTGACTCAGGGAGGACACGGTACCTGCCTTGTGTTGTCACTGAGCTTGGTTTCCTTTTCCCGTCTCTGTCTCCTGAGATCACGATCGGGTTACATCAGAGACCTTAGCAAGATGTGTGTGAATCAGAACTTTAGAATTTGAGAATGAAGTACCCAGTGTGACTTGTTATCTCAAGGGACGCCAGGATGGGTTTGTCTTTTTCTCACTCAGAAACCAAATTCTTTTACTGCAGTCCAATCAAGTTACAAATTATTAATAAAAAGCCAGAAAAAAGAGAAGGAGCCAGAAGCCCCTGCGTATGTTTGGAAATCAGTAACGAGCTTTTGTCTGTGCATCAGTAGAAGAAGACTGTCATGGTAAAAAAGTTATGAAATATTTAGGTTGAGTGCCAGTAACAGCATTACATATCAAAGCATGTGAAATTAGCAAAATTGGTACCTAGAGGGAAATGTATGGCCTCATTAAGAAACAAGATAAATAAAAAATAAGATGAGAAATTAATGAGCTGTGTGTCTTAGTTTCCTCGGGTGCCATAGCAAATTGACAAGAAATTGGGCAGCTCAGAACAGGTATTTATTACCTCAGTTGTGCAACCCAGAAACCCCAAATCAAGGCTTTGGCAAAGGTAGTTATTTCTGGGGGCTCTGATGGGGGTCCATCCCGGGTCTCCCTTGCTTCTCGGGGCTCTGACGGGGGGTCCACCCTTGGCCCCCCCCAGTTTCCGGGGGCTGCCCTTGACTGGCAGACCCTTCACCAGACAGTCCCGTGTTCATCCCTGTGTGTCTGTGTCCAGACCTCCTCCTAAAAGGACGCGTGTTGCTAGATTAGGGTCACTCCGATGCAGCATGACCTCATCTTAACTTGATTGTTCCTGCAAAGAGTTATTTCCAAATTAAGCCACACTCGGAAGTTCTTCATGGACATGAATTTTTGAGGGACCATTTTCAACCCACTGCCAGATGCCACCTGAGAAACCAGGAGGAGAGAAAGCAAGCAAGACA